>NW_003852585.1:1667921-1792732 GCF_000181295.1 Otolemur garnettii
TATTTATATTATATATATATATATAATGCAAGAAATATTGACAAAATCTTGATTCTCTTTCATCTGTGTTAGTTGATGTAATTTGGTGGAGTTCACGAAAGACAAATCTTATCTCCCTCTTTGGTGAGTATATATTACTAACTTCAGTTTGGAAAGAACACTCATCACAAATGAGCCTCAGAAAAACATCTCTTTATTTGAAAGGAGATGAGCCAAACTCGGAGAGCTGGACAAATAATTCTAAACTGGCTCCAGAAAGATGAGCATTATGTGTGTGGGGCGTGGGGAGGGATACTAGGGTCAGGCCCACGGCCCTTCTGCCTCATTGTCCCCTTTTCCTCTCTCAGCGGGAAGGTCTGGCCATTGGAGTCATGGGACTGAGAGATACTAGTTACCCAAAGGAGCATCGCTCCAGCTGGGGACAGAGCCGGGTAGCGGGCCTTTAGCAGTTCCCAGCGTGGGAGGCACTGAATGCACATCGGTGTCTATATTCTGCCTGGTGTTGACCTATGCACGGCAGTTTCTCCAGAAACGTCATCTGTGGAGAGATAAAGGGGTTTTTCAATTGTAGAAGGGTCCTCGGAAACACACGTTGTCCAATCCTTTATTTTACAGTTGAAGAAACTGGAGCCCACAGATGGAAAACGTGTTGGTCAAGGTCACACACCTTGGCTGTGACCCAGCTGAAACTAGTACCCGTGCCTGTTGACCCCCAAGCCCAGGCTTTTTCCACCGCATGTTCCTTCTAACGTGAAAGGAACAGAAATGGATTTTGGACCTAAGTCCCTCCCACCCCCAGTAAAACACTCATTTACTTATGAATAGTGAAAAATATTCTTCCAGAAGATTGTACAGCCATTTTGAAAAGCATTCACCATGATTAATATCAGTCGTAGCATGATGAGATTGTCACTACTGTGACTCAGAGTGGGCCCACCCGTGGAGGGAGGTAGACAGTGGGCGGCTGGGGGGATAAGTGGAAAGGCTTTGCTCCTCTTCCCTTTTGCCTTCTTCTCTCCTTTTCCTCCATTCCTGCCACTCCCATGTCTGTGAACACGGCTAAAGAACAAGGAGCCTTCCCCCAGTGGGGTGGTCTAACCTGTGAGGGTCAGTCTCTTTCAACTAATTTCCCAGGACAAGGTCTGCCGCATCTTGGAAAGATGGCTCAGGGTGGGAAAGCTCAGAAATAGAGACCAGTGGAAGGAAAGCAAATTCACCAATCTGCACCTAAAGGCCAGTTGTCTTGTAGCATCTGGAGCGTGGCTTCTTTCCACATCTTGGCCCACTGGATGGTACCACTGGTTCTCTGCAGCCACTTGAGCACCAGCAGCTGTGCCAGTTCAAGTGTTCACCACACAGAGGAATGTGGGCCAACAGAGGAACTCAAATTCCAGGGTGTAGTGGGTTGAATGATGTCCCTCCGAAAGATATGTCTCCTGGAACCTGTGGATGGGACCTTACTTGGAAAAGGGGTTTTGCAGATAGAACTAAATTCAGAAACTCAAGATATGGAGATAATCCTGGGTTTAGGATGTTCTTATAAGAGACAGAAGAGAAGACACACGGTGAAGAGAAGGCAGTGTACAGATGGAGGCTGAGATTGGAGTGATGCTGCCACAAGGCAAAGAACACTTGCTGTCACCAGAAACTGGGAAAAGCAAGAAAGGATTCTCCCCTAGAACCTGCAGAGGGACTGTAGCCCTGCCAACACCTGGATTTCAGACTTCAAACCTCCAGAACTGTGAAAGAATAAAGATATGTTGTTTTAAGCCACCAGGTTGGTGGCATTTTGTCACAGCATTCCTAGGAAATTTACAACAGGGGGAGGTGACTGACTGGCAGCCTCAGCAACTGTGCATGGTCCAGGACTGGGCCCACCTGAGCACATCCCTGGTAGTGGGACGCCTGTGTGAAGCAGTACCACTCCCTTCTGGCTCCTTCTCCAGCTCCCTCCTGCCTCGTTCCCACAGTCTGTCTGGTACCAGTGACAAGCAAGCTCCCCTTCATGTCCCAGTTGTCACAACTGACTCTGCTGTCCAGGCCGAAGAGCCTGCTGTGGAATGCAGTCTGGTTCCTGCAGGACAAGAGCTGTGCCAGCCGCGCCCCCCCCATGGCCTGAGTCCTTCCTTCAAAGCCAGCGTGATGGCTGAGTTCCCCCTACCCACTGGCAAATTGATCAGATACATCTTATTTAGCTAGTCCAAAATGAATTGCACTTTGCTTTTTCTAAACTCTTTAACTCCATTTACCAGCTGACATACTAGATAGTCCTCTCTGTCTGACTAGCTATCTGGAAATTAACTCTGCTTTCAGCATCCTCTAAAATTCAAGGTAGGTGCTTCAGGAGATAAATAAATACCAAATCCTAATCCATTGTCTTCCCCTCTACATCAATACACTTTGTAAATCTTAGCTTCAAACGTGCCTGTTAAAGAAAATATTATCAATTTGTCCTGGGACTTTCTGGTTCCTAAATTTCTCATACTGGGGCCATAAGTACTTAGCAGTACGGCCACTACTCGGGATGTGACTCCCAGGGCAGAATGGCATGATGTTCTCCTGGTACCGCACCACACCTTCCTACCTGCTTCTGGAGCTGGCCTTCTTCTTGGGGGCCCCCCAGACCTGGCTAGGAGCCATCACCAGATATGACAGTGCCTGCTGGTGCTGCCATTTTGCGGTTAGAGCACCATTCGGACACAGGACAAGGACTTAAATGAGGTTACAAGAGACGGCTGCCAATGACTCAATGGGCGTGTTTTATACTGCAAGTGTAATTTTAATCACATGCTGTGTTTCCACTATGCCCAGCCAACCCTGCTCATTAGACAAATTGCTTTTTATTAAAAAGTACTCATTTACTCAGTAGAATACAATGGCACTAAGGAAATTGCTGGAGCGGAGAAAGCAATTGTGCACATTCTGAAAAGAACGTATGCCCTTCATTGCAAGTAATGCCAGCTTTACAATTTGGAGTATCTCTGGGCACCGTAGGAGACCCAGCTCAGGTCTTCTGTGTGTGGGATGCTCCTCTACTCCCATCTCAATTTTACTCAAAGCAAGGGTCATGAACATCCTATATTTACCAGTACTCCGAGAGCCTTGTTTTGGTACAATATGGGTTAATGAAAAGAGCTGTGTGGGGTGGAATATAGATTTCTACTGCTAGAACCATACTTTCAAGAGGCTTAATCTTTTAGAAAATAATCAAATACCATAAATTAAAAAACATTGACCTTGAGGTGGGATTCCACCTGAGTCTAAGCTACTTTATGCCAAAAAAGCATAGGTGGGGACTATCTGTATAAATCCATGTTCCACCCAAACAGTCCCACTTGTCCATCTCCCAAGGTAGATTTAATGTGTCTGTCATAATTCAGTTAGACTTTGATTGTTGTATTTATTGGTTTGAAGGTCAAAATTTTAACTTTTTTGTGGGACGAGGCTATATTAAAGGAAAAAGGAAAGATTGGTGGATTTTAAGAGTACTACATGCTGGCACTATTTATCATCTGATATTCCGCTCCCCATAGCTATTTCTGAAGGGGATTAATTTGTGCCTTTCAGTTTAACTGATGATGAGGGCCCCAGGGTGAAGCATGGAAGCCTTTTGGTGAGAACAGCTTGCAGTTTGATTTAAGCAGGGTGTGGGGTAGGTGAGCACTCATCTTGATCGTAAAATTTAAGGGGGCACCCAAAACCTCAGTAATCAAGATAAATTATATTTTAGTACAATATTCTAAAAATAAAAATTAATTCAAAAAATCCATGATGAACAAAATATCAATTGTTTTTAAGAGACTAGGTCTCACTCTATCACCCAATCTGGAATGCAGTGGCACGATCATAGCTCACTACAGCTTTGAGGTGGGCTCAAGCAATCCTCCTGCCTCAGCCCTCTGAGAAGCTGGGACTATAAGCTTGCATCACCATGCCTGACTGATTTTTTTTTTTAAAAAGCTTTTTTTTTGTAGATATAGAGGCTCAATATGTTGCTTGGGCTGGTCTTAAACTCCTGGATTTAAGTTATCCACCCACCTCTGGTTCCCAAAGTCCTGAGATTACAGGCCTGAGCCACCACAGCCAATAAAAATCCCAAAAATTTAAATAAAGACAGGACCCAACCCTATACTTGCACAACCATGCCTCACTCATCTCTCCCTAATCCTGGCCCTGTGTCTGATAAAATTTCATTTACAAAAACAAGAAGTTGGCTCATGGGCTGTTTACCAATATGAATGCTTTCAAATATTGTGTTGAAATACTGTTTATCTTGATTATTCCCTTAAATCTTGTGCCCAAGGCAAATACCTCACTTACCCTACTTAGTCCCAGCCCTGTAGCCAAGCTAGCCTTCCAAGGAGGGTGATTTTTTCTACTGATCTCTGCCGTTGGCTGGTTAAGCTTTGTGTTGGTCGTGTCTGAAATGCAGTGTTAGGTTAGACTAGGTTAGGTTAGGTTAACCTCCACAGGATTCAGGAGGTAAAAGGGAACTGAATGGGCCTTTGCAAATGAGCGCTGCTGACGCCCAGCAGTTGCATTTTATACTTTAGTCTATGGGGAAAAGAGGCAGGAGAGGTAGGGACATCTTCCTTGGTGCCTTTCATAACCATTTAAATTATTTTGTGTTTATTTCTTCATCAAAGCAATCCTAAATGGGAACTGTTAGAAAAAAAGCTTCATTTTTCTTAAGTTTCAGTTTCCTATGAGGGTACAGATGATTGTGTTGCATTTGTTAGGTAAGGTCCAGGTTGTAGGTGTGCCACTCACCCCGGAGGTGTGCCACATACCCTACATTGTGCCTGTTACGTCAGAACACATCAACCTCCTCTCTCCCCATTTGAGTTTAATTGTGTTGGAAAAAAAACTTTTAAGTGTCAATTTTCTAGTAAGGGAAGGAGCCAGCTCATGGCTGCTTTAGTTCAGCAGGACCACTCAAAGCAAGCGCAAGCATGTGCTCTGGGAACTGATGGCTAAGCTAGTGCTGGAGTGTGAGGCACGCCCATGACAGCAGTGACAGCAGTGACAGACAACACGAAACAGGTCTGTTCCCCACCAAACAACACCACAGCTTCGTGACCACCTTGTGACCAACTTGTAGCCTCCCTGACCTACGTCCCCTGTGCACCCCACACTGTCCTGTAGTTCCAAGATCCCAGTGGCCGCCGCTCTGTCGGCGTCACCAGGCTTGCTTCTACTAGTTGCTTAAGATTCGGCTCAAAGTTCAGATAAAGATGGTGAAATGACCATGTACATCTAATTCCACTCCTTCCCCAAAGGACAGACCTGACTTATGATGGTTTAATTTACGATGTTTTGACTTTAGGATGGTACAAAAGCACATTCAGTATGCTCCTCTACTACAACCGGTTCATCCGGATAACTCCATTTTAAGTCAAGGCGCATCTGTATTTTTAAAAACATAGGCAAAAAGAATGGAAGGGGAGACAAGCGTAGCAGCGTTTCAGAGGCTGAGAAATGAATGGATGCACACTGGGGCTGCTTCCACCATTTCACTGCTGTGAATATGCTACTGTGAGCATGAGTGTGCAAATATCAAGGGGGTTTTGTTTGTCATGTAGCACTGGTACACTGTGATTCCAAGGAGGGCTTGATCACAGCAAGAACAACAGAAAAGGACAAGTGCTTTTGGGATCTCCACGTGGTCCAGCATCCCAAAAGGGTAGAGGATGCAGCCAGGAGGCAGAGAGCCTGGTGTTTAATCACTTTTTAATTTTCTGCCACTTTCAGCACCTCTGGGTGTGTGTTTTTGATGCCATTGTACCTTTCTGAGTCTTAATCTCCTCCTGGGAACAGGGGCTCCTGGGTCATGTTCTGCCACCTACCCAGGGATATTGCGAGGTCCCATGGAGTAACATGAGCAAGAGCCTTGGAAATTCGGAAGTGGAGGCAATGCTGCTGCCTCCACGTAAGTTAGGGAGTGAGAGAGCCCGAGTGCAAGGGTAGCAGAGCTGGGAGCAGGTGTGGCCAGGTGACACACGCCTTAGAAGGAGCTGCGGTAGTCTTTCTGAGAACAAGACCCTGGGGCACAGATTGAAATGTGGAAATAGCTCCTTAGTTAGCTTATCTGTTTATTTCTTCTGATAACTTGGTGACTATGCACTTGTGGTAATTCAGACCAAAATCGAATAGTATCCTGGGCACAAATAGAATTACAGCCCTCACAGAGAGGGTCTCTGTACAACATGGGGACATTTCCCTTTTAGGGCAGGGATGGGGGAAATAAGAGCTTCGCAGCTGAACTCTGCCTGTGGTCTGTGGTCTGTGGTCTGTGGTCTGTGGCTGGACGTGTCCAATGCTGTCATTGTGCAGCTCTCTTCCGCCCTTGATTAAGGACGCGGAACTAGTGCTGTGTCTGGAGGGAGAGAGATGAAGGTCACCAGACGTCCCGCTTTTGGCAGGACAGTTCTGATTTTTAACAATTTGTCCCATGTCCCGTGGCATTTTAAAAAAGTCCCAATTTTTGGAAAGAATGCACGACAAACTAGGGAACAGCAGGAGAATGGGAAGGGAATATACGGTTTTTGGCTGCCATGTGGCTATTTTGCCAGGATATGAGTTTTATATTATTTTTGTTAATTTTATAATGTTAAACTTTAATAATAACAAATAATTGTTGAGAACTGATTATTGAGAATCGCTTATCGAAGTTCACATTGTTAATCAGTTGTTAGAATTTGACAAGAAATATGCCAAAGAATAAGACTATACATAATTTTTAATGTATTATATTTGTAAATTGTACTTATGTTGAAATTAAAAAATATATATTACAATACTATTTTTGCATTCTATGAAAATTTTTGTTGCTCCATATAGACCAAATTTTAATTAAGAACACCCCCACCCCCCGTCAATGGTGTCTCACTTTACCAATGTTAAAATCTGGTCACCTTAAGTAAGATGCATACCTGGCTACGTCCTGACCTCTTTTTTGTATTCTTTCCTCATTAAAAAAAAAAAAAAAATTAGCTGCTCCTTTACTGCCTAAAACCCACCAAAAGTTTCGGAACCTGAAATAGGTAAAGGAAGCCCAGTTCTCTTGTTTCCTTCCCTGGCAGAGAAAGGAAGGGTGTTGGCACCAGCCCTTTATTTCTTGTGAACAGCTGCCCAGGCCACATCCCCGCCTCCTGGCCAGGCCCTGGCGATCCACACTCTCAGTGCCACTCAGAGGCTGCCCCAGCCCGGAGACCAGCCAGGCCAGCCTCACCAGGTGCTGGAAGTCTGTGACTCCTTTGGTGACTTTGTGCAGGGTCCCTCCCTCCCTGGACCTCACTTTCCTGGTCTCCTTGTACCCAGGAGCCCGAGGTCCCCCGCTCCATGCACATGTACCCTATTAGCCTGTCAGCTAACCAGGCTGCAACACCTTTTCTTCCAGTAACCCCACTAGGTAGACTGCTAGGTAGGAAGCGCTACTCCATCTGACAAATAAGGACAGAAGTTCAGAGTGTCTGTCACAGACAGCATTCCCCAGGGCTAAGTACTGGGCTGGGATCGCACTGCAGGCCTTCGGCACAGCCCTGTCATGCTCACCGGCTGTGTCTGTGTGGCTGCCCTGGGGAAGAGCCGCCCAGAAGACATGCTGAGACGGAGCTACTGCATGCCTTATCTGGTCTTTTGAAGCAAAGATAAGAGTTAGCTTGCTTCACCCCAGAGCTCTTCTTGCCATATGCTGGGACTCCTCATAGTCTCAGACAATGCACACTGAACTGGTGGCAGACTCCTCTCCCCCTATTTACATGGACATGTCGTTTCTGTGGCCTGCGCTCTGGGCAAGGCTTTGGTGTGCGGGGTGTGGGGGGGCACTGTGAATCAGTCAAAGTCTCCAGTCTGTGATGCTTCCCTCCCCTAAGTAAACACAGAGGAGGTGTTTGAGCGCCCCGCCCCACCTCTCCCTGCTCTAACTGGGTGATGAGGTCTGTTCATGTGCCCACGGTGATCCCTGAGGTGGGGAGTTCAGAGCAGTTCTGTCGTTGCTTCAAGAGATGCCTCCTGGGCTCCTTCAGTCTCTGGGGCCTTGTGCTTTCTATCTGAGGGACACACGTCATTATTGGAACCTTAGTTCCACCCAGGGCCTTAGAAGAGCTCCAAGCTGGAACTGGACCAGGTCTCTTTCCCTTAGTGTATGTATGTGTGTGTGTGTGTTTGTGGAGCTGGGGGACAGGGGCATGGAGTCTGGGTACCCGCTGTGCTGGCTACAGCTGCAGCCCTTCTCAAGCTCAATTCATTTTGAGATAAATGAGGGTGCAGGGGAAGAGTGGGTTTAGTGTAGCCTAGGTATTGCATGACCTTGGGGCATCCATGCAACTGCTCTCGGTTTGTCCACCTATAAAAACAGGGGAAGATGGCATCTTAAATACCTCATGCATCAGCAGAGGCTACCAAGCTGCACATCTAGTGAGTATGAACCCACTTTGCAACTCCTGGACCTTATCTCAATGTACAGCCTTTCCCTGGGTGCCCTGCATGGTGGCTTGCACTTTAGACTCCATGGCAGGTAAGTGACCCACCCCTCCTGCAGGTGTGACAAGCATGGGGCTCAATGCCCTTTTCCTGCTGGACCTCAGTGCTTCAGCAGATTGCCTTGGAGCTCCCTTATCTTTTGCTTTAGGTTCTTAATCTTTCTTGAATTCTTCCCAAACTCTCAAACTAATCGACGGGCATTTACCCATTTGCTTTTGCATTGAACATGCCCTTTGGCAGTATTGTCAGCCCTACCAGGCTGCGTACACGCCATGCTCCTGTCTCTTCTTCACGTGAACATCTCTTAGCCCGGTCCTCCCCCTCTTCTCCTTGCTTTACCCCTTTCTTTATTTTCCTTTTCTTTGGTGATCTTTGCTTCTTCTGGGCAATATTTTTTTTCCCTCTTTTCTCTTTCATCCTCTCTAATCTCCCTTTCTAAAATATTTACAATTATCACCTTCTCATTATTTTATTGTTAGGAGAAAAGAGACAAAATATTTATCTTACATGTTCAATAGCTGGATGTTTCTTAATACCATTTCTCTGAATTTAGATTTTTCATGAGTAATACACAGGAGTCCACTTGTCCATACAATTTTAAAGGTGAATTTCCAATTGCCATGAACTTTTCCATGGCGACTAAAACCACAGGCTGGAAACTGGGATGAAGGGTACTGGCTCAGGTTACAACAAGAAGTCAAGCTTCTAAGACCAGTTTGAAAAATGACCTATTTTGGTATATAGCTGCAAAACGTACGGGCCACTTTTTTCCATTTTTTAAAAATGTTTATAAAGTTTTTCCATTGTAAATGTAACCTACACTCATCATAGAACATTTGAAAAACATGGAAACGTAGGACCAAAAAAATGCTGTGTTTCCACCTCTTTAAAGCAACCACAGTTGTTAACACTTCATTGTATTTCCTTTTTGCGTCACTATTCAAAATAACCTATGAAAGATCCACAAGGCTGTAAGCTCTGCCGAGTAGAAGCCAGTCTTATTCATCTAGAATACCGCACGGTACAAGACACAAACTCCATGAAGCAGTGAAGTGTGGGTTATACATTTGGGTTTGCAGCTCACAATGACTGCTGTTGGTATCTCATGCACAACCATGTGATGTGAAGCTCCTCGAGAGTGCCATGTGGAAAAAACCTCAGCCTCTCTGGTGGGGATGGTTTTAGAACAGGCTGCTCTATATTCTGCTGGGCAGGGCTGGGAGAACATGGGGGCAGTTGTCCTCACCACTGTGCCTCCAGCCCCTCTGTGTGCTTCCATAGCATCCTGTGGTCCTCTCTCCACAATTCTCATCAGTTTTTACAGTTACTTCTCTACAGTCTACCTTTTTGATCTGTAAGATGCATGAGAGTATGGATTTTTGCCTGTCTTGGGCACTGCTATATGCCCAAATCCTAGCTTTGGGCCAGGAACATAGTGGACACTCGATAAAAATTTGTTGACTGATAGGATAAATGAATGAAAATAACAGTCTCTGAAATTAAAGACGTCACAACCTAGTTGGGAGGATAATATCCCTTCCCAGATAACTGAACACAAGGCAAGCTCCTATCTTTTTAGTCACTGCTCCTTCATGATGTCCCATGAGACAGGCTATGTAGTTTCCTGGTTCAGCACCCTTTCTATATCATCGTCTCATCGATCACCTTCTACTTCAGCAAAGGTATTGTTTATTCTATGATTCTTTGAAACAATGGTGTTTAGTTAGAGGCTAGACTCTGGAAGATCCTGATGTCAAAAATCTGTTGGTGAATTGTTAGTTTGGTTGGCCCTGATGAATTGTTACCTCAAGAGGATGGAATCAGGATCTCTGAGCAGATTAGGCAGTTTGCGATCCCAACTTCCTGACTTTCGATCCACTCTGAGGGGAACCTCTAGTAAACTGGGAAATAGCTTTTTTACTTCTGGAGTCACCTCAAATATCTGGTGAGGGTATAGGTGGATATATGAGTGGAGGAATGAAAAAGTCAGTTTAGGAAGAAGAAAGTATTGAGACATTTATATCACTCTTATCTGTTTGTAGACACCACAAATTATCTGTTTGGAGACACCACAAACTTGCTCCCTCCAATTATCCACCATGCACATGATCAAAATTGTTTTGAAGAGGTTGTAATATGAAGATTATGCAAGGTTACTGGGTCACTCCCCCTGGAAGAAGACAAGCAAGTGGTGCAATAGAATTAACTAGGTGAGGAAGTCCATCATGTATTCAGGGAACACCAGGTAGTCATTTGGGGGACTTTTAAAGTACATACAGGAGAAACACTGGTCATTTCAATTGTCCAACCAACATTTTTAAGTGTCTACTATGTATCAAGTTCTGTGTAAGATCCAGGGGTAGAGAGAGCACTAAGACACAGCCCCTCCTCTCAAGTTGTTGCCGCCCTAACTACTTGGCTTAAGAGAGTCAGGACAATCTTCCTCGAGGAGAGGGTGCTTAACCTGAGTCTTGATGGCTGAGAAAAGTATTTGCCTTGCAGCTAAAAAAGTTAAAAAAAATGGGAGCATTATGGAAGAGGGCAAGGAAAAATGTGTGCAGAAATATGAAGACATGAAGTTGGTGCTTTTAGGGACAGCAAGTAGTCTCCTGGGGGGGGGGTCAGCAGCATGAAGGCAAGTGTGATGCACGCTGAGTAGGGCCCTGGCATTCTATCTAGAAGGAGATGGGGAGACATGAGAGATATTAGGGTAAAGAATATACAGGACTTGGTGACCAACTAGCTAATAAAGATCTAGGAATCAAGGATCCAATCCCGGGTCACTGATCTAGGTAACTGAGGTGGCATTAACCATGATAGGAAATTTAAGAAAAGTAGAGCTTGAGCCCAGGAATTTGAGGTGATGGGGTCATATTTCATTTCAGGATGTTTGCTCTGACTGCTGTGTTCAAGTGCAAACCACAGAGCAGGTGATGGAATGATAAGGATGGAGGAGTTAGAGGTGGCCCCCACGTTTCTGGCTTGAGCCCCTGAGTGGATGGAGGACTCATTCATTGAGATTGAGAACACAAGAATTGAATTTCATTTTTGATATGTAGAGTTTAAGAAGTCTTTGTATGTCCTGTGAGTGATCAGATCTATGCTATGGTCTGGATCTCAGGATGAGAGTTTGGGATGGAGTTTTATAAGCATTCACTGCATGGATAGTGAGTGATGATGTGGGAGGTCTCTGATGATCAGGGGAAATAGAGTAAAAAAACTGAGAAATAAGTATTTTGAAAGAAGTGTGAGAACTTGTAAAAGAGACTGATGAAAAGTTGGAGGAAAACCAGGAATGTGGCTCCATGGATAAAAACAAGGAGAAAGTTCTTTCAAGACTAAGGAAGTGAGCAGGAATGTAAAGTGTTACAAAACTTTTCTTTAGCTGGGAGCTATAAACGAAAGTAATTATAGTAGAATAGTAGGGTAACAGCCTGATTACACTGGGTTAGAAAACAAATTGTCCTCACACAACTAGAAAATCTGTTTTCTGAGACAGGGTTTTCTCTGTCTCTCAGGCTAGAGTCCAGTAGTCTGATCATGACCACTGCAGCCTCTAACTCCTGGGCTTCAGGGATCCTCCCACCTCAGCGTCTTGAGCAGCTCGGATTACAGGTGTACCCAGCTAATTAAAAAAAGTATTTAAAATGAGGTCTCACTATTTAGCCCAGGCTGGTCTCAAACTCCAAACCTCAACTGATCCTCCTGCCTCAGCCTCCCACAGTGCTGGGATTACAGGAGTGAGCCCCTGCACCTGGCCAGAAAATATAATTTTAAAATATAATATTTATAATAACTACAGAAATTATAAGATACTTAGACCTAAACCTATGAAAGTACATCCAAGATTTTTTTTTTTTTTTGGCTTTGGCTGGGTTTGAACCCACCACCTCTGGCATATGGGGCCAGCGCCCTACCCTTTTGAGCCACAGGTGCCACCCTCAATACATGCAAGATTTTTATAGATAACATTCCGAAACATTGTTTTAAAATAATATAAAAGGAGACTCACGTAATGGTAGCATATAGTGCTATGCTTATGGATGCAAAAAGTCAGCATCATAAAAATGTCAGTTCTACAGGTTATATAATCAATGTGCTTTTAGTCAAAATCACAATACTTTTTAATGGGTTTTGATGATTTAAAATTCATATAGAAAAGCAAAGGGCCAAAAATAACCAGCAAAGTCTTAAGAAGAATAACAAGGTGATGAATGGATTTTCTCTACTAGATACCAATTTTTCCTTTCCTTTCCTTTCCTCTTTCTTTCTTTCTTTCTTTCTTTCCTTCCTTCCTTCCTTCCTTCTTTCCTTCTTTTTTTTTTTTTGCCAGAGTTTCAGTCACCCTGGGTTGAGTGCCCATGGTATCGTAGGTCACAGCAACCTCAAGCTCTTCGGCTCAAGTGATCCTCTTGTCTCAGCCTCCTGAGTAGCTGGGACTACATGCACCCCCCCATAATGCCTGGTTAATTTTTCTATTTTTCAGTAGAGATGGAGGTCTCACTTTGCTCAGGCTGGTATTAAACTCCTGAGCTTAGGCAATCCACCTGCCTCAGCCTCCGAGAGTGCTAGGATTATAGGCATGAACCACCACATCTGGCCTAGATCTCAATTCTTATTCTAAAATTGTAATAATTATGACAATGTGATATTGCACAAGGCTAGGCAAACAGATGGAATAGTTTCATGGGCTCAGACACAGATTCACACGTGGATGGAAACTTGATATATAACAGAGACGTATACAAATCAGTGAATAAAGAAAAAACCCTTCAATAAATGGCAATGGGAAAATAAGTTATCCACCCACAAAAACAAAAATATAAATATGCATATAACTACTTCAAACCATATGCAAAAATTAATCCCAAGTGGCATAGAGTACTAAAAGTGAAAGTAAACTTTAAACTCTTACAAGAAAAGTCATTATGGCCTCAGATTAAGGAAGAGTTCGTAAACAAGTCACAATAAAACATAAAGGAAAAGGGTGGTAAGCTTTACTATATTAAAATGTAAAGTTATCTACTTAATAAAAGACCCTTAATACAGAATGAAAATAAAAGCTACAAACCAGAAGAAAATATGTATAATGCATATAACTTATAAAATATTGATATCCAGAATTTAAAAAGAACTCGTAATATTGAAAAAAAAAAAAGACAAACAGCTCAATACCTGGGCAATGAATATTAATAGGCAATTACCAATAGTAGAAACCTAATGGCTACTAACCACATGAAAATGTGTTCAACCTCATGAGTAATCAGAGAAATGAAATTAAAACGATAATATAATGCCATTTCATATCCATATATGATAATAGGCAGAAATTTAAAAATCTGAAAATACCAAGCATCTTTAGGCTGTGTGAGGAACAGGAACTCTTGTAAACAGTTGAGTAGGAGTCTGCAATGGTACAGCCTAGGAGAGCAGAGTGGCAAGGTCTGGTCCAGCTGAAAACGGAAGACATGGCAATTCAAGATCTAAGAAAGGAATATTCTAGAAAAACGCTTTCCCACTGTGCAGGAGACTTGTACGTGGAAATTTGTTGCAACCTTTTCTGTAACAGCAAAAATTTAGAAACAGGAAGCAGCAAAATAGATGAATAAATTCAGGTATAGCCATAAAACAGAACAGTATGCAGCACCAAAAATGAATGAACTATGAGCTACCTGTGGTAACAGGAAAAATCACAAGAACATACTACTTAGTGAAGAAAGCACATTGCAGAAGGTTAGAGTGTGTTGCCATTTATATAAAGTTTAAAAGTGCACAAAACAATATGATGTACAGATTACTTAAGAATCTGTAAGCATGTAGTTAAATTAGGCAAGCATGGGAATGATAAAAAACAATTTTTTTGTGAGACAGAGTCTCACTCTGTCCCCCAGGCTGGAGTGCAGTAGCATCAGCCTCGTTCACAGCAACCTCAAACTCCTGGGCTCAAGCAATCTGCCAGCCTCAGCCTCCGGAGTAGCAGCCACACCACCACACCAGGCTAATTTTTTCTATTTTTAGTAGAGATGAGGTCTTGCTTTTGTTCAGGGCTCAGGATGGCCTTGAACTCCTGAGCTCAAAAAATCCTCTTGCCTTGGCCTTCTACAGAGCTGGAATTACAGGTGTGAGCCATGAGCCCAGCCCAAAAGAAATTTCAAGATTGTGGTTGACTCTGAGAAGAAAGAAAAATTGGAGTGAGGAAAGAATTGCTTCGATTGGACCTGCAAAATGTTGTGCCTTAATAAAAAAAAGATCTGAAGCAAATATGCAAATTTTAGGATCTGACAAATCTAAGTGGTGGACACGTGGATGTTTTAATGTTATTCTCCATGCTTCTCTGTGTACCTGAAACGCTCCGTAATTTATAAAAAAGGATTGATGAAGTTGAGCAGTGGCGATAACTTAGGAATATATTTGAGAATGAAAAATAGAAGAATCTAGACTTAATTTTATAGGAAATGGGAAGTTATGGAAGGTTCCTGAGGAATGGAGTGTTGGGATCAGAGCTTTGCTTTAGAAAAAATCATATAGGAGAGTAGTTAGGAGGCTACTGCAATGGTCTAGGTAGGAAATAACAAAGGCCTGAGCACGGGGAGAGGCATTTGGATTGGAGAATACAGCCTGATGAATTTGGGAGACACTGCAGAGATAGAAGAAATACATTCTGGCTTTCAAATCAGACCTAGTAGAGCCTGCCAAAACTTTTTATATCTTGAAAACCTTAGCAGAGAGTGAGAAGGCAAACACCATCATAAATTATGGAGCCAAGCCCTGGGTCTCTGGTAGTTCCAGTAATAAAAAGGAATATTTATTGAACAGCTCAGTTTGGGGCAATTTATTATAAAGAAGCAGAAAGAAGAAAAATACAGGCTTTCTTTTCTGCACAGGTAAGGGGGCCTACAAGCAATCTATCTAAGCCCGCAGTGAGTGTCCCGGCTTCTGCTGAGGAAGGGTCCAGGCTAAGCACACCTAGAATCACGTTTCTATGGAAAGGAATACCTTAAGGAAAATCATTGATCAAAATAACTGTCTGTTCTTCGTGCTACTTACCCTCACAGGGCATAACATTGGTTGTATTTAGTCTTTTCAGACACAGAAGTCACTTTAGATTTCAGTATTTCATAACTATCGTTTGTATACTAATCCAAGATGTCCAAACTGAGCTTTGCCTAGAAAACACTGCAGCCGCTTTCCAGGGCCGGTGTTTCAGGGCCTGACTCTTCCACAGTTGTGTGATGGGTCGAGGTTTTGTGAATAATCTTGTAGCCAAGCATTATATTAGCTTATTTGAAATAACTTGTCTTGATTTGCCAGATTTTGCTTATTCTGAATTTTTTGTACACACTCAACTCCTCTGTTGTCCTGGTAGAGAAGCCAAGACCTATAGATATACTATGGTCTCCCTTGGGTGACAGAGTGAGTTGACGGCTATATCAGTATAGAAACTGGTAGTCCAGCTCAAGTCTCATGGTCATTCCACCAAGCAATCTTTCATGGCTCATCAAAGGAGTCAAACGCTGGGTATGACTTGTCTAGTAACTCACCAAATTTATCACTTAAAAAGTTACAAATAAATTTAAAAATATTTTCTTGCAGCTAAAAGACTTGACTGATGAAGTAAAAGGAAATGGTTTCAGGGCAATGGATCAAGGGGGGAAGAGGGGACCTCAGGGAAGCCTTGTGAAGGACCAGTGGCTGAGCAGCCTTTCAGGTGGTTCTCTTGGCAGTGGAGCCAGACAGCCAGGGGATACCAAGGAAGTGCAGAAAGAGCATTGTCTCCCTTGGGAAAGGCCTTCAAGGAATATGAAATGGTTCAACCACAGTTAAAATTCCCAGTGCTTTTTGAATTTCTTTCTTTACTCCTGCCTTCTCCCATCCATTCACTGATAGTCCAGTAGGCGCCCGTAGGGAGAAAGTTTTATATGACTTAAAGTGTGCTGTCCTCGAATCATCTGCATGGGATCACCCTTTTCATAGCACTCGTTGACAATTGTAATTTGTTTACATATTTGACTGGTTACTGTACTTTGCTGTGTGTAAAGTACACTTTTTGCCCACATTTTTGAGGAGGAACTAAGGAAGCACATTATACATGGCTAGTATTGGTTCCATATCTATGTAAGTTTGAGCCCTAACATAGGCGTGCATTAGACACAGGAGCACGTTACACATGGCACAATATGGTACCTGTTTCTGTGTATCTCCTCAATGCCAGTGCCACCCCACCATCACAGCTGCCTGCCATCATCTGAATCCCTGGTGATAAGTCTCATAGTGGCAGATTCCGTGATCTGTTTTGTCTGTCACTGTAGCCTCAGAGCCTACAGCAGTGTTTGGCCCATAGGTGCTCAGTATGTAATGTAAGTGGCAGAATAACTCCCCAAATTATATTTTTAAATGTTTTTTCTTTAAGTGGAGAACGACTTATGTCCTGTGTGATCCAAGAAGCAGCACAGAAAGTTCCCTGAGATTTGACCTTTAGATCTGAGCACCTCTGTTGAAATCTAATGAGTTCTGCTCTAATGTAAGGACAATATTCTGCAGACACATTTCTGATATAGTATGTTGGTTTCTGCTTTCTGTTAGCAGCATCTGCCTCATAGAAGGTCTATGAGGTCAGGCAAAGCTGACAAGGTGCCACAGGAGTGTGCTGAGAGCTGCAGAAAACGGAAAGGGGTGTCTGTAAGAGAAAAGAAGGGAGAGAGCAGTGAAGACCTCTTGGCAATATGCTAGGATATACGGGGATAAATCCTCTTTATTTCCAAGAATGCTGGTGACATAAACTTGAGACTCTGAAACCCCAAAGTGGGTGACCTTCCTCTAAGAGCTGCAGGCTTGAGAATCAATTTCTCTTCAGAGGGCCTTAGACCTATGTGATAGGCACCAATGATGTGCTGCTGTCTCCAAACCAGTTCCACCAGACTTCCAGCTACCCCGCTGGGCGAGCCAAAAACAAGGTGGAGAGCAAAGGTGATAACTTAATAACTTGATTAACAAACAACAAAATAACAGCATATGCACACACGAGTGCACTCACACACACACAAACATCACACTGTTCTGGAACAACCATCAGGGTAAGAGAGGGTTGAGAGGTAGTTGTTTAGTTAACTGGTGTTCTGGTGGTTAAATTTATCAGCCCACTCATTCATTCATTCCAAGATTTATAGAGTATTAGGGATGAGAGGTAAAGCGGTACAGTAAATCCATTAATTAACCCTCTCTGTAGAAGGGGAAAGATATAAGCAAACAAGTAAAGTAACATGAGGTGATAGACACTTTTGGAAAGAATTGGTAGAAAAATGTATAAAATGGAGACAATGAATAGAGAAGGATGTGAGAAGACATGGAAGGCATTGTAATCAGAGACACCGGCATGAGCAAAGACATAGAGGCCTGAAAGTCCCTGGGGACAATGCCACTCGGAGAAGGGGAAATAAACAATATGAACAGAGCACTGTGTGTGTGTGTGTGTATGTGTGTGTGCGTGCATCCACCCGCGCTTGTTGGGCAGGAATGATGGGAGCCAAACCTGGGACATTTGGATGGCAGACATCAAACTAGGAAGAGCCTTGAATATCAGGCTGAGAACTTTGAAATGTATTCTGGAGGAAAAAGGGGAGCCATCTTACAAATTATGAACAGCCTGGTGTTTGGACAGGTAAGCTTGTGGTGTGGCAGATGGTTTGGACACAGGAGAGGGTGGTGATAGAACCCAGTGAGGAGGGCAGGGACAATCCAAATGAGAGAGGACAAAGCTGGGACTAAGCAGTAAGGTGGCTGGAGAGCAGGGAACATATCCAAGAGAAATACGGGTAAGAGGTAGAGTTGGCAGAAAATGGGGAAAGGTTGGATGTAGGGGTGAGAAAGAGTTGGACTTAGAGTTCTGGTTTGGGATTATTGCTGGGTAGCAGAAAGAATTCGTAGATGAACAATATAAGGAAAGCTACCATCTTCCCTGACCCTCTTTTTAGAAACAGACCACAGCCTCCTTTGCACCCCCACTGTGCCACTGCAATCTCCTGTTGTAGACCACCATCAACTTTAAAGAGCTTGCCTGATTACAAACCTCTCCCTGTAGGACTGGAAGCTCCTCAAAGGCAGGGACCTTATTTAATCCGGTCTCATTTTGTCTGGATTTCAAGTGCCCAGATCAGTGCTAAAACATTAGATAGGTCCTTGCTAAATATTTGTTGAACAGATGAATGAATGCATAAAAAATGATGGCTGTTGCCAGAACAATCTGAGAGTAGAAGGGGCAAATCCCAGATTGCAGGAATGAGGTCACGGTGGGGGTGGAGGGGTGCGAGGTGGAGCGCACCTGCCTTTGCATTGTCTGTGCTTTCTATAAAACTTCTGCGCAGGGCTGACTACTCCCCACTCGCCTCCGTGCACTCCCGCGGGCAGTTTTGCTTCCCCTCCTGCAGCTTCTCTGCAATATGCTTGGCCCTAACTGCTGCTTCAATTGCTAATGCTCTCACACACTTCAGAAGCTCAGTATTTGAGAGACTTCTCTTCAATATCCAATTCTTTTGTCTTTTATCATTTTAATTCCTTTTAGTAATCTCTTTCTTTGCACCTAGGACTTACCTTCTCTTTCTATTATATAAACTGCATCCACTGTCTCTAAGTCTCTAAGAGAGCAAGACTTGAGGTATCTTTGTGGTGTCCTTCTTTTTTGGAGAATACTATTTCCTCTGTTGGACAAGTTAAGATTGCAACCAAAATTCTCCAGAGAATTTCTGCTTTGTCCTACTGCTAATTCTATGGAATTACCTTCAAGTTCCTCAATTCCCAACTCTCCCTCTCTGATCAGGATTCCTTTTGCCATTTGCCACTTCATTTCATGATCGTCTTTGGTTTTGCTTTTCTGTGTCCTGTCCTCCTCCACTTAGCCAGACACTCTCTGAGAGTTGATGTCAGCCTTGAGTGGCCAAGCTCCACTCAGCCACAAGAACTGAAGACTTTCTACTCTCAGGCTTCACCTGTCTCAGCCCTGAAGCATAGAGAACACCTGCCATGGGGCCGGGAGCTCTAACCATCTTACAGTGTCCCCGGGGAGTGGCTTCTAGAACTAACCTTGCTGCCTTGTTGGATGAGGCCCTCAGGCACCCCTCTGCCTGTGTGAAGAGCTCCACTGGCTCTACTCTCACCATCACAACGACCATCTGAGGCCCCATTTGCAGAGTAAGAGTCATGACATGACACAACACTGATCCCACAGCAGCATTTTATCTACTTTTTGAAATGATCCTTTTAGAGCAGTGCTTCTCAACCTTCCTAATGCCGCGGCCCTTTAACACAGTTCCTGTGGGTCGCCACGCACAGGTTGAGAGTGCTGTTTTAGAGTGTCCAAAATCAAAAGCTGGTTGAAAATGTGCTCACAAGGAGGTGAAAGTTATGCAATATAAGAAATGAAAAACCTCTTACTCTGAGTCTGAATTTCAGCTTTTGAAAAGATAAAAAACAGGATAATTTTCCTAAGGAGATTATTTTGGATACTTAATCAACCTTTGTGAAGAATGATAAAATGATGGAATGTTAAAGTTGATTCTGCTAGACGCATTTGCTTAATCAAATTCACCCAGATTGGCCTGTGAGCCTTCACGACCACAGGCTGTGATAACCGTCATTCCCAAGTTCCCAGAAAATGTCTGCATTTGGCAGGAGACTGATATTGCCCAGGATTGGGTGTGGGTGGGGATGGTTGAGCTGTGCTGATTGAACTCCTGCCAAAGTTTGTATATATTCCCAGAAAAGGCTATTCCAGACCCAGAGCTGGTTTCGATCACTAACAGATCTGAGTTTTGCATGGCAAGCAGTGTGTGTATATGGGGGGGGCAGTTGGGGGATGAGGTGGTGGTAGTGATATTTTCATATCATTTTAACTGATTAATGTCTATAATCTAAGAGTCATTTTGGTTTGAGCACTTTTTTGCTTTAAACAGAAACAGATGAATCTTTTTTCATTTATCTTCCACTGAAATATTGTCACACTTAGCATCTGGATTTAAATAAATAATACAAGGTACAATAAAAAGAGCATTGGACTAAGAGTTGGGAGACCCAGGTCCTCATTTTACTGCTCTACTGCCTTTCTGTATGACCTTAGGAAAGTCACTTCATCTCTCTAGACTTTAGTTTCCATGAATGTAAAATAAGGATGTTAGACTAAATGATTCCCAACACCCACCCCTTCCAGACTAAAAACACTGTGAGAGCCAGTGGGATGGATAGCCCAGTAGTGCTTTTCTCCAAGGTTGTATTTGTTAAGTTTGGGATGATCTATTTTTGAGGGCATGGGTGAATCATTAAATCTATACATCTGAGATATCTTCAGAAACATTCTATTGATGGAACCCAATTCTGTAAAAATCATTTTTGCCTGTATGAGCTGAACTGAGGATGTCAGTGTTCAACTTTACTCCATTATTTTTCTTTGAGAGAGCCCTCCTCTCTACCGTGGTGGGCCTGGTAGGGCCCATAAACCCATAGGGCCCATAAACCCATAGCTCTTTCAAGTGTACATCCTAGAGAGGCACTTGCTCCCCTTGGTCTATGTGGAAGATCTTAAACAACATGACAGAGCAAGGGGTTGGATTCATAGGAGTTGGCTGCAACTTCTGTGGGAATTTGTAGAACTGACGTGGTCATTCTAGCCTCAGTTAATTTGAAACATAGAGATGACAATACTTATGTCATGGGCTTTATTTCATAAAGGGAGGCAATATGTGTAGAGACACAATATAATCTCTACAAACCAACAAGCAAACATTATTCACCACCAAAAAACGTTCACCCTGAGAAGGGCCTTTGAGATCACCTAGTGAGGTCTCAAGTAATAGATGGGGAAACTGAGGCCCTGAAGGGCAAGGGACATGCATAGGATAATAATCCCGAGAAGATGTCTTTGCTTTCTTCCCTCAACACAGAGTGAAGGAAAGACCGTCTGGGCTAAATAAGGCTCTGGCTTTGCCTTCCCCAGCTGCAGTCTCTGGCAGAGTGGAGGGCCATAGGCAATTGCTGACAGCCCTGAGTGTTTAGATGGAATCAGCACTGGAAACTCTCCCCTCACAGGACAGAAAGGGAGAAAAAGTTAGAGTTATAGACAAACAAAAATTTGGCAAGGAGTTTATTTCATAAATAAAAATACTGAAGGGACATTAGAGCCCTGACAGAACCCTTCTCTCCACATTGCTGAGGTTACTCTGTAATATATTGCTCCTTCAAATTTAGAGGACAAACCTAACATTCCAGAAGTCTTCCTTGCTTATTCAGCATTCAACAAACACTGAGTGTGATCACTGTGTTGGCTGTTGTGCCAGGTGTGTGTGTGGGGGAGAGACAAAGGTGCAAACACTTTGAGTGCAGGTGGGACATGAGGCCAAAACTATGTATGAACAAAAGATCTTATGGGAATATTAAGGAGATAAAGATGAATTATGACCTCTTTAGGTAAGCAAAGATTTCCAGAGGGGGTGACATGTGATGTCTGACCTGGGTCTCACCAGGCCCTCACTCAGTAAAGAAGGCAGGGACTAATAATAAGTGCTTCTCATGTCCTATCTCATTTATTTCTGTGCATAGGTGCTTTAGTTATCCTCAACTAAAAAGTGGGAAGATTAGCATTTAGAGAGATTACGTAACTTACTAAGGTCACACAGCTAGTTTAGACAGAAGGCAGAGCCAGGATTTAAACCTAGATCTATCTGATTCCAGAGTGCCTGCTATCTTAACTACTACTAGGTTATGGTAGCCATTTGGTCAAAGTGAGAGTATATATAGAAGCACAGAGGCCTGAAAGAACCAGGATGGTTTGGTCTCAGAAATAAGAAGTCTTTCAGTGGTGAGAAGCAAAGCTTGATTTGATTCTACAGTCAACAGGGAAGCAATGCATATTTGAAGGGGAGAAGTGGCCTGATCAGATTGTGCTTTTGCTTTCTTTTGCTTTGTTTAGCAGCAGCATTCTGGTGCAGTGTAGAGAATGGATTATAAGGAGGTAAAAAGAAAGTGGAGGTCCAGGCAAGAGAAAGTATGCCTTGGACTAGAGAAGTGGTGAAATAGACAGATTAGAGAGCACACTTAGAAGACAAAATCACTAAGAGTTGAAGCTAGATTGTACATGAGTTTGGGAGATGGAGGGGAATCTAGGATGACTTCCAAGTCTCTGCTCTGGCTTGAGTGACATGCCAATGAGGATGCCATTAATTAGGATAAGGAATGCAAAAGGAGTTTGTGGGAAAGAGGTGCTGAACTTGAAGGACATTTCGATAAAGATGACCAGTATGTATGTAGTGTTGGGTCTACAAGGTCATACTTGCAGTTAATAACGGAAGCCACCAAAATGAATGAGCTTGCCTTGGAAAATGCATGGTCTGGAAAGAAGATGGCCTAAGGCAGAAGAACCCTGAGAAATGTTGGTGTTTAAGAGTTGAGTAGAGGAAAAGAAAATTGCACAGCAAACATTTACTCCTGACCCTTCCATTGTGACCTCCACACCATATGGCAGGGGCACAGTACATATTCTTAGGCCAACAGTAGGGAACCACTGAGTCGTCAGCAAGCCACAGACCAGGAAGATAGGCTCAGGCATTGTGGGACCAGAAGGGGCCCCCCATCCCATACGCCTACTTCCAGACCTAGTGCCAATGATGTAGATATTGTTACCAAAACATATTTTACATTCCTCTAATGTTGTTTCCATTGGTAAGCCACCAGAGGAAGTTTGATTAAACATTGATTAAAACGTTTCATTCTTCCTGTTGACTCAAATGGTCTTGTTGGCTCTCCCCAATATTACTGCATAATTCTGAGATTCTATCCTAGCAAGCTGGAAAACAAAAAGTGATTTCATCTAATGGATCTGGGTATTCATTTGCCTTCATCAATTTTCTACATTTTGAAAGTCAATATAAATTTCTCTTCAAAAAATTGCCAGTTAAATTTGGAAGCATATTGACTCTTCACAATGAAGGACCTTCCCCTACGCTAAGAACAAAAATCTCTCCAGAAAATAATAATACAATGCAGAAAATAAGCCAGTCAAAAAATATCAAGGTTGAATTTGCATTCACATAGTGCTGAAGGGAGTGGCTTTGGGGTTTATTTATCATTCTTTCCAACAAATAGCTCTGTAGCTACACAAGGCAAATCAATGTCGAGCCACACTTAGTCATCATTGATCAATTGTTCCATGATCAATTTGGATTCATTCTCTTGAGAGTTTTTAAATAAGTTTAGCTAAAAGAGAACTTGCTGCCTGTCTGCCCTAGCTTTTGCAGAATAATCTTTTTCTTTTTCTCTATGACGTGGTGTTGGTATATGACAATAACTAGAGACTTGATTATTTTGAAATCCGAAACCCTAGAAGCTAGCTTTTAATTTTAGCACCTTTGTTATGGTAAATTCATTTCTACAGAAACTTTCTTGGCCATGTCAAACTTCTCATCACCTCTAGGAAAAGATTCTTTTTTTCCTCTCAGCACATTGCAAGGGAGGAGGTAAGCCAATACATCACAGACCTGGGGCTGTGAGCTTGTCACCAATTTCATATTTCCAGTTCTTGAATAATGTTGAGTCAAATGTTAGGTCTATCAGCCTGACATTGGGTCAATGAGATCAAGGTAGGGCATGGTTCTTATCTCCATTTGACTCATTACATGTGAACTGCAGACTCTACCCCCACCCCGACACACACACACACACACACACACACACAATCACCCACACACAAACACACATTAGTTGCAAGAGAAGAAGTGGAGATGAATCCACTCCCTGACCCACAAATGATCATTTCAGCACCTTTCTACTCTACCTTTGTCCCTATGCCCTAGCTGAAATCTCATTTAACTGGGTGAAAATTCTCATGTGACCACCCAGGTTTTCCAGGACAACAGAGTAAGAAGAGAACCCAGTGGGTGGATAGAGGACTGGGTTGAGCTGCCTGCTTGTTAGCTCCAACTTCAAAGTGAACTTTTTTAACTCAACTTCTTCTGGCTTAACACTGAGTTGCATTATAACTGATCTGCCCTTTTTTTTTTTCCACAGAGGGGGTTAAGGAGCAAGCTTAAAAGAGATGCTGAAGTGGAGGGTTTAGCATAGCCTGAGGGACCTGAAGAACAAGAAAGGGGAGGAAGGAGAACTGCAATTATAATATCCTTTTTAAAAAGGTCACATGGAGCTCACCTCTGACGTCCCCCTGTAGCACTGAGCACAGTGTTAGGCACAGTGGGTTCTCTAGGAAATGGTAGTTGAATTGAAGTGACTTGTCCCCTTATCAAGTCTGGATAAGGGTCTCCTTTTCTGCCCACTACATGAGAGGAACCTTCCACTTCAAGACTCTAGAATTCCCATTGGCACCCTTAGGCCTGGTATTTTGCTCCATTGAGGCTTATGTGGCTTTGGTGGACTAATCCAGCCACAACAGAATACAATGTTTCCATCAACAAATGTCTTCAGAGTTCCAAAAGGAGATGTCCAAGAAAGCTTTTGGTGCACATCCTGTTTATTAGTCAATTGGAGATAACTTATATTCTTCCAAGACTTTAATTAGGAAAAGAAAAATTCTAATTTTTATTGTCTGCTTCATTAAGCTGCAGGCAATTAAAACCAAGCCACTCATTACCTTAGAATGTGATAATTGCAAAGCTAAAATGGGTTTTGACTACTGTGTGCATAGCATGAAAATAATGGAGAGTGCTTTTTGTCCGACATCTTAGCTAGGCTGCGGTAGTGGCAGCTCCTCTCCGAGCTTCGCAATGCCGCCCAAGGATGATAAGAAGAAAGATGCTGGACAGTCAGCCAAGAAAGACAAAGACCCAGTGAACAAATCTGAGGGCAAAGCCAAAAAGAAGAAGTGGTCCAAGGGCAAAGTTGGGGACAAGCTCAACAACCTAGTCTTGTTTGACAAAGCTACATATGACAAACTCCGGAAGGAAGTTCCCAGCTATAAGCCTATCACTCCAGCTGTGGTCTCTGAGAGACTGAAGATTCAAGGTTCCCTGGCCAGGGCAGCCCTTCAGGAGCTCCTTAGTAAAGGACTTACCAAACTGGTTTCAAAGCACAGAGCTCAAGTAATTTACACCAGAAATACCAAGGGTAGAGATGCCCAGCTGCTGGTGAAGATGCATGAACAGGGTTCCAATCAACTGTATGTTTAGAAAAATAAAAATTTATTGAACAAAAAAAATAAAAGAAAGAAAATAATGGAAAGTGCTTTCTGAGTCTCAGGCACTGTTTTGGACTCTTTACCTACATCAGCTTAAGCAGTGTGCATAACAACCCCACAAGGGAGGTACTGTTAGCATCCCAATTATAAACATTAAGCACTATGGCACATAGAGGCCAAGCAACTTGCTAAACATCATAGCTATTAAGGGGCCAAGCTGGGGTTCAAATATAGGCAGCCTGGTTCCAATTGGGCATTACTATAGCTCAGGTTTCTGTTCCCATTCCTCTAGTACTCCCCAGCATTTGTCAAAATTCCTCCCATCCTTTGAGGGAAAATGCCACCACGTTAGAGGTATCTGCCTAGATCTTCCTCATTAGAATAGCCTTCCTTTTTTTATGTTCCTAGAACTTTGTAAACTTCTCTCTTTTTATTTATTTCAAATTATTATGAGTGTACAAACTTTTAGATTACACTGTTCTCACTTCCAGGGTGAAGTTCTAGTTATAAAAGAGCCCCCCACCCAGGGGGTGTGTCATACACCCTCTCAATGTGCACATTACATAAGATCCTGCCTCATGCCCTCCCTCTTTCTGCCAATCATCCTCCTCCCTTCTCACTCCCCTCTCCCTCTTCTGCCTGCCTCTGTATTAGACTATATTTCTGTTTTATTGTTCATGAGAGCATGTAATTATTTATATATTGATTTCATATTAGTATTGAGTACATTGGATATTTATTTTTCCATTCTTGTAACACTTTACTAAGAAGAAAGTATTTCAGCTCCATCCAGGTAAATGTAAAAGATGTAAAGTCTCCATCTGTTTAATGGCCGAATAGTATTCTATGGTATACATATACCACAGTTTGTTGATCCATTCATGAATTGATGGGCATTTGGGTTGCTTCCTTGACTTAGCAATTATGAATAAGCCACAATAAACATTCTGGTACGAATATAAATGTCTTTGTGGTGAAATGAGTTTTGTTCTCCTGGGTAGATAACTAGAAATGGGATTGCAGAATCAAATGGGAGGTCTACTTTTAGATCCTACTTGGAGGATCCTCCATACTTCTTTCTATAAAGAAAGTGTTAGTTTACAATCCCACCGGCAGTGGAGAAGGGTTGCCTTCTCTCCACATCCACACCAGCATCTGCTGTTTTAGGATTTTCTGATGTGGGCAAATCTTACTGGAGTTATCTGATATCTCAAAGTTGTTTTGATTTACATTTCTCTTGCTGACTAAAGATGATGAGCATTTTTTCATGTGTTTGTTAGCCATTCATCTGTCCTCTTCAGCGAAGTTTCTGTTCAAGTCTCTTGCCCACTTATAGAAGGGATTGTTTGTACTTTTCTTATTGTTTAATTTGAGCGCTCTGTAGATTCTAGTTATCAGGCCTTTGTCAGATTCATAACATGCAAACATCTTCTCCCATTCTGAAAGCTGTCTGTTTGCTTTATCTGTGGTACCCTTAGCTGTGCAAAAGTTTCTTAGCTTGATCAAATCCCTGTTATTGATTTATGGTGTTGCTACAATTGCCGGGGGCAGGAGGGAGTCTTCCTCATAAAATTTTTCCCAGGCCAATATCTTCAAGCATTTTTCCTACACTCTCTTCTAGAATTTTTATTGTTTCATGTCTTAAATTTAAGTCTTTTATCTAAAGAGAATCAATTTTTTCAATGGCAAGAGGTGTGGGTCCAGTTTCAGTTTTCTACATGTGGATAACTGGTTCTCCCAGCACCATTTGTTAAAAAGGGATTCTTTTCCCCAGTGCATGTTTTTGTTGAACTCAGTTGGGTGGTTTTGTTTGGCTTGTCAAAGATCAAATGATGATATGCGGCTGGGTTCATCTCTAGACTCTCTATTCTATTCCATAGATCTATGTCTCTATTTTTGTACCAATACCGTGCTGTTTCGATCACTATAGACTTGTAGTATAACCTGAAATCTGGCAACATAATGCCTCCAGATGTGTTTTTGTTTCTAAGAACTATATTTGCTATCTCATTATTTTTCTAGTTCCACATTAATTGAAGTACTATTTTTATAAAGTTCTTTAAAGTATGACATTGGTGTTTTGATGAGGATTGCATTAAATCTACACATTGCTTTGAGCAGTAAAGACATTTTAACAATGTTGATTCTTCCCAGCTATGAGCATGGTATGTTCTTCCATTTGTTGACATCTTCTGCTATTTCCTTTCTCAAGGTTTCATAGTTCTCCTCATAAAGATCTTGGCCAGGTGGTGCCTGAGCAACTTTGAAATTGGGGCCTGCACTCTCTGTAGGACAGTGGCCCTCTGAACTCTATTGGGTGTCTGAGCAACTTTGAACTCTGGCCCAGTACTGTCTGCTGGGCAGCCCAGTGAGCTTGATTAGGTGGGCAGAGCCCAGGCTGACAGAGTGACTTTGACTAGAACTCTGGGCCAATGCTGTCCACTGATTCTTGTCCCTCTGGAGACACAGTTTAGGGCTGCTGATTCACCACTTGTGTGCCTTTGTTAGAGCGTCAGCAGTATTGCAACAGTGAGGGATGGACTCAGAAGGACAAGCTATCAATTCAACTAAAGAAGTATAATTAATACATTTTAAAAAGAGAGAAGAAGAAGCTGAAAATATTCATGGGGAGGAATCAGCAGAAGCACTCTGGCAACATGAAAAATCAGAGCAGATCAACTCCCCCAGGGGATTGAAAACTTCTCTTGTGTCACTTTAATACTTTGTCTTTGAATTGTGCTGTTTACAAACTTTTTGTAGACTGTGTCAACCACCACCCTGGTGACTTTAGGGTAGGGGCTATACTTTCCTCACCTTCATACCTCCTTTAAGTGTGCAGTAGAGTGTTTTACACAAAGTAGGTGAATAAGATATGGTCCATCCCCTCAAGAAATTTACAGTTGCCAACTTAAATATATCATTCATGTCCAAGGAGAAACTTAGGCCCTACTGACACAGAACATGCTTACCATATCTTAAATCGCTTATGATGGTCATTGGGAGCAGTCCCTGATATTGAGGCTGAGCTGGTGAATAAGTTGCTAATCATGGTAGCAATAGGAGCGATCCTTAAGGAAAAGGAATTCAGATCAGCCTCCCATCTGGCCTAGGAATCTCCTCTGCAGAGGTCTTGCCAGAAATTGTCACCATCTCTGAACACTGCCTGGGACGTGGCAGGTGTCTCTTCCTCATGGAGTGAGTCTGTGCACATGTGTGCAGCTCTGTGGGTCAGAAAGTCTTTCTGGGTTGAGTTGAATTAGAATCTGCCTGCTTCCTGTCTGTGAGGCCTTGTTCTTCCTTGTGAAGCCCCTTTCCCGTCCTGTACCTAAAGGTCGCACCATACCAAACCTGTCTCCTTCATTCAGTGACCTTCGCAGTTTGGTTCTGATCAACTCTTCACATATCCACTTGAGTGCACAATGTGAATGACTCAGGTAACTGTACTTCGCCGTCACACCCACTAAATTGGGTTGCCCTTTCAGCTATTTGATATATTACTTAGCAAATGGCCCTGAGGGTCTGAAATGATCGATTCTTACTGCTATGTGTAAATGTAGATATCATCAGGGAGAGTACTGGCTTGTTACACGACACCTCCCCACTCAGGGTCTGTGGTCAGCCTTCTCCCTGTCACACCACAGGAGGCGTCCATTCTAGCAGCAGACACTTTCTCCCCTCCATCTTCCTCTGCAGTTTGTCACGACTCTGCCTGGCCTGAACACCAGGTATATGGGACAAGAGCTAGAAAAAAATGTTCAGTTTTAAACTATGAACAAAAGCTGTAAGAATAGGGAATCTGGCTCGGCGCCTATAGCTCAACCGGCTAAGGCGCCAGCCACGTACACCTAAGGTGGCGGGTTCGAATCCCCAGCCCGGACCCGCCAAACAACAATGACGGCTGCAACCAAAAAATGGCCGGGCGTTGTGGCGGGCGCCTGTGGTCCCAGCTACTTGGGAGGCGGAGGCAGGAGACTCGCTTGAGCCCAGGAGTTGGAGGTTGCTGTGAGCTGTAATGCCACGGCACTCTACCCAGGGGGACAGCTTGAGGCTCTGTCTCAAAAAAAAAAAAAGAATAGGGAATCTGGATGCTTTGTAAATATAATCAGTATTAGAGTTATCTTAACAAAGGTTCTAATCCCATTCATTCCGTTCTATTTGCTGCCCTATTTTGTGTCTGAAGCCAAGGATGAAGCCAATGAAGTCAAGAAAATGGATCTATTGTACAAACTACTGTCAAGGAGAATTGCAGTTAGAACGTTAGAACCAGTTGCAAGTTTGACTTTCATCACTATCTTCCCTTGGCTGAGTCACTTAATCTGTCTGAGCCCCACTTATGGCACATTGTCCCTGCTATGTCCACCCCATAGGGCTGGCCTGAGGACACTGTGGCACAAAGATTCCGATTTAATCTTGTTGAGCAATGTCTGAAAGAACATAGTGGCTGCTTTCTGGGGCTGCAATTGATGTATGCTGAACAAGAGTGATGTCTGGGCCCCAAATGCCCCAACCAGACACACAGCTGTCCCCTAAAGAAAGTGTTTACTGTGAAATAGGGAGCAAAAGTCCTTGGAATCCACAGACCCTCTTTCTCCATAATCTGTTAAACATAAAAGATGTGTTTATATTTATCTTCCTAAGAAGTACCTTATCCTTAGAACTTGACGTGATCTACTGGCATGTGGCAAGAGTCAGTTCTCACCCGGCTGACATCTGCAGTTCCTATCATCCCAAGGGATGGGGGCAGGAGGAGGAAATTGCAGAGAGGCATGTATTTCTAAGTTTTGTTTTAAATTTGTAAGGTGAAAGTAAGTCATTTGATAAAGTTTCTGTTCTGTTGGAACTATTGTGGGAAAGGATGCTTCCCCAAGCCTAGGGATTTGCTTAATTCTCTTTAAGTTCCATCTTCTCATATTTTCTCATTCCCTGCCTCCAATAGTTCCTTTCCTATCTGGAGCTGGATTGACCCATTAGCAGTCTTGGGCTCTCTCCTTCTCTGCTTCTCAGAAGCCCCCTTCGATTTTCTAAAATTTGCAGAACATTTAATGTGATCATTGGCAAAACTCTGCCAATTTAACGCAATTTCCTGACAATTCCAGAGCATCTCTCCCCTTCAAAGCATGTGTTGTCCAATAGCAACTGAAACATAAATCCTGATGCTATGACTTTCATGCTTCTCCTGAAATAATATCATTAATGACTTTTTGTGACTATCACAGGGATTGTATTAAAACACTGTCAACAAGTATCTGTCAGTTATTTAAAAAACCATAGCACAAAATTAAATGCTCATTTTGCACACAAGAGCATTTTCATTAATATTTATTTGATTGATCTATTTGATCTTGTCATAAAGAGTTGCATTAAGGGATAAATCTGTTTATAGAATTACATCATGTTATATTTATATCATGTTTCCCATTGCTTAATGGGAAAAAAAATAATTCAGTGTTTCTGATGGGAAGGAAACAATGTATTCTCAAAAGCACATTTTAGAATATAGTAAGAGTTTTAGAAGATTATGTATTCCATGGTTTCACTAATTTTATAAGCAATACTTTCTAAAATAACACTGGAAAAAGTGCTAAAAATGTGACCTCGTTCTATAAACCTGTGATGGGCACTTGGGATGAACATCACCTCAAGCCCCCAAATGAGATATTTAGAATGTCTCCTTGCTCACCGGAGAAATCTCCCAGGGCTTCTGGAGTATTAAGTGTGGATGCTTTTCACAAGGCTTTAGATAGAAGTTAAACTTCATCTAGAATGGGTTTAGAATTGCTACACCCTGTGTGTCAAAGGGAACTTATAAGTGAGAATTTTCACTCATTTTCAATATTAACTCAATGCTTCAGTATACTTTAAAGCAAGAACACCTGGATCAGGCGGGGTAGACAGGAAGCAAGGGGGGAAAGGCAGGCCTGGGGCAGCAGAGGTTATTAGCAGCAGCTTCCCAGTCCCAAGAAAGAGATAAGAGGCCTCCAAGGACAGATCAGAGAGCCTGGGAGACTCATCAACTGCTTCTTAATTCTCCCTCCCCAGCAAAAAGTGACTCTGTTAGCTCAACATCACAGGGGAATCATTGCTCAATCATCACAGAATGTTGGCACGGGAAGGGCTTTCAAAGCCAGACAACATAATGTGAGTAGCTGCTGTGTATCAGGGCCTGTGCTAGATGCTGAGAAAGTGCAAGATTAATGACACACAGGCCCTGCCTTGAAAGCTTTCTGTCTGTCGCAACTTCCAAACGCTGTACACGGAAAGCTGGTCCACAGAGCAAAAGGGCTCTGCACAGGTCATCTGGCTACTCACAGGCAGAGACCTAGTAGAACCACATGTCAGATGTCCTTTCCTCATAGCATTGCTGCCTTATCACACGGTATTAAGGGAAGTTATCTTTATTCTGGGATTTATATTTATTGCAGGGTCAGAATAGCTGGCCTGTTAACCACTGTTTAACCACTATTTTCTAATGGCGTTGGCTAAGGTCTGCAGAGCAAGATGAGCTAGTTTCCTTCTCAGTCACCATTGATCTGGTTCCCTGGGCTAGGAAAGGAGGTGGCAAGACAGAGAAGAAGCTCTGCAAAAAGAAAGAGGTGCACTGGGTTGATTCTCTGTGGAAAACCTAAACCAGCAAGTAGAATACAGGGAGACCAGGACCCTGACACTCTTGACTGGAAACATCTCAATAGTGGATTCCAGGTCACCATATTTAGAAGTTAAACACAAAGAAGGTTGGAATTTTTCTTCCTAAGTGGATGCCCAGTGAACTAGTTCAGCTTTAGTAAGCATGGGAGGTGCAAACTGAACAAAAACTAGAGACTGACTCTGGACATAGGTTTCAGATCCTCCCAGAAAAAAATGTTCTTCAGATGGAGAGGTTGACATTTGGTCACAAATTTAGGACCACATTGGACAATTTTTTAAGGTGCTGTAGTGGAGTCAAGGGACTAGGTTTCTTATTTCAGCTTTGCTACTCGCTTGTTCTATGACATTTGGTGAGGCTGTCCTCATCTCTGGGCCTTAATTGCGTCCTCTACAAAGTTGGATCTAATAGATACTTTGTCCTTGAACACTCTGAGAGCCAGTGGTTCCAAGACACATGATCGGAATTGCACAGAAAGAGACATTGCTATCTCAGAAGCTGGTGAATAAGGTGGTTGAGGAAAAAAATACTGTGTGGAGGCTGTGACACTGCAGCATGATGCCTGGGAGCACATCTGGGGGCTATGTTAGCTCTGGGAAGTGCATGATGAGGCAGACTTAGATGTGTGGCAAAGGGGGAGGAAACAGGGAGAGTGTTCAGAGGGCACTGCAGAGCTATACCTAAGAAAGGACCTGGAAGAGGAAGCAGGGATAATCTCATATGGGGATGCAGAGATGATAAAATCTTAACCAACCCCAAAGAGCTCCAGAGCCAAAGCTACCCCTTTGGAAGAGTTCCACCTTAGGCAGCGTGGCCAGGTCTAGTGCCCTCACTGTGCACAGTCACTGGCTGGGAGCTGCCCGGGAAGAACACGGTCTCGGATGACAAGCCATCAGCTCACTGTATTCCTTGCAACTGAGAGGCACATTGTTCCTTGCAAGAAGATCCAAGAGGCACAAAGATAAAGGAACTTGGCAATTGAGAGAAGAAAACAAGTGAGCAAGGTATGTAAATTTCTGTTAGTGAACATTTTCCTATGAAACTTCATCTTATAAAGATACTCTCTGAGGTTAAGTTCTCCATCAATCCTAAACTATTGCTATCATCCAGATTTAATGCACCAGTAGTAAGATTAGAGGTCCTTGGCCTGAAAACATAAATCACAGGCTGTTTTCACCATACCTATTCTCCAATCATCTGCCAGCCTCACTTTCCTGCATAGATTTTCCATTAGTGAAAAGTGTAACATCCTAGAATTTTAAGGGTATTCAAATAGCCATCAAGTTCAAAACTCTGATTGTCACTCCAAGCTTCTGACAGTATTCCAGCTAAGTCTTGTAACTCCTCCTTGAAGGTGGCCAGAGATAATTGAGAATTCTCTTCTTGAAACAGTCTCCTCCATGAAGCCCCCAGTGCTCTAATTGATACTGAGCTCTTTTTTGAGAAGAGCTGGACACAGTCATCCTGTGCTGGCTGAAATAGTCCTTCCCAACTGTGATTTTTGAGTCAGTAGATCTTCGGCATCATAATACCACAGTGGTTTTTCTTTGAGAAAACAAAAGGGACTGAGGCCACCTAATAAGGCTACAAACTCAGTAGTCTTGTTCCTGGAGGGCTCCAGGCACAGACCTTTGACTACCCTTTCTGTTTTTAGGCTTGAACTTCCAAAAGGTCATTTGAGTCATCTCCACATCTTGCAGCTTCCATGGGGAAAACTCCCTGAGAACCAGGAGAACACGGGGAGTAGTAACATAACCAAAATGGTACCAATGTCTGCTCTGAGGAGGAACATACCTCACGCCGCCTACCTTAAAGGGCAAATAAGTTTCTTTAAAGTAAAATTCAATGAATAACTTCCAAGTCTTAATGAGACAATGACCTAAACACGTGTTCTGAAGGATCCAAGAGGTCATGACTGATGAATTATCACTGCCTAAGTATTGACCAGAGATGCTTCATTAAGCAACTTAACACGAACTAAGTTAACACAACTTCCAGGGTTTTGCTTTTTCTACTCAAATTTCAAATTATATTTGAAAACTGCCACCTTGCAGAGAGTGAAAACCAAATACAAGAGAAGGGAGAGAAGAAAGGGCACTGGAAGCTGGGAAACAAGAAACACTGAATCCGTCTTTGGCAGAGACCACCATTGCTTGGACCTGACAGATAAAACATCAGCCTTTTCATTAGCAAAGTGTCTTTTGCAAATGCCCAGTCTCTGATGAATAAACACGCAGTGGATATTGGGACAACCTGGCTACAAAGGCTGACTACATCTTTAAAATCTTGAAATACTGAATTGGATTCCTTTTAGCCACAGGCTATATTAAAAACAGTTTCTTTACAGAGGGACCTATAAAATCATTCAATGACCATCCACTGCTCTGCCTATCACAGGGGATGAGGACCCTGCCCACAGTAGTGATTTAGGATGCTCTGAGAAACCAGCTGTTAAAAAGATCAAACATGACACCGATTTTTCTAGGTTTTTATCAGGAATGTAACTTTATGACTTAGGCATTGCTCCTAACTTAAATTAAAAGCAAAGATGGCACAATGAGTGAGGGGAGGGGAACTATCAGTAAGAACTCATCAATTCACCCAAGAAGGCAATGACAGCCAGGAGAAAGAGATCTGGCTGGAGTTTAGGTAATATCTGTCACTTACTGGCTAGACAACATTGACCAAGATATTAAAACTACTTCACTCAAGCTGCAAAATTGTTCTTCACAAGTGACATCAAATTGGTCCCTGATATCAGTACAAGAAAAATAAATGTGATTTACAAATCCTATGTACTTGCAAGAGATGCAAATTAAACTTATAAAAGTATATCATTTTCCACTGATATAGTTTGCAGCAATCAGAAAAATATCAATAATAAATTGCAGAAAGTATACAGGTGAGGAGGGACTTTATTTTTCAGTTAAAATACATGTAAAACAGCAAACTCTTTCCAGAAATGTCCTTTTCCTTATATGCTGGTACCTGAGTATATGATTCCTAAGGAAGTTCAAGAACAAAAAATAAATAATATTAAAAATGATTTTAGGGAGTATGGGAAGGGGAAGAGGGATTAAAAATGCCTATCGGGGACCATGTACACTATTCAGGTGACAGGTACACTAAAATCCCACAATTCATCCATGTAACCAAAACCCACTTGCATCCCTGAATCTATTGAAATAATAAAAAAGAGAATGACTTCAGCCAACAGTTCTACCGCAGCACCCTAAAAACAAAGAGTGGAGAGGCATCCTTTTCCACATGGCTTAATAAAATCTGTCTTAGTGACTATGGAAAAGTACACTTCAATCAAAGCATATATATGACAGCGTCAGTTCACAGAATGATGGCAGGAGAAATGAGCCCTGAGAGAAATGAGATGCTCACAGTTCGGCTCTGAAAAGCATAAGACAGAAAATAAGTAAAACGTTATAAAACAAGATGTTTATTTCTCAAGATGCAAAAATCATAAAATAAAATGAGAAAAAGGAGTAACAGGAAAATAAGAAAATAGAGTAATCAAGTGGCTTGGAACTAGAAAAGAGAAAGGCTAAGACAAAAGACAGGTGAATAGTAGCCAGAAAAACGCCGAGGAAATGAGAAATAATCAGCCTGGGGGCCTCAAGGCAATTGAAAAGGCCATCCTCACTTTAAAAGTGAGTACGGTTCAGAAACTTTAATAAAGAATAAGAGATAAACAATGGGCCTTGGCAAAACCGGAAAGGAATCTATATCAATTACCCCCAACAGCAGCTGCAGCCACACTCTAATATTCTGTCCTGCAATATCTCAGTCACTGACACCTTATTCCTTCTAGTCAAGGCCTGGATATAAAAGATGCATGTGTGTGTTTGTGTGTGTGTGTGTAGGTATAGAACAGGCATATGTGTATATAAAGATATATAGGGTTGTTATTAATAAATACTCTCCCACCACCATGACCACACATGCAAACAGGAATGGGAGTGGTGGGGACAGCCAGACTGGGCTGCAGGTTCTAACAATTATCCCAGCTTACCTTACCCAAGCCAACTATGTAGCCTAGGCACTCAGCTGGCCACTCTTCTTGTGTTCCCTCCTTTAAATCCCTCAGTGGTCTTATGAGGTGAATATATCCTTACTCTCATTTTTCAGACAAAAAATTAACAAGACTCAAATTGGTGAAATAATTTTCCCAAGGTTCCACAGCTTGTAACTGGAAGAGCTGGAATTTGAATCCAGGGCTATCTGACTAAGTCAATGCTGTAAAACAGCACGTGGTACTACTCCAGCCCCAACTTCACCAGGCATCTAGAAATGTGGTTGAAGTCATACACTTCCACCACCACCACTACGTATTCTCCTTACACTGATCTAGACATGGAAAACCCTACATTCCTTAACTTAGAACAAAATGAGCTTTCATAGAGAGGGATGTTTACTAAGAGACTCAGGGAGAAAAAAAGACGTATATGGGCTTGGCGCCTGTGGCTCAAGCGGCTAAGGCGCCAGCCACATACACCTAAGGTGGCGGGTTCGAATCCCCAGCCCGGGCCCGCCAAACAACAATGATGGCTGCAACCAAAAAATGGCCAGGTGTTGTGGCAGGCGCCTGTAGTCCCAGCTATTTGGGAGGCTGAGGCAGGAGACTCGCTTGAGCCCAGGAGTTGGAGGTTGCTGTGAGCGTGATGCCATGGCACTCTACCCAGGGGGATAGCTTCAGGCTCTGTCTCAAAAAAAAAAAAAAAAAAAGACGTATATGAAGGCCTTTGAGATTATTCAATAACTGGAGCTAAAAACAACGTGTTATCCATATGGGGGAAAATGGGCTCCTACATCACACCATGAAGAAAAACAACTCTAGGCAGATTTAAGACTTTAATGTCAAAAACAAAACTGAAAGCATCCAAACAGAGAAGGAAGAAGTTACATTGTTTTTCTTTTTTCAGATGACATGATCTTATGTACAGAAAACCCTAGAGGGACTTTACCTAACAAATTCAATCAACGTGCTTTCTTGCAACCTCAGTGAATCCCCAACAATAAAAAAAAAAAGAAAACCCTAATGACTCCACCAAACAAATGGTGTTAGGAGTAATCAATGAGTTCATTAAATTTGTAGGATACAAAATCAACATACAAAAATCAGTTGCACTTCTATATGTTAACAGCTAACTACTCAAAATCCTTTTTGAGAAAACAATCCCATTTACAATAGCATCAACAAGAAAAAGTATTTAGGAATATATGTAACCAAGGAGGTGGATAATCTAAAAATTGGAAACTATAAGATATTTATGAAAGAAATTAAAGAGGACACAAACAAATGGAAAGATATCCTGTCCTCATAGACTGAAAGAATTAATATTACTAACAATGTCCATATACCCAAAACTATTTATAGAGTCTAAATAATTTCTACCTAAATACAATCTCATTTTTCACACAAATAGAAAAAATATTCTAAAATTCGTATAAAACCACAAACTACCCCAAATAGTCAGAGCAATCTTGGGAAATAAGAAAAGATGGAGGTATTACACTCCCTGAATTCAAGCTACATTACAAAGCTATGGTAATCAAAACAGCATGTTACTGGCATAAAAGCAGACAATGGAACAGAATCTAGATCCCAGAAGTAAACTCACACAAATTTGAGCAGCTAATCTTTGACAAGGGTGCTAATAATACAGTGGACTCTCTTTAATCAGTGATATTGGGAAAATGGGATATCCACATGTGAAAGAATGAAATTGGACTCTTGTCTTAAACCACATATACAATTAACTCAAATTTTTGAAACTGTTAAAACTTATAGAAGAAAGCCTGGGGATAAAGCTTCTTGACTTTAGTCTTGACAATGATTTTTTGCATGTGATCCCCAGAACATAAAAAATAAAAGCAAAAACAAGCAAGCAAGTGACACTACATCAAACTAAAAAGCATTTTCACAGCAAAGGAAAAAATCAACAAAATGAAAAGACAACCTATGGAATAGGAGAAAATATTTGAAAACCATACATCTGATATATCCAAAGTATACAAGAAACTCACACAGCTCAATAGAAAAAATAAATAACCTGATTTTTAAATGGGTAAAAGATATGAATAGACACTTTTCAAAAGAAGACATACAAATGGTCAATGGGTACATGACAAAGGTGCTCAACATCACTAATCATCAGGGAAATGCAAGTGCGGAGAAAAGGGAACCTTTGGTCACTATTGGTGGGGACTGAAATCGATACAGCTGCTATGGAAATTCCTGAAGAAATTTAAAATAGAACTATCATATGATAGACCAATCCCACTTTGGGTTTATATCCAAAGGAAAGAAAGTCAATATCTTGAAGAGATATCTTCATCTCCATGTTCACTGTAGCATTATTCACAGTAGCCAAGATATAAAAACAACCCAGGGGTCCATGAGTGAATGGGTAAAGAAAATATGGTATACATGCAGCAAAATATTATTCAGCCATAAAAAGAAGGAAATCCTGTCATTTGTGACCATGGGAGAACCTGAAAGACATCATGCTGACTGAAATAAACCAGACATAAAAAGATAAATACTGCATGATCTCACTCATATGTGGAATGTAAACAAATTGAACTCATAATAGAAGAGTAGAATGGTAGTTACCAGAGATTGGAAAGGGTAAGGGAAATGGGGAGATGTTGTTTATAGAGTACAGACTTTCATTTATGAGTAAGTCCTGGGAATCTAATATCCAGCATGGGTGACGATGATATGTTTGTTAATTTGATTGTGGTGATCATTACACAATGTATGTTTATATCAAATCATTCCATCATATACATTGAATATATACAATTTTTATTTATCAAATAAATATTTTAAAATTAAAAAATACAAAGAATAAAACTTAAAGAATTTTAGATGAGAATAAAGGCAAATGTTTTCTTGATCTTAGAATAAGGAAAAATTTCTTAAACAAGATACAAAACAACCAGTAATCACAAAAGGAAAGATATTAAATTTGACTTCACTAACATTAAGAGTAGAATCTGTTATAAATTGCTAGTGTATACTGGCCAACCACTTTGGAAAACAATATGATATTTACTGGCAAGGTGTAATATTTGCATAGTCAAGACACAGAAGAAAACTTTTTGCATATGTGCACATGGAGACATGTATAAAAATATTTATAGTAACACTGTATGTAAATAGCAAAAAGCAAATGAAAAGAAAAAATCTGGAAACACCTCAAATCTTCAGCAACAGAAGAAAAGATAAGTCATTACTCATACAGTAAAATGTTCTTTAAAGTGAAAAATAACAAACTTCAGTTCTCAAAAAATGATATGGCTGGGTATAGCATAAAGTTGAATAATAAAAAGCAAGGTCTAGAACACTATTTGATATTGATATTCTTATTATCCCATTGCTGGACATCTACTCAGAAGAAAAAAAATCCTTTTACCACAGGGACACTTGCACTAGACTGTTTATCGCAGCCCAATTTACAGTCACCAAAATGTGGAAACAGCCTAAATGCCCACCAACCCAGGAATGGATTAACAAGCTGTGGTATATGTATACCACAAATACTATTCAGTCATTAAAAAAGATGGACACTTTATGTCTTTTGTATTAACCTGAATGGATGTGGAACACATTATTCTTAGTAAAGCATCACAAGAATGGAGAAATAAGAATTCAATGTACTCAGAGTGGTTTATCTAACTCCAGTAAGAGTGGCTCACATAACAAAATCCCAAAACTACAGATGTTGGCATAGATGTGGAGAAAAGGGAACACTCCTGCACTGCTGGTGGGAGTGCAAGCTAATATGCCCCCTTTGGAAAGAAGTATGGAGAATACTCAGGGATCTAAAAGTAGACCTGCCATTTGATCCTGCAATTCCTCTACTAGGTGTATATCCAAAAGACCAAAAATCACTTTATAACTAAGATATTTGCACCAGATTGTTCATTGCAGCTCAATTCATAATAGCTGAGTCATGGAAGAAACCCAAGTTCCCATTGACCCATGAATGGATTAATAAATTGTAGTATATGTATACTTTGGAATATTATGCAGCCTTAAAAAGATGGAGATTTCACCTCTTTTACGTTTACAGGGATGGAGCTGGAACATATCCTACTTAGTAAAATATCTCAAGAATGGAAGAAAAATATCCAATGTACTCAGTACTATTATGAATCCAATTTACAATCACCTCATACTTTCATATGAAGAATAAATAGATCACAACTATAGCCCAGGATGAAGGAGGGAGGAGGGGGGATGGTAGGGGAGGGGAGAGGTCAGATGGATGGAGGGTGAATGGTGGGATCACACCTATGGTGCATAATGCAAGGGTACTTGTCAGATTTATTAAGTATAGAGTATAAGTGTCTTAACACAATAATTAAGTAAACAGGATGAGGTTTATATTAACCAGTTTGATGTAAATGCTCCTAATTCTATATGAAATCAGCACATTGTACCCCATACATGCATTAATATATACATGATCTGTGCATTTATGATTTAATAATAATAAAAAAGGTACACAGAAGAAATAAAAGGATCCAATGTACTCAATTCTGATATGAAGACAATTAAGATCCTAGTACATGATGGGGGTGGGGGATGGGGACACAATTATAAGAGGGTCCTTATCTAACAAAAGCAATCAATGTAACCTGGTTCTGTGTATCCTCAAGGAATCCCCAACAAGAAAAAAAAATGCAATAAGACAAACTAAACAATATGTTGTTTAGGAATACACACATTTGCGATTAAACTAGTAGAAAGGCAAAGGAACAAAAAATAAAAGGGCAAGGAGATGATGACCAGAAAGTTCCCAGTTATGGTTTTCTCTCATAGGGGAGAGAGGCATGGCAGGATACTGGCTTGGGGAGGAGCACGTAGGTGGATGTAAGGCATTCATAGTTCTTAGCTAGTGTTAGGTGGATGGTGGGTCAATAGGTATTTATTATAAATTTTAAAATAAATAAATAAAGCCCAGCATGGTCTGAGGATCATGAAGTGCCATGAACAGAGACGTATAACTAACACAACAAATACATTTTGTGTACCTAAAGTCCAGGAAGAAGGAAGAAAGGTCAGCATTTTCAAGTACTGATTTCTGATTCATAACTGAAATACAATCAAGATATAGTTTTTTTTAAATCCATCATATTTCCAGTAATACATCCCTTTGTGAATAATTTCAAACTAGATCAACTTTCTGCAGTTAGAAATTGTTGACATCGTTCCAAGAGGTAATCACATTTTTGCCTAGAGAAGGAAGGTTGATGGATAGCAGGTCTGACAGATGTGCTGAGGACACTGTCCTGTGGTTACCTGGGTAATGATTTGACATTTAATTAGAGGATTAAAAGGGATCTTTCTCTTTTTTTCTTCGCAAATGCAGATATAGTGAAAAGAGAAGAGGATGGAACAAGACATTAGATACATAAAATATACAGTTTAATCTGTTGAAATAATCTTTCATTTTTCTGGTATTATTGGAAGTGAGATATTCCTCGCACGTGACTTTGCACATAATATAACCTCTTTTAAACCCAGGAACACTTTTAAAAACAATTTTAATCATTTTTGATAAAAATAAATCTTACAAGATGACTTACAAACCCATCTGTTGTAACCTTTGAAACCCCATCTTTTTTCAGTGTCCTGAGTTCAACATTCTGGAATAACATCTGTGTATTAGGCATTAACACAAGGCTGCTAGGAAAGCCTATTTGCCCTGGTTCTCAATCATCTCAAATTACCTTTGAGCTTTTGTGTCAACTGTGTTGATTTTGTATAATTTTCCTCCCAACCAGTCTATCAGCAACCTCAGCTCTCAGAAATCCTTTGCCTCCTCAAGCACCACTCTCTGCTTCTAATGTAGCATAGGTGGGAAAACAAAGGGGCAAACATCATTCATGAATTTTTTCATTCATTAAGAACTTAGTGAATGTCCAATATGCACAAAGCAGAGACCACAGAAGGGAACCAAGACACTGATCCCATTGTCAAGGTGCTTTTGATCCAGTGTCAGAAGAGAGTTGTGCACACATGTACTGTGCTCAGAGTGATTCAGAGAAACCTTCTTGCAGGAGGTGGCATTTGAACTGGGTCTTCAAAAATGCTAGGGTTGGAAATACGGAGATGAAGAAAATGCAATCCAGGCAGAAAGAGGATTACACACAAAATCCCATGGCCTAACTCATATAATGAGTGCATCATAAATATTTGCTAAAAAATTGAATGAAAACGTACAGGCAACGTCTCAGGGTGTACTGAGAGGAGCACAAGACATTCATATTAGGGTAAAGGGAAGATAAAATTAGAAAGGAAAATTAGACTAGACTGTGGAAGTCCTTGAACGGCAGACTGAAGAATTAAGGCTATTGTTTTAAAGGACATAGAGAGTGACTGGAGATCTTGACAAGAACTTAGCAATCAAAAGTATTATTTCAGGTAATTGCTAATAAGATTCTGAACAATGGCCATAGCACCAAGAATTGAAAGGAGAGATATTAGGACAATGGTAAGTCCACCAATAGGATGTAGAGAGTAGTAGAAGACATCATTTGACCTTGAGGCTTTGAAGTTCTGACTGTCAAAAAAAATAGAGATATGTAAGGGGGAATAGTGCTGTTGGTGAGAAACGTGTGATAGAGACGAGAAGAATGAGTTTCAGTCGCGTTCGGTTTGGGTACACTGAGTGTGTGAGCTCAAGGTGTACACTTGGTGGCATTCTCTGCCTAGCAGGCAATTGGAGCGTCTAAAAAGACTTGGAAATGAGTATCATAGAGATGATCATTGAAGCCATGTGAGATTGTCACTGGTCAAGATCAGAACAAAGCCAGCACCCCCATAGTCAAGTCTTTGGTTGTTGTTCTTTGTTGTTCTTGTTCTCCTATATAGGCCATTTTAATCCATTTCTCCCAAACATGGGAACTTTAAGGATTTTTATGAAATATCAGTTGCATTTTCACAGCTCTCAGGATATTGGAAGTAAGAAATTTGCTAGTAGACTGATATGAAATGGTTAGAACACACATCAAAACTGATACTTGCCATCTGTGACCAACACAGCCATCACTGATGAAACAGCCAGTCACTGGAATGGCTGACTACTTGGGGGACCATACTGAAAACAAGGGGGCACACTTATGAGGCATTTGTGAGCCTATTCTCTGCTGCAAAGATTCTCTTAAACCTGCCACCCCACTCCACTGAGCCCCACCCTCAGGCACACTTAGAGATCCCAGTCCTCAGGATGTAGGGGGAGCATGGACAGGTTCAGTTAAGCTACTCTCACAGATAGTCATAGGCAAAAGTAACATATTTGTGATGACATGCCCCTCCTAAAGAAAGGAGGCTGAGCAGCTCCACCTACTCGCCTAACCTTTCAGAAATACCACATCTCATCTTATCTGGTTTAACCTGGTCTCCTTTACTCTCATCTCAAGTCATCTCACTTATACACATTTTTTCATGCATAACTTCAACAAGTGTCTCTTGAGTGACCAGTGCTTACAAGGCCCTGAGCTATGTGAGTACATCAGAGATACTGGGAAAGCCCAGAGCCCTGGGACCAGGCTGCCTTCTAGCTTCTCACAACCTATGAGGAGGGTATGAGGGAGGGTGTGAGAGAGAGAGACCCCCAAAACCATTGGAGGACAAGGAAGAATGTGATAGGCTCACAGAAAACAGAGTGCTCATTCCATGGAGAGCATCAGGGAAAGAGTGACAGAAGAAAGATCTTAGACCAGGAAAGGAGACAGACAAGAGGAAGCAATGGCATCCAGGCACAGAAAGGAGCCCCGAAAAGACTTGGAGAATGGAAGGGCCTGTACAGGAACTGCAAGTACCCAGCAAGGCAGGACAACTGAGTCACAGAGAGAAAGTAGGTGAGGATGATAACATAGCCAGGACACGTACTATGAGCTGCATTACAAGCAAGGATAAAGGTGTTGATCTTTATTCTCTAGGCACTAGGAAGTCATTGACAGGTGCTAAGTCAGGAGGGAACACCTGTTCAGAGTTTCAGAATTCATGGTCAATAAAAGATACTCAAGTTGTAACCCAACACCATGGACTTCTAATGTTGGCAACTTTCCTTGTTGCCTCCTAATATGTCCCTTGCAATCCTGTTTCAACCTGGCTTCAAACTCCAGGCTCCATTTTCCATTTATAATCCTACTTCAGACATTTGCAGGTGATCTTCTCAGATTCAGACTCTAGCTCTCCCATCACATCTGTGGGTCAGACGTGCCTCTCTGGCTTGACATTGGAGTCTTGGACAGTTTGGGTAAAGTACTGATCTCTGAATGGCCCTGGCCCATTGATCATCCACTGGCTCGCTTGAAGGTGTCAGGAAAAATAGATTACTTCACAGAGTTTGTGTCAAGTCCTTTCTGACAACTTCATTGTAGTGTCTAGCAACAGAAGCAGCTTTGGAGTGGCAAGAGCTTGCATATTTTTAGAACTCCGACAGTGAAAATGCCATGGTGCAGAGTCAAATTCAGAAAGTACTGCCAGCTGACTCTGAAGAAAGCATCCCCGGGGCTGCACTTGGGGAAGCCCTGAACTGCAGCATAGGGTGCTTGTAGGGCATGCTCATTAGAGCCAGGGAGGTTGGGGCCAAGTCACCAGGGGCCTTTAATGCCAGAATCAGCAACCAGGACCTCGGAATCTCTGCTCTAGGTGACTGATGGGAAACCATAGGAGGCCGTGTGGCCCATGGTAGGACCACCACAAGAACTTCAGTCTGGTGCCATCATCTGCCTCATCAGAGAGAGAAGAAATAAGCAACTGGCCAGGGAGACCAGCAAGGGCTCTGGTGCCAGAGTCCCAGGGAGGGTGTGGTGATGAATGAGGGCCCAGCCCAGGACACTCTCCCTACAAACGCATTCCTGCTGGATGCACGTGGACAGAAAAGGGAGAGTCGCTTCCAAAAACCCAGGCCAGGAAGGAAGAAAAGAAGCTGCTCTTTCCCCTGCCACCCGCCGCATGTGGAATGTTTCTAATGATTTAAGGGAATTCTTCCCAAAGCTGCAATTGCCCAAATAATTCACTGAAGCCACACGGAAAGGACTTGATACTGGAGTTTGCCTTAAGAAGTCAACTCTGCAGAGATGTATAGGAAGGTAATTCGCTGTGATTGGAAAGACAAATAGATTTTCCAAAATTTTATCGTTGGAAGCAGAATTTAATAGCGCAGAACATGAATTTAAAATTTAGTTGGTTTTCGAACTGACAAGTGAGGAAATGAATTGTTGTCCCACTAAGACTTCAAGTAAATACTTAGAACATCTAGCTTCATGGTCTTCAGACTGTAGGTTGCATCAAATCATTTAGAATACCTAGTGAAGTGCAAGTATTCACCAGGTGTGCTCCTCCTTCTCCAAGATTCTGATTCCTACAGCTGGGGAGGAGCCCTGGGAACTGTGTTTCCAAACAAGTCACCTTCAGAGAGCTTCTGATGCAGGTGGTAGTGGTCCATGCTTTAGAAATTGTTATCCATCACACACAGTTATTTTGGTTTCACTCTGCAAGGCCCTGGGTTAAGCCATTTGAGGTGTTCAAAGGTAAAGAAGCTGAGTCTCTATCCTCAAATTGTTCCTAGTCTTTTAAGGTGAGATGGACATGTGCAAAGCTGGATTTCACAAGAGAGAGTGATAAGTGCCCTAAAATGGGCAGAAAAAATGCCAGGAGAATTAAAAACTGGGGGAGAGCTTATTTACTAATCTAACTGCCTCTATGAGAGCAGCTGCAGAGGTGGTCTGCAGGCAGCGAAATAACAAGACTTAATAGTTGAAAGCAGCGAAGACTGTGCTTTGGCTGGGCCTTACAGGCATCCTTTGAAAAGCTCCCAGTTCTTCAGTAAGGGAAAAATCGTTAAATAAGAAAGAACAAGAATAGCCCCTGGGCAACTTGAAGAGTAAATCTGTGTAGTGGTTTCTTCTCCCGCAGAACACTGAGCCACGATAATTCTCCTTGACTTGACTAGCAGCAATCACAGAAGTCGCCCGTATACACTTCCTTCCATCACAGATATGGCAAGCAGAGCCTGAGAGATGAAAGCCCTTGACCAGGTCACCAGGGCTTTGGATTGGGTGCCAAGGTTCTTTCTGAGCTCCTACAAGCCAGGGGAGGAAAATAATTGAACAGACTCTGCTCCTGCTTGCTCCTGGCTGTCTGCCATCTTATGATGGCTCCTGTTAGAATACTGAATGCCTATTTTAAGGACACAAACAGCACTTCTTCCTAATACACTTTTTTTATGTGGTTTTATAGTGGAGATACTATATTACCTAATAGTTTTGTGCACTTACAGGGTGCCAAGCATTGATCTAAGTGATTTCTAGGCCCTCCTCACAACTCTACTAATGTGTCCATGTTACATTTACTAACTTATTTTTTTTTTTTTGAGACAGAGTCTCACTTTGTCACCTGTGGTAGAATGCTGTGGCGTCATAGCTCACAGCAACCTCAAACTGTCAGGCTCAAGTGATTCTCTTGCCTCAGCTACCCAAGTAGCTGGGACTACAGGCATACACCACAATGCCCAGCTATTTTTAAAGACAAGGTCTTGCTCTGGCTCGGGCTGGTCTTGAACCTGTGAGCTCAGGCAATTCATCCACCTCGGCCTCCCAAGTGCTGGGATTACAGGCGTGAACCATTATTTATCTTTGAGACAGAGTCTTGCTCTGTTGCCCTGGGTAGAGTGCAATGGCATAGCTCAAACTCCTGGCCTCAGGTGATCCTCCTGCCTCAGAAGTAGCTAATTTTTCTATTTTTAGTAGAGATAGGGTCTAACTCTTGGTCAGGCTGGTCTCAAGTTCTTGAGCTCAAGCAATCCTCCCACCTCAATATCCCAGAGAGCTAGTATTACAGATGTGAGCCATTGCACCCAGGCTATTTATTTGTTTTTAAAATTGACACTTAAAGATTGTATATATTTATAGTTTACAATATACAAACATATATTTCAATGTATGTGTGCATTGTGAAATGGCTAAATCGATCTACTTATATGCATTATATCACATATACTTATTTTTTTGCTGTTGTGAAAACATTTACAATCTTCTCTTTTAGCAATTTTTAAGTATACAGTATGCTATTAACTACAGTCACCGTATTGTACACCAGAGCTCTTGCACTTATTCCACCTCCATAACTGAAATTTTGACCAACATTTCCCTAAACTCCACCCCTTTCTGCAAGCCCCTGGTAACCACCATTCTACTCTCTGCTTCTATGAGTTCAACTTTTTCAGATCCCACATGTAAGTGACATCATGAGACATTTGTCTTTCTATACCTAACTTAGTACATTTAGCATAATGTCCTTCAGGTTCATCCATGAACCTCAGGATTTCCTTACTTTTTAGGTCTGAGTAGTATTTCATTGTGTACATATACTGCATTTTCTTTATCCATTCATCCATCAGTGGACCCTTAGGTTGATTCTATACCTTGGGTACTGTGGATAGTGCCACAGTGGACATGGGAGTGCAGATATCTTTAAAAGGTACTGATTTATTATCTTTGGGTATACACCCAGTAGTGGGATTGCTAGATCATATGGTGATTCTAGCTTTAAGTTTTTGAGAAAGTTCCATTCTGTTTTCCATAATGGCTCTACCAATTCACATTCCCATCAGGAGTATACACGCTGCACACTCTCACCAATACTTGTTACACATATCTTTGGGATTTTTTTGAGTAATGGACCTTCTAACAGGTATGAGGTAATATCTTACAGTAGTTTCTGGTTTGAATTTTCCTGATGATTTGTGATGTTGAAATTTTTTTTCCTATATCTGTTGGAAATTTGTATGTCTTCTTTTGAGAAATATCTATTCAGGCCCTTAGCCCATTTTTCTGTTGGGTTATTTGTTTTTTTGCTATTGAGTTGTTTGTGCAACTTATATATTTTGGATATTAATATCTTATCAAATGTATGGTTTGCAATTGTTTTCTCCCATTGTATTGAGTTGTCCTTTTGCTCTGTTGATTGTTTCTTTTGCTGTGCAACAGCTTTTTATAATATTTTCTTGTAGTCCCATTTGTCCCATTTTTGCTTTTGTTGTTTGTGCTTTGGAATCACATCCAAAAACTCATTGCCCAGACCAACATCTTAGAGCTTTTCTTTTATGTTTTCTTCTAGGAGTTTTAACATTTCAGATCTTACATCTAAGTCTTTAATCATTTTGAGTTGATTTTTGTATATGGCATGAGATAAGGGTCTAATTTTGTTCCTTTGCATGTGGATATCCAGTCTTACCAACATAATTTATTATAGAGACTGTCCTTTCCCCACTGTGTATTCTTGCGATTTCCCCAAAAATCAATTGGCCACAAATGTGCGGATTTATTTCTGGACTTTTTATTCTGTTACATTGACCTATGCAGCTATTTTTATGCCAGTATTATGCTGTTTTGATTACTATAGCTTTGTAATATAATTTAAAATCAGAGAGTGTGATGCATTTTTATTCTTTTTGCTCAAGGCTGCTTTGGGTCTTCAGGATCTTCTGTGGCTTCATATGTATTTTAGGATTGTTTTTTCTATTTCTGTGAAAAAATATCATTAGAATTTTGATGTGGATTGTATTGAATCTGTGGATCACTTTGGGTTGTATGGATAGTATGGACATTTTAACAATATTAAGTTTTCCAGTTCATAAATCCAGGATATCTTTCCATTTGTTTGTATCTTCTTCAATTTCCTTCATCAATATTTTATACTTTTCTGTGCATAGATATTTCACTTCCTTGGTTAAATTTATTCCTAAGTATTTTATTCCTTTTGGTGCTATTGTAAGTGGGATTGTCTTCTTGATTTCTTTTCCTGATAGTTCGTTGTTAATGTATAAAAATGCTACTAATTTTTGAATAGAGATGAAGTCACCAGTATATGAAGAAGTTAAATAAATTGCCCAAGTTCACATAGCCTACAAGTGGCAGAAGTAAGATCAGAACACTGGGCAGGAAGTCTCTAGAGTTCATGCTTGTATCCACCATGCTGTATTACTTCTTCAAACTATTCTGTGTCCTGAGTATATCTCCCTGCTAGCAGATTGTAAGTTCCTGGGGACAGGGACCATGACTATCCTGATCATTGTTGTCTCCTTTGTACCTGACGCAAAGTAGACATTCAAGAAATATTTGTTAAATGAATGAACAACTGACACTGATAAAAATATTTCTGCAGTGTCCTCAGAACCAGCATACCTGGGATCAAGTCCTGTTTCCACAATTAACTCTTGTGACTTTTGTAAGACCCTGCCCCTTTCTAGACCTCAATCTTAACATTTGCGGGTTGAAGATGGTGCTCTCTAAAGGGACACATCATATATGCCAGTAAGGAATCCTTCTCCTCCATCACTAAATATAAGCTTCCAGATCGCTATTATGAGAAGCCAGGCCATGGCCCTAAGTCCTGCTGAGTGTGCTTCAAATCTTGCTATTATATGAAAATGTATGGGATAATAATGTGTGTAGGGGACAGAAGAAGGAATTGAAAATTCAAGGAGTTTAAAAAAGGAGGGATTCTTGCACAGTTTGAGGATGAATAGGAGAGGACCAAGAAACATTTGGAGTTTGCTGGTCATTTGCAGAAGGGATTCATCCTTTGAGGGTTTTTAGTCCAGAGGATATCTGTGTCAAGCACTCTGGTATTCAAACACTCTGTATAGCAATGATGCATCTAGGACTGGTCTACCAGAAAGGAACTCCAAGACTAAGGATCAGTCATTCCAGATTCCAACAGATAAGCCAAGGTTGTGTTCACAGCTTTTTCTGGTGTTAACCTGGCAATCAAATGAATAAAATACTTTGATCCCTGGGGGATAAAAGAGAGAAGCAAGATTCTGGGGTCTATTTTGCCCAAATCAAGAGGTGCTGACATGATCTTGAAATGAAGCCTTCCTGGCTCCTTAAAGAAGAGGGAGAGGAGGGAGCTCCAATTTAGGAGATAAACAGTCAAATGATATGAAAATTCTGCCCCACCTTACAGATGAGGAAACTAAGATTGTGAAGAGTAAAACAATTGGTCCCAACTCACACAGCCTGTAAGTGCTGGAGCCCAGAATCAAAGGCAGGCCTGTGTGACTGAAAGCCCCTCTCTCCCGGCTTCAACAGGCTCCTCTTGTAAGCCCTCTTTGGCTAATCCTTAATGGCTAATGAGTTGTTCCATCATTAAAGGGAATCAGAGAAAGGCAAAGGAATGGGGCTCCCATGACCTGCTGACCTTGTTGTGTCATTAAAAGGAGATAGCTTTGAGTCAAAACATGGTGGGTTTCTTCTCTATGAGTCTCATTTTATACAGCATCCTCTTGCTTCTCAGACCCTCCCCCTCCTCTTAACCCCCCTACATAGAAATACCTTATTACATACATTTTTCTGTTCTAAGAAAATTAGTTAATGTTTTTAATGTTCTTAGGATTATTCCTGACATATACAAGCACTATAAGCATTTTTATTAAATAAATAAAATAAATACTATTATTAACAAATTATAGATAATTCAAAAATATAAAGAGAATCCTTAAAATCATACGTAATTTCACACTAGGAAACCTATAACTAAAATTTTGATGTTAGTACAGGCTTCCTCATGTCCATAAAAACTTTTTTCATGAAAAAGAAAGACTATTTTCTGCATGTTATTTTTGTAGCACAATAATATGCTAAGGACATTGTTTAATGACAGTAAATACAGATTTACATCATCATTTTTAACACTTCCATAATAATCTTGGTATGGATACACCAAGAGTTTAACTAAATCCCACTAGTGGACATTTTAATTATTTCTAATATGTTATTTTTGTAAATAAGGCTGTGACAAAAGCCTTGACAAAAACGAGGCTGTCCTTGTGACAGCTCTTTGTGCCCTTGTCTTCTGATTGCCCTGCAGAAAGTTTGCAGCAATCTATAATGACACCAACAATAAATTTCTCTGATTAATAGTTTGATTGATCATATTTTCAAAACCTTATTAACTTTCAGTGGATTTTCCATTTATGTTCTTTGCTCAGTTTTCTGTTAGGTTGTTTATCTTTTCCTTAAAGGTTTTGAAGAACTTGTATATATATAAGCCTGTTAACTCTTTTTTGTCACATATGTTGCAAAATTCTTCTTCCACCTTACTGTCTCTGTGCACTGTGCAAACATTTTCGATTTACATGTCATTAAATACATCAATATTTTGCGTTATAATTCCTGCCTTTAAGTCATGTTAGAAAAATCCACCTTCTGTGCTTCACAAGTATTAAAAATATTCCCCTATGGGTTGTACATATGTATGTTTTTATTTTTCATGTTTAAATCTCTGACCAACCTGGAATTTGCCATGGCATATTTCTAGAAGATTTAAACCATTCCTTCAAATCCATGCAATTGAATTTCTAACATGCCCTTTTCTTGAATGAGGACAAATGAGGATTTCTGTATCTCTGAAGGAGAAGGATAATATAGAAATTGACTAATATCTAACCCTACCTTCTGGACACCTAGAGTACTTTTCTCAGAATTGCACTGTAAATGCTACTATTGATTACAAAGGCTCCCACCTCCCTTTAAGTATAGTTTCATCAACTTCAAGACTATCTTTCTGACTTGTTCAATCACTCCTACTGATGTCACTGAGACTCTTTTTAAGGGACGGAAAAGAAGAAGGGCAGGTGACAAAAATGTGGGTAAGGAGAATCTATTAAAATGTGATATGAATAACAGGGAAGAGTAAAAAGGAAGAGTGACAAATGAAACTTTTTTGTTGTTTTTTAAAGATGGAGTCTTTCTCTGTTGCCCAGGCTGGCCTAGAACTCTAGGGCTCAAGTGATCCTCCCACTTCAGGCTCCTGAGTTGCTGGGATTACAGGTAGGTGCACATACATGTAGGTTTAGTGGCTGGAAATTGAGGAAAGTCTCATCTGGTGGCATCTACTTTCTGTGAGAAGCAAGAGGCCACATCATCTACAAGGGAAATAGGAGGGACTGAAGACTTGCGAAAGATGGGTGTTTCCAGAAACAGTTATGAAAACTGGAAGAGCAAAGCACACTAGGAGAATAGCAGGCCTGTGAGGCCAATAATTATATAGTAATAACCATCGGTGTATGGTGTGGGTTTTTTCCCCAGTATCATTCATTAGCTTAAAGTCAGGCCTGGAGGAATCTTATAGTTGGAATCATTTAAGTCTAGAACTTTTCAATCTGGTGCAACAGACAGATAATGGAGTGAGGGAGTTGAAGCAGTTGGCAACAGAGTAGGCAAATTCAGACTACCCCCAGAGTGTGCACTTTTCAAAAAAAGAAAGAAATATTTTTTTGTAAGGAACAATTTGATGAAAACATGTAAAAAAAAAAATAAAAAGAAAAAAGAAAACATGTACTACAAAATTCATGAGCCCATGTGAAGTATAGTGATTTGCTGACAAAGATTTGGCATAGTAGAGCCGAGATAGGTAGGTATATGATGACCATGCCATCAGTGCATGTGAGGGTCCATCGTGGGGCTCAGGCTTCCTGTCCTCCTTGTCCAGGCCCAGAAACCATGTCATCATGTTCTCTATTGTCCAAGGCACCACTTCTGGCTAATCTGATACGTCCCACTGAGAGGGACATGTCACTGTTGTTATTCACAATGGCTCTCCAGCACCTACTGATGTTAGAACAATCTAGACCTTCTTGCCTCTGCAGGTCCCTGATACCATAAAGTTCATGCTGGCTACACCTTTATGACGCTTCCATTATCCACCAGGCTGCCCATAGATACTGGTTCCCAAGTGATCCTCGGGTATTGTCACAGCACTTCACTGAGAAAGACCACAAAGGCACATTTTCCCAGAGTACGCAGGAAGATGTGAGCGATAAGGCATTTTCCGGTCATTGTCAATGCACTGCTTGGCATTTTATAGCATCACCATAGAACAGCACATCTTCCAACCATGTCCCGGGCTGAAATCACTGCATTACTAGCATGGGGTCTTTTCCCATGCTGACTTCAAAGCTGCATTCTATGTGCCACCACCAGGAAGGAGGATGCATGAGAGGCTCCTCAGTGAAGCATGAAAAGAAGTCCAATTCATGTAAGAATTGTCTGTCCATCTTCTGGCAGGGATTAACACCAACATGGAAGAGCATGGCATCACCATGTTGATCGAGGGCAAGAGAAGATGTTAACCGAAAGTTCTGTTGGTGGTGCAAAGCAATGATCTCTAAAGCCTTCACAGGGAACAGGCATGACCACCCCTAGAAGACAGCTTGACAAGTGGCATAACATCTGCTGGTGGGTGGAGTGACACTCTGGGTCCCAATAGTGGCAAGGGAGTATGAAAGAGGTGCACAGGGTGAATAATACCTGCCACTATTTTCTCCCACCATTGAGGTCTGTACCCAAGAAGGAGCACCCAGCCTGGATGTGCACAGGTGGCATGTGCCAAGGGTCAGTTATAAATGATTAGGAGTACAGAGCTCTGGATTCATCCTATGTCCAGCAGCCCAATCTTGCCCAGTATCACCAAAGAAATGTACCATTCAGTGGGGATTGTCATTAGGCTTCCCTCCTGGAAGTATGGTCCAGCTCTGGGGCCTTGGAACAACCCTGTAAGTTTGGATGTCAGGGGCTTGTTGTGGAATCTTATCAACCCCACAAGTGAGTAGTGACAGTGGAGTGTAACAGGTGACATAGGATCAGAGAGTATTCTGAAGAGAAGAATCTGGGGATCAAAGCATATGAGGGCCCTGGCTCAGGCTCAGGGTGTCCTTCTCAGACAGTACTGTTGTCCCTGGTTGGTCCCAGGTACTGGAGGGAGTCTTAGAAAATATTGTGAAGGTACTCCAAAGCATGGAGCTTCCCGAGGAACAAGGCCAGAGCAGGGCTCCTTTTGCCACAGACTAAGAATGGCACTGGATGAAGTAATGAATTATATGGGTCTAGTAGGGGACAGGAGGGAGCCAGTGGGTAGGAAAATCAAAAGGTACTTGGTTGGAAGTACTAATATAGTTAAATACAGATACACTGAGAATAAATGAATTAGGCAGCTGGAAGTTGAGGAGGTCAGGTGGTATGTAGCCATATAAAGATATGACTTCAAAGGGGGAGCAAGTGTGAGTTATGGCCATGATGAGGTGGGTGACGCCACTGGAAATGAGGAGGTCAGGAACCTGAGGCCTGATGCTGGGGGATTCATTCTCATAGATGCTAAGATCACTGAAGGTGATAGCCATTAGGGAATGAGAGGAGGTACCAGGAGGCCAGCAAGGCTTTCAGAGCTCCAGGTTAATGGTTCTCAAGAGAAAATACCACCTTCCATTCACTCATTTAACAACATTTATGAAGTACCAAAGACAGAATATATGAACAAGGTGGTATCATCTCTCTCCCTCTTGATTTTGTACTTGTTGAGTATAAGGAGCTAAATAAATGTTTGTAGAATGACTAAGTAAATGTTCTGCACTCGGTCAGTGTGGATGACTTTTCAAAAATGAATAAGATGCAAGTTGCTCACAGTTCACAGGGGAGAGGAATGATAGTGGCTCATGTTTATCAAGACCTTATTAACACATGCAGAGTGTGTTTTCCTACCTTATGCCTTTGGAGCCTACCAATCGTTCAGTGCCGTAGACAAGGCAAGAAGTATGACCTAAATTTTACATATAGGAAAACAAGCTCAGAAACATGAAGTGACTTGCCCAAGGCCACGAGGTTCACAAGCATCAGAGGCAGGATTCCAAGTTCTTACTTCCGGCCATTTGCCCAATTTGGCATCATTTTGTCACCCTTTGAAATACCCCTTCCTCAACACTTTGGGGAGGACTGTCTGGATTTGGGTTCCCACTCCTCTTTTCCTCTGTAAAGCATTTCTCTCAAATACTTCTTACAGTCACTTTGCCCAGGACTTTAAAAACAAGTGACTATAGCACAGCACGTTCCATCTGAGAGTAACCTCAACCTCCCTTTGAAAGTCTAGAAAATACATAAAAAACTGCTCTGAACTCTCTTGCTTTGAGTCTGTTTTCCAATAAACATTCTGATACAAATATCTTTGTTGTAGTGTGATTTTTGGTCTTCTGGATATATACCTAGTAGAGGAATTATAGAATCAAATGGCAGGTCTATTTTTAGTTCTCTAAGTGTTCTCCAGATGACTTTCCAAAAGGAACATATTAGTTTACATTCCCACCAGCAGTGTAGAAGTGTTCCCTTTTCTCCACATCCACGCCAGCATCTGTGATTGTGAGATTTTGTGATATGGGCTGATCTTACTGGAGTTAGATGACATCTCAAAGTAGTTTTGATTTGCATTTCTCTGATGATTAAAGATGGTGAGCATTTTTTCATATATTTGTAGGCCATGCGCCTGTCTTCTTCAGAGAAGTTTCTCTTCAAGTCCCTTGCCCACCCTGAGATGGGATCACTTGTTCTCTTCTTGCTAATACATAGCAAAGTATCTCAAGAATGAGGAAAAAGTATCCAATGTACTCAGCCCTACTATGAAACTAATTTATAGCTTTCATAGGAAAGCTATAACCCAATTATGGCTCAAGAATATGGGAAAAGGGGAGGAATGGGAGAGGAGGGGAGAGGATGGGTGGAGGTAGGTGGGATAGGAGGAGGATTGGTGGGATCACGCCTATGATTCATCTTATAAGGGTACATGTGAATCTTTCTAAATGTAGAGGACAAATGTCTTGACACAATAACTAGGACAGTGAAATGAAGGTTATATTAACCAGTTTGATGAAAATATTTCAAATTGTATATAAAAACAGCACACTGTAACCCATGCTAGTATTAATGTACACAGCTATGATTTAATAAAAAAGAAAAAGAAAAACAAATCAGGAGGAATCACAAAAAAAAAAAAATAAAAAAAAATAAAAACAAAATTTCTCTCCTAAACAGCCACAGTTAACAACACATGGTGCATTTAGCAAAGCGCTACCCACAGAACAAGCATCGAAAGCATAGACTTTAGAGGTTGCGAAGCAACGTTCGGTATTTAAAAAAAAAAAAAAAAACGCACATCCATAGGCAAGTTTGCCTTTCACTTAACCAAGTGTTTCCTCTTGCATTCTCCTAGACCTGCTTTCAAACTCTGCTCTTTGTTACTTTACAAAAAGATTGTTTCTTCATTAGCCTTTAAACCGTACTGATAATAGACTAGAATTCCTTAAGAGCTGTGTGGTGGGGAGGGGATTGAGGCGGGTGGGCTATTACACTGTTAGCATATTATCCAGGCATTCCCATTCTTGTTCTGTTTTTTCCAGTTACTAATATCCTTAAAAAGCAAATAATTAATCAATATCTTAGTCTGTTATTTCCTTTGTGGTTTAGGTACAAAATCCTTCAAATTTGTAGTTGTCAGTCCAAATACAGTAGAATATCCATAGCTAACCACCTCCCTACACTGACCAACTCCTTAAGTTGACCTAATTTTCACAGAGCAGACATGCACCACATGTACGTATCAGCACAGTAGGCCTAGTTCCTTATGTTGACGCCATCCGAATGTTGACCAGTTACAGCCTCCTGGGTGGTCAACTTACAGAGGCCATACTGTAGATTAACTTTTTTTAAGCTTGAAGGTCATACTTCAGTGTCACCACCCAAATGGACTTAGAATTCTCTAAGAATGAAGGGATTTATAATAGGACACTCATGGCTGGCCTGCTAACCAGACTATTCTCCATTCTCCGTTCCTCTCCCCAGGATCTACCAGGTGTATCCTGTTTGAGCTACTTCCCAAGGGTAACTTGAAGGGTCTCCATTGCCTAGAAAATGACCTAGAATTTTCTTACCCTAGCACATAGGGCTCTCCTGAAACTGACTTATATCTACGTCCTCCTTGCCTCACCCCCTATCTTCTCATGTAAAAAACTGCTATTCTACCTCCTGGGTCTAGTCACAGACCTTGGAGAGTCAGGCCTGAATTCCAGATGCATGTCTAGAAGGCCCCTGGATTTTGGCTGAGGAATGATTCAATCCATTGCCAGTACCTTACCAATGTACTGGTTTCTCTTGCTTTCTATCCTGACTGATGGTCACTTGAGAGAAATATGATATGACATTTTTCAGACTAAGTAGGAAACAGAATACGATATAGACACAAATCAAAGAGCAGAGCAACCATGAGCTTCACAGAAAGCAAACGTCTGATCCTAACTAATGACTAGCTCCTAAATCTCCTGTCTAGAAGAGCATATCAAGCCACCCAATCCTTTAGTCCCTTTGTTTTGGGTTGCGTGCTAGAGGACATAGAGTGGATCCAAATAGTTGACTTTGCAACACAGAGGAGATTCATTATGGCAGCTGCCATATTCTTCTTGGAACTTTCATTGAGGTCTGCTCTTCAGGTATGTGTCTCCAGCTCCCAATTACCCTTCACGTCTATCTCTCACTGCTACATCCATTCTCAAGAAGAATGATACTTGAAACTTCCACCCCTATATAGACCCATGGAGAGGAAGGTTCTTTTCTAGCTGATTAACAAAAGCCTCCCCTAGTGAGCATGCTGGATCCTGCTGACTGTGGGAGCCACTATTCCATAGTAGTAATGAAGCTGATCGAGGTGCCAGTGCATATGCAAGATTGTGCGTGTGTCTATGTGTAATTACTGGGAGATAATTACTCCTACTAACTACTCTCTGATTTAGAGATGAAGCTGCTTAAATATTTTTGTTTTTCTTCTTTTCTCTTCCTTGGCTATATTCTGAAAGGTCAAGGTTGCTAGGTTAGGGATTAAGAGAGGTGTCATGCACATAATTAGGACTCACTCCATTTCATCTCAAGGATGATTCTTTAATTCAAACAATTTAAGTAACAGATATTTTTCTTTAAAATCTTAACTTAAAATGTTTGACTCTACTCCACCATAGGAATTGTCTCTCTTGATTTCAGAGACATGGAGTCAACAGAATTAAGCTATTGCTGTTCGTTATGACTTAATATGTTTAAATTTTTTCCCTACAAGATACAACCAAACAGAGGGAAAAGATTCATTCTGTTGTGTGACACATGTCACAGGGCATGGAATTGTTGGGGTTTTTTTTTCTTTTCTTGTGTAGAAAGCTATTCCTTCACTAAGAGGTATATTTAATATAAAATTATAATACTAGCCTAAGAAATTAGTAGAAATAATAACCACAGACGTTTAGAAGTAAAAGCTGGTGTAAGTTTCAGATTCATCTAACCCAAAGCCCTTATTTTATAGAAAAGGGAAACCAAGGCTCCAAGGGGTGCCTCTTGTCCCACATTATACAACTAGTTAATTCCTATGCCAAACCTCACAAAATCTCAGGTAGAGTCTTATTTGCTAAATACGTGAACTGAAGAATTTACAAATGAAATGTGTGATAGCTGGGGATGACCTCAGAACAATTCCAGCCACGTAGAAAGGGACAGAAAGTGAGTTAGTGGTAGAGATGAAGCGAGTGTGGCACTTGAGGGCCATGTGTTCTCTCCACTTTCGCCCATGTTAGGAATTTGCTACAATAAAACATTTTTTCCATGTAGGGTACTATCACTCTACCAGGCTGCTCCATACTGCATTCTCCACAGTATCTTGTAAGCAGTACAACGCCACCCTCAAATATGGGTGTTGGCTGCCTGTGCTGCTGAGGGATTTTTAAAAAGACAACTATGTCATGGAGGTTACAGATTGTACCTTCTGTAGGTAACGCCCTCCTATGAAACAGGGATCATGCTGCTACAGAAGGGCCAGGGACTCTTACTCTCACTGCACTTTAGCTCTGAACTCAGATAGCGCCCCTTTCATCTTTCTCCTGTCAGTGGTTGTTCTGGGCACCATAAATGGCCTCCCGAAGATGTTGGCATCCTAATTTTTGGAAGCTGGAAATATGTGAGTTTATAAGGCAAAGGAAAATTAAAGTAGCAGATGGAATTATGGTCTTTAATCAGATGACCTTGAGATGGGGAACTTATCCTGGATTGAGCCTAATGTAATCACAAAGGTCCTTAAAAATGGAAGTGCAAAGCAGGAAAGCATTGGCACCACAGTGGTGCCATTGCCGTCTTTGAAGATGGAAAGGGACCACAAACCAAGAAATGCGGACAGTCTGTGGAGGCAGGAAAAGGCAGGAAGACAGATGCTTCCCTAGAGTCTCCAGAAGGGACGCAGCCCTGTCAAATGCCTTGAGTTTAGCCTAGTGAGACCCACTTCAGACTTCTGACCTCTAGAACTGCATAGTGATAGATTTCTGCTGTTTTAAGTCTCCAAAAGTGTGAAAATTTATGACATTAGCAGTAGAAAACTAATACAGTGACTTTGGTGCACCAACGCTGTAAGTCCCCTTCCTCCTTTGATTTTAATTGATACATGTCATCTTTATGCATTATCGCTGCTTTCAACCCCCATCACCCCATCTGTGCTGTAAGTCCTATGTGTTTCCTCAAAATTACGGTTCTTATAAATGGAAGTGGCAACAAAGAAACTGTTAGGAGTCAAAGTGCTGATAAATTGCTGCTCAAGCAATTTACCCTCTCTGTGCTGCTCGGCCTTTTGTGATTCTCCCCCCTACCCATCTTTGTTGGTTGACATACCTAGTTATGTAGCCATTTTACCTTGGACAAAAATGCCAATAATGTCCTATTTAATAGAAGTAAAGTTTGTACCTGGTCTTCAACATGTCTGCTGAACCTGATGGCCTTAAGGGATTGGGGCTGAAGGGACACAGGTCACCGAACAATTCAGTGCTGAAATGTATGTTACAGTTTATCAGTGCCACACGTGTGGGGATAGCAGACCTTATCAAGTTCTGTGGGCAAGGTGCTCAAACTTGATAAATTTAAGATAAGCCAAAATCCCAACAATTCATTTTCGAGAGCCATATTTTATTTGTAAACAGCTCCTTTCATGGGAGTAGGCTTCCTTCTTTTGCCTCAAGAAATCAGACACACACAATTGCTCTTTGGATGGAAATTGAGATTCTGAGTCACTCCTTAATATTCTGCAAGATTTACTAAGTTTAAGTTCAGACGCATGTAATTAAAATGAAGAGAGAGAACAGTCTCAGGGCAGTCAAGGTTAGGGCCATGTGAGCTGATGTGTCACCAGTTAAGGGACTGATACAATTGCAAGGCTGTAAGGGATCTTCAGGGAATTCCATAGTGTTTAAACTTTTCTGGTGCCTTAAGGAACTCACTAATCCTGATGCAGCTATTCTATTTATTTGACAGATCTAAAAGTTAGCAAGTTGTTCGTTATATTGATCCCAAACCTGTTTCCTGGAGGCTTCTGACATTGCCCTGGTTCTCCAAGCTGTGAGTTCTGTAATCAAACTCTTAAGTGTAGTGGTTAGATGACGCACCTGCTATAAAATGCGTGTGTTATAGATTTACTGACGAGGTTCACTGTAATTATCAAGTGATCTGATGAACCCCTTGGCTGTTAAAGGAATAGGAATACATTTCTCAGAGATTAAATGGTACAGGCCCATCTTCAACACTGTACAAGTGGCCTACCTGACAGATGTTCAATTCCCAAAATGTGCACCTGGTATCCGCAGAAGTGCTTCTCTGCTCATCAGCAATTGACTGAAGTGTCTGCTCTGCTTCCTGAAAACACTGGAGAGTTGTTCACAGTATCCACAAGGGAAATGTTTGGGTCTGCATTTGATTCAGTGTTTTCCTGCCCCTTCTGTGCTCGAGGAGGTAGCCAAGACAAGATGGGGATTACACAGCTGTCTTTTAGAAGACTTTTTAGACAGTAGTGGGGGAAAGGGATAAAAGTATGCTGAACAAGCAGCACTAATTTTGGCATTAAGATATAGCTTTTAAAAACCATTTCCATGATTAGTCTACAAAGAGTCAAGAAACCTAATGTGTCTTTATTCACAGCCAAAATTTCCATGGCTTTCTAGAGATAAACACATACATTTAGTCTTTTCCCCTGTCCTCTCTCACTGAACCATCATGCCAGCCCCGGAGCCGGGACTCAAGGATTAACTAAAACGCACAAAGTCAAAGATTGAGAGGGGCTATCTTTCACTGGAGATTTTTGGATGTTTCCTTCAAAGCTCAGATGAACTACTTCCCCACTCTTAATCTCCGTCTCTCCATTTGTAAACTGAAAAGTATGATCTATACCAGTTTTAAGGCCCTGCTTAGAATTAATATAGCCTCCTCCCAGAATCAAACTTTGGAAAAATCCTTTTGGCTTTCCAATCACAACAAATTACCTTTCCATACATCTCTGCAGAGATGATTTCTTAAGGCAAACTCCGGTATGAAGTCCCTTCCGAGTGGCTTCAGTGAGTTATTTGGGTAATTCCGGCTTTGGGAAGAATTCCCTTAAATCATCAGCAGCATTCCACATGCGGCGGGTGGCAGGGGAAAGAGCAGCTTCTTTTCTTCCTTCCTGGCCTGGGTTTTTGGAAGCGACTCTCCCTTTTCTGTCCACGTGCATCCAGCAGGAATGCGTTTGTAGGGAGAGTGTCCTGGGCCGGGCCCTCATTCATCACCACACCCTCCCTGGGACTCTGGCACCAGAGCCCTTGCACTGACAGATGCTGCCACCAGACTAAAGTTCTCGTGGTGGTTCTACCTGGAGCCACGTGGCCTCCTCTCACTTCCTGTCAGTCACCTAGAGCAGAGATTCCGACCGAGGTCCTGGTTGCTGATTCTGGCATTAAAAGCCCTTGGTGACTTGGCCCCGACCTCCCTGGCTCTAATGAGCATTCCCTAAAAGCACCCTATGCTGCAGTTCAGGGCTTTTTTCTTTTTTGTTTTGCTTTGTTTTGTTGGAGGCAGAGTGTCACCCGGGCCAACGTGTGGAGGTTTCATCCCAGCTCACAGCAAACTCAAACTCTTGGGCTCAAGCGATCCTCCTGCCTTAGCCTCAGCCTCAGCCTGAGTAGGTGGGACCACAGGCACCCGCCGCAATGTCCAGCTCCTTTTTCTATTTTCAGTAGACATGGGCTCAGGATGATCTCAAAGTCCTGCACTCAGGCAATCCACCCGCCTTGGCATCCCAGAGTGCTGGGATTCCAGGTGTGAGCCACCACACCCAGCCCAGTTCAGTGTTTCTCCAACTGGGGCTGCTGTCTCCCTATGGAGTCAGGATTGTCCAAGGTGAAACCTGGACATATGCACTTTAACCTTGCTCCTTGGGTGATTTGTATACACAGCGAAGTTGGAGAACTGCTCCTCTAGACCACCTACTCTCCAGTCCTCTGTCACCAGCATTTAAGTCCATGTTACCCTAATCTCTTGCCTGGATCCATTGACTGGCTACTAAAATGTTTTGCTGACCACTGAAGTTGGAAAGTCATCTAAAGAGTGAATTAATAGTTCAGGAACAACCTAAAGAAAACTCTCAAGCAAAGATTGAACTCTAGCTGGAAAGAAAATGATAAGCATGATAACTATCCCAATGCCTTAGAAGTCGAGCCAGGAAATTGCCAGGACTATAAAGAAAGGAGTGTTCGAAAGCCATTTTTTAGAGAAAGAAGTAGGAATATCAGTAACTGCAACTCATTGGCACTACCAAATGTTGCTAGCCAGGTGATTATTCTGTGAAATCTGCCCAGACCCGCAGAGGGGGGTCCCGGAGAAGGCCAAATTCTGAGGAGCAGTTTGGCCTTGAGAAGTCACAGGCCCCTCCAATTATAATTTAGCCCCATGAAGATAAAGATGGTGCCTATTCATTCACTGGACTTGCAGTGCCAACCCAGAACCTGGCATATAGTAGGTGTTCAATAAATATTAGTTAAGTAAGTGGCTAAACAAGTGAATGGGTGCTCAAAGAGGAAATGAGAAAGAGACTTATTTGTGTTGGTAAAGCCAAATCCTTTTTTATTTTATTTTTATTTTTATTTTTGTTATTATTATTATTTTTTTTTTTTGTAGAGACAGAATCTCAACCTGTCACCCTAGGTAGAGTGCTATGGTATCACAGCTCACAGCAACCTCTAACGCTTAAGCTTAAGTGATTCTCCTGCCTCAGCCTCCCAAGTAGCTGGGACTACAGGTGCCCAACACAATGCCTGGCTATATTTTGGTTGCACTTGTCATTGTTGTTTGGTGGGCCTAGGCTGGGTTTGAACCTGCCAGCTCCGGTGTATGTGGCTGGTGCCCTAGCTGCTGAGCTACAGGCGCAGAGCTAAGCCAAATCCTTTGATCACTGACAAATTATCTTGCTTCCTTCTAGGTCATATAACATGAAGAAAGGGTTGGGTTTTATATAGTCTCCCCGCATAGCTTCAGCTTGAAGGACTGTAAAATTAGAAGATAAAAAAGACAACAGAAATGTGTCATCACATCACTGTAGTTTGACCTTTTTTCTAGAAAGGGAGCACACAGAAGTGTGCTGGTCTAAGGAAACTTAGAAGGGGGATTTTGGATAGAAGGATGTTCTGAGATTTTTATTAGCAACTCCTTTAGGAGGTAACTCAAAAAAAAAAGGTCTTGGCATCCATGAAGTCATCTGAGTAACAATAATGGACACCCACTCTTATGGGTTGACATTTGTCCCTAAATTAGGCATGTTGTGGGTGGCGTCTGTGGCTCAGTGGGTAGGGCGCCAGCCCCATATGCTGAGGGTGGCGGGTTCAAACCCAGCCCCAGCCAAACTGCAATAAAATAGGCATGTTGTAGTTCTAACCCCTAATACCTCAGAATGTTATGTTAGTTGGAAATAGGGTCTTTGCAGAGGTAATCAAGTTAAAATAAGATTATTAGAGTGGGGCCCTCACCCATTATTACTGGTGTCTTTACAAAAGAGGGAAATTTAGACACAGACGCCTACCACAGGGAGACAATGTGAGGTCATGGGGAGAATGCCATCTACAAGCAGAAGAACAGTGAAAGCTACCACAAGCTAGGAGAGAGGTGTGGGACAGATTCTCCCTCATATCCCACAGATGGAACCAACCCTTCCATCACCTTAGGTCAGGACTTTTAGCCTCCAGACCTGGGAGATGATAAATTGTTTAATCCATCCAGATTCAGTTTGTGGTACTTTGTTACAGCAGGCCTAGCAACGTAAGATATCCAGTCTAGGTTACAAGATACCTGGGAAGAGATAATGGGTTAGGCTGGGCCGTGGTAGAAACAGGTGAGCAGAATAGGTTAACAGAAGGGCTGAACCAAGAACGCGCATCACTGGACAATGCACAGAACCATAGGAGGGGTTTAAAGAAGGAAATTCAGAGGAAGTAGAATGTTTATAGTAGTTGAAAGAAAGGTAGGGAAAGGCTCTCAAGGAGGACTTTCTGGAGGAAGTGTCAATGGAGCTACACTATTCTAAAGGATAGGATTTGGATAGGTAGAGAGGACATGAAGGAGAAGAACCTTTCCATTTCTATAAATCTTCAGGCAGAGTGCAGTGGCTCACACCTGTAACCCCAGCAATTTGGGAAGCTGAGAGCAAAGGATCCCTTGAGACCAGGAGTTTGAGACTAACATAGGCAATACAGCAAAGCCCCAATTCTACAGAAAAAAAAAAAAAAAAACCTCAGGTAGGCATAGAGGCGTGTGCCTATAGTCCCAGCTACTGAGGAGGCCATGGTGGGAAGATCACTTGAGCCCAGGACAGATCAAGGCTACAGTGAGGCACATCATGGGAGGCAGAACAAGACTCTACCTCAAAAAAAAAAAAAAAAGACCTTCAGTAAGAGATTATTAAAATGTAATCCGAGATTAAAATGGCAAAATTGGTAAGTATCAGATCTGGGTGTTGGGTATATGAGGCATTCATTATATTATTCCATTGTTATGCATGTTTGAATATTTTGTATGAAAATGAATACATACATGTGTATGTATGAAGGTCAGAGTAACCAATACTTTGACAATACTTTCTAATGCAACAGAATAATTTTTGGACCAAGCAACTTCCACTTTGAGTGTTAAAAGCAAAATGTTTTTTTCTTATAGATCAGGAGTAAATATGGTCTTAGAGGACAAACAGTACACATATCAGCTCCTCAAATTGAAATTTTTGAGGCTTCAAGTCCATAGGTAGCTTGGAGAAAATTTTCTCTGTGTTGGCCTTTGGACTCCAGTTCCCACACTGTTCTATGCTTGGCCTCTTTTGGATGTTTCTAGTTTTTATAGTAGTGTCCAGTTTGGTTGCTTTTCAATTAAAGAACCATAAGAATATTTCATTGATCATCTTTAAAGATATTTAGAGAGTCACAAAGGGGAAGTTTACTTTAACTCTGAGGCATCGATGCCCAGTTCGTTAGTCGCTTCCGTGGAATCTACATCCATGAAGCAGAACAAGGATGCAAGCAGATAAGGAATTGTAAGCTAGAGACTGAGTTTTAACATAAACAGGAGAAGTAAGCCTATCATAAAAGTAAAGCTTAAAGCTTAAGTCTTTAAACATTCATTCTGCATTTGTTTGCTAGAGGTATTTAACAATGGTTTTATTTGTAGGAAATTCTTTTTTTTCTCTCACGGTAGGGGTGTACTAGTAGATATATACATAGAGAGAGAGAGAATTTACTAATATAAATGATGCATAGTACACAATTTACAAGTAACAATAAAACAATACGATACTCTTTATTTTAAATTCTGTACAGCCAATTGATTCTCCCAGAATATTTTCATTGATTTTTACCACGCTCTTGTGTCCACAGGCAATCTATAGCTGCAATTTAACCATGATTTGACAAATGTAACTGCATCTCAATCTGTTCTTTTCCTACTAAATTTATTGTCATTAAATATGCTATATGATTGTAGATAAACTTTATTTCACCTTTGTACAAATTATGTTCATTAAACTGGAATATCTTTCAACTTCATTATGTATGGCAAACATTCACTTGTTTACCAATAACACATGTGGTTTTTTTCCTGAATCACATAATAATTTTCAACTACTTCAGGAATATTTCCTTAATTTTCCATGCTATTCACAAATGTAATGCCCATAGACACAACACATTTTTTTGTTTCACCTGAATTTTTAATATGTTCGCCATCAGTTTAAGTCTAGACAATGAACCAAGCCAAGATATATAGTGTTTTCCAATTCCCATGGTGTAAATAAAACCTCCCACTATGGCTGGTTGCGAACTACCAATGCAATGTCACCGACCGTGGAATCGGGAAGAGGTGTGTAGTGCCATACTATTTTGTAGCATTTCGTCACACAGATGCAATAGAAGTTAATAATGTCAAGATCATACATAAATAAAATAAAATAAATTAGTCTTAAGCATTTCCCTTTGTGTTTAATATAATTTAATTATAAACTTATGCAATTTAATTTTTAATAACAAGTACATTAACAACCAGCTCCCCCAAATCCTGAAAGTTTACCTATTGGCTCTCATTAGCAGGTATAAGCTGGCTTCAGCACACAATTTTTTTACAGTCATATAAACTCCATACATAGGAAGTCTGAATTTTGGGTGAATAACCCAATTTCTTTTTCATAACGAAAACTGACAAATGTCCACAAAAGTAGACATATCTACCACTCAACTTTGGCAACCATCAGTATTTCACCAAACTTATTTCATCTATCCCCTGTCTCCTTCATTTTTGTTAGAATATTGAAAAGCAGATATTTTAAAGCAAAAATCATCTCCTATATTACACTATAGCATGGGGTAACCAGAGAACTGGACCTAGCTGTTGGGGGCAGAACAGCTTTGGGGGGAGTTAAGAGCTACAGGTGCAGGTGTGGGCTGTTGAGATGGGTGAGGATACATGACCAGTGGCCAAGGATTGCAGCAAGCGTGACGTCTAGAGAAGTGACTGGCCTCAAGTACAAGGTAAAGTACTGGGATGTCTCAGCGATGGGGAGGGGGCTCAGAATGAAGGCGTCTTAGGGGATATGCTCCTTGGGAAAGTCAGCAGGCAGTTTTGAGTGCCTTTAGGGCCCCAGTTCTTATTGTGAGAAAGATTTTGGTCCCTTGTGGGGAGATTGGCCACCACAGGACAAAAGCCAGTCTCAAGAAAGGGCTGAGGGTACTGGGAACTTCAAGAGAACAGGGACCTAGTCTCAAAATATTTAGAACTGCAGGTTTTAGTTTGTGAACCTCCAGTCAAAACTGGGGTTCAAATTAGACACAAGCCTCGACCTAAAGCTCTATTCTCAGATGAGCGCACAGAGAAACCACCTCAGGGGCTCGGGCTGTGCAGTTATGGAGAGGTCCAAGAATCTTTGCCTTGAATTCATGATCCCAGTCAGTCTGAGGAACAGGGTCCCGGGACCACCCCTAGATAACATTCATACTACATCTCAAAAAGAAAAAAAGACGGCCTTCCTTCCCTTTTGATCACCACCCTCTTATTATAGACCTTAATTTACCACGTATAATGCACACCTTTTGCCCAAATTTTTGGGGAGAAAATAAGGGTGAGCATTATATGTGGGTACTACGGCTTGGGAGCAGGGGACCCTGTGGGCCTGTCAGGGTTGCCATACCCTCCTTCCTGGGTCCACTGGGCACATACAGTTCCAGTTTGGGAAGATGTGGGATCCAGTGGGAGTGGGCTGGAGCAGCCTCCGTGAAACGGCACGACCGGGGAGTGGGGGGTGGCAGAGCTGGTGAGGCAGCCACCGAAGCTCCTGCCCTGCCACCATGGCACATGGCCGTCTGGGCTGCGGCCTCTCGTGGTGGGGAGGGAAGAGCTCCTGGAGAAGTGGGCTGTGTGAGGCCATGCAGTCTGCACATTGACCGGGCAGTACCAGCCCTCCCCAGATGTGTCTCTCTGGCAGAGATCCAGCCACTTTCTCAAGAAGCATTTTCCTGGAAGAGTGAGGCAAAAGCATGGGTGCACATTGCACAGGGGAGAGCATTTTATGCAGCAAAATACAGTAATTGGTCGCTATTCTTCCCATAACGTGACTGAAGAAAATGTCAAGTACGTATGTTGTTGCGGGCACCGTGCATGGTGCTGGACAGAAATTGGTTTCCAGCTAGGAGGTTTTGACTGGGAGGCAGTTGTGGTGCTCCCTCAGTGTCAGGACATAACCAGCATTAACTCAATTCCTCTGACAACCCTTTGAGTAGGTGCTATGATTCTTTTTATGCCAGTTATACAAATAAGAAAGCCTCTCATCTGAGGTCACACAGTGAGTGAGTGGAAGAGCTGGGACTGAACCCAGGCATTCTGGCTCCAGAGACCACACCTGCCCACCGGGCTGCCTTCTGCCAAGCATGGTGGTTGATGGTCATATGTCCTCGGTTTCTGGCTGCCCTTTCCCCTCTCCCAGAGGCTGGTCAGTAGCAACAGCTCTTCAAAATGAGGCTTCTACATGCAGGGCTCTCATCCAGACTAATTCTTTTAATGTGGTAAAATACACATAACCAAATTTACCACCTTAACCATTTTTAAGCCTACGATTCAGCGGTGTTAAGTACATTGCCAATGTTATGCCACCCTTCCCACCCACCATCACGTCATCTTCCCAGACTGAAGCTCCATATGGGCTGTCCAGACTGGTTTTACCTCCCGGCTGTGAAGGACCACTCTCCAGTTGCTCTTGGCCCGGCTCTGCAGGTGGGTTGAGGAGAGGTCTCCTTTCACTCCGGCATTCCTCCTCATTTGGGGGAAACTTGTGAGGTCTGCTCAAATAACGTTCCCCTTTCCTATTTCTCTTGCTTTCCGTGCTTACAATGCTGCTTTCTCTCTGCCTAATTCACCTTCACAATTGTCTATCCTGAAACGCATATCTCACAGGTCCTAGAAAATGCAAACCGCGTGAGAAACACGGCCTCCCCCTTTTGGCTCTGCTGCCTGCTTCCCCTTGTGAAGAGCTCCCAGCCCCCTGGCCTCCTGCACAATACACTGTCCTCTTTGTATTCAGCCGTGTCTTATACTGAAGTGACATCCCTTTTCTCTCCCCCCAGGGCCCCAGTGGCTACCTCTCTGGCCTTCTGCATTCTCAGCCCACTTGTTGTACGTGTTCCTACGCTAAGTTGTGATTTGTGTTTGTGTCATTTCAATGAGTCCTGGGAGGCTGTCTTTGAACTCCCTGCACTCCCCTCCCCCCACCTCTCCTCCAGTCTTTCGCTGGGGGCGACCTCGTCCAGCCTGGGTCTGCTGAGCTCATTCTCTCTGCTCTTTTCCTTCACGGGATCCTGGACACCCTCCTCCCGGCCTCTGTCACTGCCATCCAATCCTCTCCTCCTCAGTGGATTCCTGCAAAGCACTCTCTGCTTGACAAGGAAGGGCTCCTGCTCCTTGTCCCCACTGTCCTGGGCCCAGCTACCATTTCTGGGCACCTGTATATCCGCCCTAGTTCCCTTTGCTGTTGAGTTCTGTTTCTCCACCACTGAAACTTGAAATTCACCCCCCTTTCGGTTTGCCTCCCCTCTTTGTGCTTCACTAACAGACTCACCTGTTCTCTGTTCTTCCTCTGCTCCTACTCGTCTCCCAAGACTAAGTTCATGTCCTTTGCTAGTGGTACTGTTGAGATACCAAAACCCTGCGTCCTATGTGCAATTTCTTTTGCAGCCCCCATATCCTGCCTTTGGCCCTTCCAAACACCTGTACTGAAAACAATTTCCAGACCAAAAGGGGAACAATGACAGCTTCTTTTCCGCCTTGGGCTTTGCCATCATGAAGTGTCCCCTCTAAGCTATAGAGACTAAATCTCCCTGTGTTTGTCTCGTGTGTCCCACATTTCCGTCCTGGGAAAGAAGCAGTGTTTCTTCCCCAGACCCAACTCTTGCCTGCCCCAACTTGGAGAGCCCCTGCTCACTCCTCCAGCCCTTAGGGTAGTGCTTGCAGGTGCAGGCCAGTTCCCAAATCGGCTCACTTCTTGTCCCTTGACTGTGAATATATATGTGAATACAGTAGCTCCCTAATCAAGTCAATGTTTTATTCCTGCAGAGAATGAACAGATTCCCCGGCTATGGTCTGCCAAGTGGAATCAACCAGCTGCTGCTCTGTCCCTTTCCTCCTGATATGGTCTCCCCCACAAATCAAATTTCTCTGCCCATCTGAAGCTCCCATCAAACCTCTTACTTACCGGATGTGAACTATTGTTAATCCGTCTCATGGGTCAGCTGCAATCAAATTACTAAGCAGGGTCCCCAGCAGGTTGTCTCTGACTGAGTAGCTGTTCTCAGCACGGCACGAAAAGAATCTCCCCATGCAGGGACTCCAGTGCGTCTCACCCACACTGAGCAAAGCGGAGACTTGCTCCTTGCTTCCCCTCACCCTCCTCTCCTCTGAACACCCTCAGTCAGGACCCTATGGACACATCAGGATTATGCTCCTTAGCCTTCCCACTTTATCCGGAGAATTCTCCACATTTCCCATCAGCCCTGGGGCTTGGATCTTTCCTTATCTACCCCTCATGCAAAGGGCTCTCGTGTGCAGCCGGCTCCGAGGCAGGTGGATGTTGTGGTTGAGTGGGCTTCCCCACTATGACTTAGGCCTCCCCTGAGCTCCCTTCATCTTCTTCTGGCAGCCTAAACTGCTGCTTCTCCAGAATTTGTCCCACTCCTCGTCACAGTGGCCGTATTGTCTTCTCCCCAACATTCACCGTTCGCTCACAAGTGACACTTGTTTTAACCTTCCAGTGCTCCTTTACGTAAATAGGGCAGGATCAGGTAGCATCTCAATTTTGAGTTCTGGAAAGGTGACGCCTAGAAAGATTGCCTGATGGTCCCAAGATCCTTTGGTGAGCTGGTGTTAGGAGCAAGACTATGAATCAGGCTTCCTGGCTCTTAGCTGGGTATTCTGTCTAGTAGATGCTGCCACGATGCATTATCCAAATAACCTCTGATTCAGACCAACCATTTATGAATAATCTTCATTTCCCGGACCATGCCTGCCACTGAGAAATTGAGGGTCTTGTTATGGTTAGGAGTCTCTAAATGACTTGAGCTCCCACCCAGAGTTTCTGAGCATTTCATAACAGACCTACTGAGGATAATTATGCCTTAACTAATCACCCTCTCCACGTTCTCCACTCCCTTCCCAGCTCCGTTCTGTGAATAGAGGGGCCTTGGGCATGAGGTCCCCCTATTCTTTTCTCTTACCACTCCTTCACCTACTTCCTTTCACAAACATTCTTTACCTTTTTCTCCTTCCCTCCCTCCTCTCTCTCTCACCCTACACAGCCCTAACCCTGTCACTAATTTCCCGAATAGCAATCATTCTCTTTTCCTGCCCCTGCTCTGCCCATCACATTCATCCTTAATAAAAATAATGTCATCTATTTGAAAACACTAGAGAAGAGGTTTGATGAACAGAAAACCTAGAAGGATTTAATGAGAGGAATCCAAATTTTAGCAAAGAATACACAATAAGGCCTGAATGGATGCAGTGACATCCTTGGTTACCAGAGAGGAAGACTTGTCACCAAGATGTCCTTTGCAAATTAGTATAAAAATACAATTTCAACGTAAGTATTACTGCTACTTTTTTTGAACTTCACAAATTAATCCTGATTTTTTTCTGGAATATTTAATGTAATTAAAAATGCATGTTTGTGAAAAGAAGAATAATAGGGGAGGTCTTATATACTAGATATCAGAATCTATTATCAAGTCCAGGCAACGAAAATAAAGTGGTGCCAGCACAGAAATAGTTAGGTAGATCAGTGGAACAGAATAAGCTTATAGAAACAAACATATATATTCATCTACAGATATAATATACAACAAGGGCAGTATTTCAATTCAGTGGGAAAAGTATTATTCAACAAATAGAGTTCAGGGACCATTATCTATTTGAAATAAAACATATAGAGAGATTTATTTCACACATTATACAAAAATAATCCGAAGATTTAAAGATCTAAATGTAAAAAACTATGGGGTTTTAGGGTAAAATATGAAAGGATGTTTTTCTTACCCTGAAGTCAAGTACCTGAACCCAGAAGCATCAAGTGACCTATTGACAACATAATTATATAAAAGATTTAAAACTATATGAAAATATACATAGAAACAAAGTTAAAGGACAAGCAATATATTGGGGGAAATATTTGCAGAATATCTGACAAAGGGTTAATTTTTTTTTATTTAAAAATTTCTACAAACACAGCTTAGCACCCTTAGTTCAGTGGTTAGAGCGCCAGCCACATGCACCAGGGCCGGTGGGTTTGAACCCCGCCCAGTCCTGCTAAACAACACTGACAACTACAACAAAGAAATAGCTGGCATTGTGGCAGCACCTATAGTCCCAGCTACTTGGGAGGCTGAGGCAAGAGAATCGCTTAAGCCCAAGAGTTTGAGGTTGCTGTGAGCTGTGATGTCACAGCACTCTACCCAGGGTAACATAGTGAGACTCTGTCTCAAAACAAAAAATTTCTACAAACAACCCATTCAAAAAATGGATGAATACCAACTAATTCACAGATTTTTTAAACCAACTAATTCACAGATTTTTTAAAAAAGAAAATATAGCCTATAAATATATGAAAATATGCTCAGCTTTAGTAGAAAAGAAAATAAGAATTCAAATGATACTCCATATTCCCAGATCAATGACAAGTAAAAATATAGATAATATCAAGTGTTGCTGGGTGTGAAAGGGAGTGTGTATTCAGGGACTATTAGACAGAGCAGATGCGTATGTACACTGTGCACATATGTATGAAGCTAGGTAGGGCCTTAAAATTTCATGTTCATATTCTTTTTTTTCATATTCTATTTCAAATTTCATATTATAATGAAATTCCATTTCTAGGAATCCATTCCACAAAAGTATATAAAGATATATGTATTTATTTTTGAGACAGAGTCTCACTATGTCACCCTAGGTAGAGTGCCATGGTGTCACAGCTCATAGAAACCTCAAACTCTTGAACTCAAATGATCTCTTGCCTCACCCTCCCAAGTAGCTGGGACTACAGGTGCCCCCTACAATGCCTGCCTATTTTTTTGTTGTAGTTGTCATTGTTGTTTAGCAGGCCCAGGCCAGGTTCGAACCCACCAGCCCCAGTGCATGTGGCCAACGCCCTAACCACTGAGCTATGGGCACCAAGCCTCAGCCTTGTTTTTAACAGTAGAAAAGGGGAAGTAGACAATCTAACTGTCTATCTATAGGGAATGTTTCAGTTTTTATAACACATCTACACGTGGAATGCTAGGTAGCCTTTGAAAAGCAGAGGGTAGATTTATACACGCGTATATCCTATAAAGATACTCATGATATTGTGTTATGTGAAAGAACAAACTGCAGTCTCGTATGTCTAACATACTTGCCACCGTGCTGCCAATGTAAGCACACAGTGGCAAGTTTGTGAACTTAATGGTCAGACATTCATACGATCACAGCTCTGATGCCCATTCCAAAAAAAGAGTTCCAAAATTGCACCGAGGGTGGACTAGGTGCTGGTACCAGCGCATAGCTTTCCAAGGGCAGTACTCTGAAATTGACCATAGCGACATTCGGGAATGAGGTATGGAGCACTTCTAGGATGAGTTCACAAATGTAATGGTCAGACGTTGTATGTATTGTGAATATTGTTCCGAGTCTGTCATTTGCCTTTTAACCTTTTTTTTTTTTTAAGAGACCACAGAGTCTTGGTGTGTCACCCAGATTGGAGTGCCTTGTGTGATGATCATAGCTCACAGGAGGCTCCTGCCTCAGCCTCCCAAGCAACTGGAACCACAGGCACACACCTCATGCCTGGCTATTTTTAAAATTTTTTGGTTTAAAAAAAAAAAGAATATCACTACTTGTCAGGTCTCCAACTCCTGGCCTCAAGCTGTCCCACAACCGTGGCCTTCCCATGTGTCAGGATCACAGTGTGAGCTGCACGCTTGGCCATGCCTCTTAATTTTATTGATGATGATTTTCTTGACTTGCACTCTTCTTTTTTTGTATTCAAATTTAAAACAACCAGAATTTGTTTAGGGGCATCCTGTGAGGTCTACCTTTATGAATAACTTTATATACCAAATAGTTATCCAATTATTCTGGTACTTGTTACGGAACAACACCCTCAATGCATAATAAACGTTTATATGCCGGGGCCCATTGCTAAACTTTAAATTTTGTTTCTTTAATCCATGTCTATTTCTGATGACGAGACTGTACTGTATATCTTTATAATACTTTTGAATGTTTGATAACACAGGTAGTAGAGGGAGGGAGAGGAGAAAAATGTATATCTTCACCCTAGGCAAGTCAGTGACCTCCGAAATCCAACAATATCAACCCAGCTATTTTGTTTTGTTAATATGATTAACAGATTTGATTTCAGATTAATATGAGGGTACAAACAATTAGGTTACAGTGTTTGCATTTGTTAAATAGTCCCCGTCATAGTTGTGTCCTGAGCCCAGGGGTACACCATATACCCTTACACTGTGCCCACTAAGTGGGAGCACACGGATCACTCTCCCACCTCCCCGCTGCTCCTTCCTCCTCCCCCTCCCCTTATCTTGAATTGAGTTTTTCTCTTGTGTGGGCCTGTATTAGATTATCTATTGGCTTCATAATAGTATTGAGTACACTGGATATTTGCTTTTCTATTCTTGTGATACTTTACTAAGAAGAATGTGTTTGAACTCCATCCAGATTAATACAAAAGATGTAAAGTCTCCATTTTTTATGCCTGAATAGTATTCTATGGTACACATTTATCATAGTTTGTTAATCCATTCCTGGTATTTAGATTGTTTCCACATCTTGGCAATTGTGAATTAAGCTATGATAAACAATCTAGTGCAAATGTCCTTATGATAAAATGATTTTTTATTCTGGGTAAATGCCCAGTAATGGGATTGTGGGATCAAATGGGAGGTCTAATTTGCATTCTTTGAGGGTTCTCCATACTTCTTTCCAAAAAGGCTGTATTAGTTTGCAGTCCCGCCAGCAGTGTAGAAGTGTTCCCTTCTCTCCACATCCACGCCAGCATCTGCAGTTTTGGGACTTTGCTATTCTCACTGGGGTTAGGTGATATCACAGGCTGGTTTTGATTTACATTTCTCTGATGGTTAGGGATGATGAGCATTTTTTCTTTTGAACTACATGGGGGTTTATTGTTGCTTTTTGTTCTCATCTGGTTTGATGATTTGGTTTTAATTGATTCAATAGATTTCATTGTAGGATATAAAGGCAAAGATCTATGGCCACCCAGTCTCTGAATGTCAGCTCTTCTAGGACAGAGAAGACATGTGGGCTGGCTCCCACTTTCTTGTGCTGGGAGGGACCAGGGACAGGCAACTTGGATGCACTAACCCAGCAGTGGGGAGGAGACAAGGGGATGCACTGCCCCAGAAGTATCAAGACTGACTTCTGGAAAGGCAGGTGATGCGGCAAGAGCAGGCATTAACCACAGCAATTGCTGAGTTCTACTGTATTAGGAAAGGAGGGGAGTGATCCTTAGACACGGACTCACACACTTGCCCATGTCCTACACTCACCAAGTGACATGTTCAAGAAAACGCCAGTGGGGTTTTCAAGAATTTCAAGTCAAAAAAGCCTAAACTGGGTTTCGTAAAACCCAGAGAAAACTTCCCTTCCCACAAATTCAAATCAAGGCACTCCTCTCTCAATACGACAAATCTACCTCATGCTTCCCAGGCTCCCCATCGTTATTAGTTTATAAAGATTCATTGATATTCAATTAAGTAGTTCCAATGTTCTCAATGCAGCCCTAGACAGCACTTTATAAAGAATACATCCTCCCTCTGGAGACAGCTGGGGAAGCCAATTAGTCTGGGTAAATTTGCATATCAATCCAGCTGTGGAATGAAGTTAGCCTTGTTCACCAGTCACAATGTGAAGAGCAAAGGGAGGAATCCAAGTGCTCCCTTGCCCTTTATTCCCTCACCTCAAGTGAGCCGCAGCTTTCATTAACAGGCTGTGAATACTGGGAGAGAAAACCCGGCAATGCTCCCATTCCCTGCCAAGTATGCCCTATCACTTGGATGCAATTATTAGTGGGGAATGTTTAATGCCCTCCCAGAGGTTAGTACTAATTCACATAAATATTGTATCACTTAACGAAGGAATTTTGTCTAGGGATTGAAAATTGGTTAGTAATCCTACTAACAAGTTAAACTTCCATATAATGAGGTTCCAATTTTGTAATGATTCCATTATATGGCAAGGATTCAGTTCAATTCAAAAAAATCTTTGATGAGTCACTACTATGCCAAGGTCCTACGCAAAGTACTAGAACGTGCAGAAGCAAGAAACATTTTGAGAAGGCACAAGCAGCAACTTTCCTGATCACAAGTTCATAGACTCAGAGTTGGCAGTGTCCCTAAGCTCACCAACCACAGGTTCTGTCACTAGCACTTGAGAAGTCCCAAAGCAACCTTCCCGATCTCTGAGTCTATTTATTATTTCTCCCTTGCTATCTCCCTTCCCATGCTCAACTGAAGGGCCTCCACATTTGACAGAGTTGGACCAGCCTTCTGTACCAGTATCAGCTCTCTGCTGAGCACGTTGAAGTTTATCTTCAACCCCTCTTAGAGTGTGGGCCCCAGAACTAGACACAACACCTGAGAATTGTTCTGACAGGGCAGACAGGGAGAGACTTTCACCTTCCTGTCCCAGGAAATGCACCTGCTGATGCGACTTGTGTCACTCACATCCAGGTTTGAGTTGAACCCACAATGTTATCTATAACCTTGTACAAGTGAGTTAACCTCTCTAAGCCTCAGTCTCCCTCTCTGTCTACATTAACTTTCTTTAGTATCCTTTGGGAAGAAACTCTACCCTTCGTTGGAGTGTTTCTCCAGGTAAGGTGAGTTACCCTTACCCATCCTTTGCTATGTAGCTATCTCCAGGTGGCACCTGTGGCTTAAAGGAGTGGGGCACCGGCCCCATAAGCCAGAGGTGGTGGGTTCAAACCCAGCCCTGGCCAAAAACTGCAAAAAAAAAAAATTCATCTCCACAGAACCTCACGTGCTTTCTAACCCTAATCCCTCCCTTGTTCCCAGTGATCCTCCCAGATTCGGTTGTTTCTGCAGAAATCACGTGCATGTCTATTTCCTTCACTAGATTTTAAATTTCTTGTAATGAACATTGCTTACTGACTATATGTTCTTGAACACAACACCTAAACTTAGTTTCCTGGTCTTTAAAATGAGAAAAAGAGCATTACCTACCTCAAAGGGTTGCTGTGAGGTTTAAGTGAGATAATGCACGTAAAATCATCAGAACGGTCAGAATGGTGTCTGGCAGAGAGACAGTACTCGATAAATGGTAAATATCCCCACCAAAAGAAAAGACCGCTATGCAGAAATTGAAGAAAAGGTGAAGCAATTCTTTTTAGATAATGAGCGATAGGCAGGACAGGGAATCAATCCAGAGAGAAATGGGTAAATGAGGATGGATGAACAAACTCTTGAAGCTTTGTGATGGAGAGAAGAGCTCACAGAGGCTAAGGATACAGAACTCAGCAATTCAGAGTTCACAGGGGCTGGCAAGGACTGAGTTATGACCAGTCATGGTTGGAAGAAGTCATTGAACACTCGAAACATTTAGCAGAGAAGAGATACCAGAAGTCCCATGCCTTGATAGGAGGATGGAATTAGTCCAGGAGTAGAGACTACTGCAGACATGTCTTAACAGACTAGAAAAACAAGCCCCAGAATCATCAATTGAACCACAAGTAACTTACCTGCTTTCCTGTTATAAAAAAAACTTCAATGATATTTAAAGGCTAATAACAAGCCCCAGACACTAACTAGGTAATGTTCATAAAACATCCACCATCCAATCAAATTTATTAGACATGTAAAAAAGCAGGAAATGTGGCCAATAACCAGGGGGGAAAGTCAGTCAATAGAAACATACCAAGATATTCCAGAGATGATGAAATTGGCAGGCATGAACTTTAAATGGCTCTTATAAATACCCGCAAGGAGAAAATAAACACTAACGTAATGAGGAGAAAAAATACATGATATAAAAGGAATCATGCGTAACTTTACGGCTAAAAAATGCAATATTTGAAGTGAAAATTGACTATATGGGCTAAAGAGCATTAGAAACGGTGGAAGAAAATAAATAAGAGGGTATCAACGATTTATGGTATCAATGATAAGTTAGTCTGACATTTGCATCATAGGATACTCAGAAAAAAAGGAGGGGCATCAAAAACATATTTTAAATAATAGTGGCCCAACATTTCCAAAAGTGTTAAAATCAATAAATCTGCAGATCCCAAAAGTCCAAGAAAATTAAGCCAAATAAACATATACACAAACACATCAGAATCAAATTGCCAAAAAATAGTGATAAAGACTAAATCTTTGACTCAGTGCCTGTAGCTCAGTGGCTTGGGCACCAGCCACATACACCAGAGTTGACTGGTTTGAATCCAGCCCAGGCCTGCCAAACAACAATGACAACTACAACAAAAAAATAGCTGGGCATTGTGACGGGCACCTGTAGTCTCAGCTACTTAGGAGGCTGAGGCAAGAAAATCGCTTAAGACCAGGAGTTGGAGTTGCTGTTAGCTGTGACACCACAGCACTCTAGCCAGGGTGACAAAGTGACACTGTGTCTCAAAAAAAAAAAAAAGACTAAATCTTTATCTTAAAAAGTGCAATGAGATTACAAAAGAATAAATATTCTAGACTGTAGTCACCCTATTATGCTACTGGACACTAGATCTTACCCTTTCTACCTATATTTTTATACCCATTAACCATCCTTCTTTGTCCCCCTCCTCTCCTCCTCCTATACTTCAAAATAACTAAAAAAGTGGAATTGGAATGTTCTTAACACAAATAAATGATAAATGCTTGAGGTAATGGACATCCCAGTATGCTGATTTGATCATTGTGCATTGTACGCTTGTATCAAAATAGCACATGTACCCCATAAATATGTGCTTATTATGTATCCATAACAATTAAAAATATTTTTAAAGGGTAAATCTTTTAAAAAAGCAAGAGAAAATGAATAGCACATAAATTTCAGCAAACACAGATGCAAATTACTGTTCATTTCACCTCAGAAACATTGCAAGCTGGAAGAGATTATAACAGCATCCTTAATGTGCTGAAAGAATATCCAGAAGGCTATAACCAGCAAAAGTTCTTTAATAATTAAAGTAAAATAAATGCATTTGCTAATTTAAAAAAAAAAGAGCTAAAAGAATCTATCATCAAGACCCTTGCATATGAGCAAAAAAAACCCGGAGGAGTGATGGATATATTCAGTATCTTCATTGTGGCACTGGTCTCACAGACGTACACATATGTCAAAATACATTAGAATAGCACGATTTGAATATGTGCAGTATATTGTACTAAGTTGTACTTGAATCAAGTTTGATTAAAAAATAATTGACCACTTAAAGCAAAATAGCAGTACGTGATGTATTGCGGAATTCATAAGACATAAAGAACATGTGATGATAACATAAAAGTGAAGGGTGTGAAAGTTCACTGTTGTGAGGTTCGAACCACTAATGTGAAATCTAAGAAAATGATGGATGGTATGATGTGATAAGGTAAAGACTCATAATTCCAACCCTGCTGAATATGGGGGGAAAGTATGCCAGGTAAGCAAAGGGTGGAAATAAACTGGAACAATGAAATTGACACAATTTAATACATAATTAGGAAAAGGGAACAAAGAACAGATGAGACCAACAGGAAAAAAATAGCAGGAGGAAAAAAAATAGCAGGAGGGTAGACTGAAATGCAACTGTGTTGATAATCTTAATAAATGAGTCTAAACACTAAAATAAAAATTCAAAGCTAGTAAGACTAGTTAAAAAGGCAAGATCACACTACATGTTGCCTTGTGAATTTGAGATACAATGATACCCTCAGGCTACAGGGAATAAAATGGAAAAAGACATACTATGCAAATATCAATCATGATAAAGTTGGATAGATGATATTACTATCAGATACAATGGCATTAAGAAAAAAAGAAAGTAGTTAATATCCTCACTTTAAAGACTTGAGTTAAATTTCTTACAGCTGGAGTGTAATAGATAAGAAGTTAATTTTTCAAGATCATATTACTAGAAACTCAGAACATGTAGTCTGAAGGCTGCTGTCAGGAAAGTCCAGGGTAGATGCCTGGTGCTGGTGAGAAAAGACTTGAAAACTGTGAGACTTTTTCTAGGGGCAAAAATTTCAATTATAATAAACATTACTTTTTGAATATCACAGAACTGCTGGAGACCAAATATGACCCTTTGAGCTCACTGATAGCAGAGTTGCTCTCCTCATACCACATATGACTTTGCTGGCTTCAACTGTCCACTTACTTATAATACTTTATCATATTTTATCTTGGTTTTTTTCCCTATTAATTTATTAATTGAGCCTGGCTGATCTGAGATGTAGGAAAAAAGAAGTTTGTTTCATGAAACAGTGATAAGCTGTGAGAATGTTGGTCTTTCTATTTGGTCTATCTTAGACACAGGAGAAGAAGGGAAGACAGCAACCCCTGATGACCAGGCTGTGTTTATGCTGGGGCTGGCCCTGAACCAAGCACTTTACTAATGTTGCCTCATTTAATTTTCAGAACAAGCCTATCATTCACATTTTATAGATTAGGAACCAGAGAGAGCATTTTACTGATGTACTAAAAGCAAAAGCAAAGAAAATTACACGAAGGGAATATTTTCTTTCATTTAAATTTCTAATTTTTTTCTTGCATCAACAATATTGCAATATAGTTCATATGCCATAAAATGCACCAGGCTTTTTTGGGTGTATAATTTTACAAAAGTATACACTTGTATAATATAATCATTGCCACATTAATATATACATTTCCATAACTCTCAAATGTTCCATCCTGCTCCATTCCAACTCAACTTCCAAAGCAAGACTGAAATATTGACAGCCCTGTATTGGTATCATTTACCCAATTTTTTGGAAAAAAATATATATTTCTTCCAATCTGAGATGCCAACAATTTTAACATGCACTCCAATTTCAAGGATGCTACAATATGACAAAAAGAGTGTCTTGGATATATGAAACTCTGTACCTCTCTTCTATATCTATAAAATGCTTTAACAAAGGCAAGAGACTATTAATAGAGGCTAACAATGGTCCTTGATTTGTTAAAAAAAGACATGGTAACATTTAGTCAATTGATGCATGCCTCTCATATTGTTCAGGAGGAAAACCGGGGCTCTGAGATGGAAAGGACTTCTGTATGGCCTCAAAGCCAAGCATACTTCTGCTGCACTACCCCTAGAGGATGCCCCTCTGTGATGGCCTTGCCGCAAATAGAATAAGAGAAGGCTCAGACCAATGAGGACTCAGTGCACAGTCCGGATGCTGGAAGACCAACATTTTCAAAGGTTAAGATGATGTCTCTTTGCACCATTACCTTCCCAAGACATATTTGGTCATGGTAATAGCTACATTCATTACCTCAGATTCAGGATTCCATGAAAAGTGTAGCCAGATCAGAATCATGAGAGGCTCTGAAGCCCACAGTAAATGGATTTTGCATAACAAATCCAAAGAGTACTGCTCATCTTGAGTTTGCATCAAAAGCAAACAGAAGCGGAAGTCAAGATGAAAATATCTGGAATTCCACCTTCAATTTACTTTCTTTGCTTAATTAAATGTGCTTTTTGCTAATTAACTGGACTTTTTGTAGTTCATCCCAACGGATGCCTACCCCATGTTTATAGAAGATTTAAGTAAATATAACACTTTATTTTACGTCCTTTGTAGTTTTATGTCAGTTGGGTGTAAGTTTCAAAAATCCAAGCCAGAAAAAAATAGGTAAAAAATAGGAAACTGTAAGTCATACATGAGTTTGAGAACATCCCTGGGAGTATTCCCCAGGGAAGGAAGGATAATCTATTTACTTCCAAAGGCATCAATCAAAGTTTAAAATGCAGCAGGAGTTCCATGTAAGGACTGATGAGTATAGTTCCAGAGCAAAGTTTTTCAAGTGGAAGTGGGAGGCGATTTTGTACCCTCAGGGACATCTGGCAATGGCTGGAGACATGTTTGGCACAACTTGGGAGGCGTGCTACTGGCATTGAAGTGAGCAGAGGCGAAGGATGCTACTAACCCTCTGTGATTCATGGGCCAGCCTTCCACCATGCAAAATAAGTGCTGGCGCACAACCTCAATAGTGCCAAGGTCAAGAAAGCCTGTTCCAGAGACAATCCCTTATTCAACAAATCTTTAGTAAGTAACTGACAGTGAATCCCAGTTTGTCACTGACTGGCAGAATGTCCTGGACAAGTCTCTAAGCCTGATCTCCCACATCTGTGCAGTCAGTGAGAGGATAACTATAGTTAGGTACACGGTGAATGCTCGATGGGTGGCGGGCTCTTGCTCTGCATCTGGGTGGATACTAGGCCTGTGACTTTGGGCAACTTAGTTAAACTTTCTGAGACTCCATTTCCTTATTTGGAAAATGGAGCTAAGTGAAGTGCTATGGGGGCTCATGGGAGGCGGAATTTGGGCAGGGCTTGAAGATAGGCAGGTTTTTTGCCATTGCTAGATGAATGGAAAGTACCAGCATGAAAGAAATTACCCTTGTTGGGAGTGTGGGCTTGTGGGGAGGCAAAATTGTTCTTCTGGCAGCTTTGATGTCACTCTCACCTTCTTCGGGTTTCCTTCACTCTGCAGTGGGTTGGTGGCAGATGAGTGTACCAAGGAACAGTGTTCTGTCAGTTGAGTTGCCCCATTAGCACAGGTACTCAGATGGGGGAAAGGCATGAAAAGTCACTCTTATCATCTACAAATTCCTGCTTAAAAAACGGGACTGCTGGGCAGCACCTGTGGCTCAAAGGAGAAGGGCGCCGGTCCCATATGCCAGAGGTGCCAGGTTCAAACCCAGCCCTGGCCACAAACTGCCAGGTTCAAACTCAGCCCTGGCCACAAACTGCAAAAAAAAAAAAAAAAAAAAAAGTGGGACTGCTTTGCAAAAGAGATATTTGTACCAGATTAATCATTGCAGCTCAATTTATAATAGCCAAGTCACGGAAGAAGCCCAAATGCCCATCAACCCATGAATGGATTAATAAATTGTGGTATATGTATACCATGGAATACTATGCAGCCTTAAAAAAAGATGAAGACTTTACTTCTTTTATGTTTACATAGAGGGACCTGGAACATATTCTCCTGTATCTCAAGAATGGAGGAAAAAGTACCCAATGTACTCAGAACTTCCATGAAACCTACTTATATTTACTCACACTTTGTTATGAAAGATGGAACACAACTATAGCCCAGGATGAAGGAGAGAAATGGAGTGGGAAGGGAGGGGAGGGGCGAGGTTGGATAGAGGGAGGGTAAATGGCAAAACCACACCTATGGAACATATTGCAAGGATACAAGTCAAATCTATCAAGTGTAGGACATAAATGTATTAACACAATAATCAAGTAAATGACGTGAAAGCTATATTAATTAGTTTGATATAAGCACGTCAGATTGTACAAAAAAAATCAACACATTATACCCCACATATGCATAAATGTATTCATGATCTGAGTGTATATGACTTAATAAAAGAAGAAAAAGAAAACATGTAATTAAAGCAAAGTGAGGTTAGTAAAAAAAGAAAAAGAAATGGACTGCTTCCTGAAAGGACAACTGATCCTAAAGCACTACACAGGACCTGGGTGACAAGCAATTCCAATCACCAAATATTATGACATGTCTATTACGTACTAACCCACCAGGGTAAGCAGTGAAGATACAAAGGGAAGTGGAGAAGGAATTCTCATTTCACTGAGCACCGACTTTGGGAGGCTACGGTACACCACTTTGTCTTCCCAATACCCTACTGCATTAGTCAGGTTTCTCCAGAGAAACAGAACAGAGGAAGAAAAAGGAGAGAGAGAAGAGAGGAGAGGAGAAGGGAAGGGAAGGGAAGGGAAGGGAAGGCTGTGAGTGTCCATGCGTGAGCACACATGTGGCATGTGAAAGGAAGGGAAGGGAAGAGACCAGGAATTGGCTCACACGACTCCCAGCTGTGAAGTCCCAAGATCTACAGTCAGCAAGCTGGAGATCCAGGAGAGCTCATGTGTATTTCCAGTCAAAAAACCAGCAGGCTTGACGCCCAAGAACAGCCAATGTTTCAGTCTGAGGCTAAAGGCCAGGAAAGACCAAAGTTCCAGCTCCAGTGATCAGGCAGGAAGAATTCCCTCTCACTCAGTGTTTTGTTTGTTTGTTTGTTTGTTTTTGCAGTTTTTGGCCGGGGCCAGGTTTGAACCCATCACCTCCAGTATATGGGGCCAGCACCCTATTCCTTGAGCCACAGGCACTGCCCCTCACTCAGTGTTTTTGTTCTATTGAGGCCAACTACTGATTGGATGAGGCCCACCCACCTCAGGATGGGCCGTCTGCTTTGCTCAGTCTATTGAGCCATACATATGTTAGCCTGGTCCTTGAACAGCCTGACAGACACACTCAGAAATAATATCTAATCAAATGTCTGGGCACCGCTGCCCCACTGCATGGCTGAGTCAATTTGACACATAAAATTCACCATCATACCCATGAAATAGAAGTTATTATGCTTGTCACTACACATACCAAATTTAAAGGTTAAAAAAAATACAGGCTTAGTGAAATAAATCCCTTGCCAAATTCACACAGTTGCAAAATAGAACATAAAAGTCACTCTGTCTTACTCCAGAGTCTCTCGCGAGTAAGCTTTGCTCTTCTTCCCATTCATTCTCTCTGCTCTCCAACCATTGCGATCCACAGACGTGACCCTCAGCAAGCACCCTACCCCACTCTAGGCCTCAGTTTTCACAGGTGGAAAATGATGGTTTTAGACTAGTTCATCTCACAGGTTCCTTCTAGCTCTGACCTCTTCCGACTTTACCTAAATTGAGTTTTAACAAAATCTCTGATATTTGTATTCTTTCAGCAAGTTTTCCAGAAGTCATTCAAAAGAAGCCCTCTTCTGACTTAACAATATGGCTAACTTACAAGTGAAATGGAAAACTGGGAAATTTGTCGATCAGCTGGTGGCAATGGGAATAAGCAGGCAAGGCTGTGAGTGTGTATGCGTGAGCACACGTGTGGCTTGTGAAGCTAAATCTTAATGACAAAATTAGACAAATTATCTAACTCTTTACTAAAAATATATTAGCTTATGTTTTGTCTACAGCTTGTTTAAGTCCACAGGAACAAATATCCTTGCCTACACCTGATGGCATCTTCATGGAATCAAACTTTTAGACAAATGATCATCAATATCTGGCCAATTAACTCCCCTAATAGAAATACAGTAAGCACCCACTGTATACCAGACACTGTTCTAGGTCCTCAGGGGGTAAAAAATAAACAAGAGATACTCTCCTGCTCTCTAGGAGTTCATGACACACTAACTTGCCCAGGCAGGGAAATGAGAGCTGGTCAAGCACTTTCTTGCCCAGACTCCCAGGTGATCCATCCAGGCACCCAGTGCTTTAGAGTTTTCAATGCACTTTCACACCCACTGTCTCACTTTGATGGTCTTCATAGCCCTGTGAGTTAGTGGGAGAGATTTTATGCACCTCATCCTTTAGACAAGGAAACAAAAGCTGATTAGAAATTAAGTCACCCAGATGCTGGTTAGTGAATGGCAAAGCCAGGACCTACATTCTTGAGTTGTCTTGACTCAAGAGTCAAGTGCTCCTTTCCAGTTACCTCAGTTGTCTTTAGTTCCCCAGGCCATGTCTACTATCAAATGTCTGGTGGCTGAGTAAGGGTGCTTTCTGACAAACATTCCATTTAGATCTTTCCTTGAAGGGCAATTCAGGCGGACAAGTCAGTGTCTAATTTTAAAAAAGGAGACCTAAGGAAGGCATCTGCACAAGGGATTAATTAGGGAGTTTTCACATTGACTTTGTATGCCTTGAACATACTGTTTTGTTTTCTTACCAACACGCAGGTCAAAGTCAAAATTGGGGCAAGAGTGGACTGCAGTAGATATGGGAATGCCATTTATCATTCGTGAGGTGGTGCTTTTTCAACCCATCTTGGATGCCTGATGCCTTGTGCTCCATGGTATCAACCTAATCTCTTCCCTCCTTGGGAGTTCTGCCCAAGTCCTGGCTGAACTGGGCACTTGACTCTGGCTTCTTGCTGCCTCTTTCAAGCTGGGTAGCCATGCTGCTTCACTCTCTGGGACACAGTTACCTCATCTGCAAAATGGGAGAATAGGGTTAGAATACAGTTCTATCAGCACAGATGAGCATGGTGTTAGGAGACCATTAGGTGTTTGAGCATGAGGAAAGGGCCTAAGAATTAATTTCAGTTCATCAAATGAGGGATTAGGTATTTAGGTAAGTCAGTTCACCTCTTTCAACTCAATGTTCTCATTTGTAAAGTGGCATTGCAGAACTAGCCTCTCTAAGCCCACCGAACACTAACATTCCACGTCTCAGAAAGTGAAAGGGAACTCATGTCTGCTAACTGCTCTCCTGCAGTGGAAGGCTCTAGAACAGAGGGGGAGAAGAGGAAGACGAAGAATCAGGGGCAAGAAAGCACAGGAGGAGCAGGTTTTCATTTTTTCTTTCTGTCTTAGGAGAATGAATAGACTGAAAATATAGGAATCAACTTATTTAAACTAAAATTAATTGAGTCTCAAAAAAAAGAAAAGATGTTACATGTAGTTAAATCAAAATGTAAGGTCTCTGAGCACGGTAGCTGTCAGAACACATCAGCTGAGTTCCATGATTCTGGACTAAGTAGCTGTCATGGGGGTGGCTTCAAAGACACAGAGTCTTGAGAAGTTGCTCATGCCATCATGTCTGTCTGCATGAGCACATCATCTCTGCTCTTCAGAGACTCCAAGTTGCAAGATAAACTACCCCGGTATTCACACAATAAAATAGGCTGTGGGTGTGGAAGACAGAGCCTGGAAAAGGCATGACCCCAAAGAAGACCATGTGAGTCAATCCATATCAGATTTGTTGTTAAAGTTGGTATATCATTTATAATAGTGAAAAATTAAAATCATGCAGAAGTGTATCAAGAGGGAAAAGACTATATAAATCACAATCCGCATTAACATAAGACGTCTGGGAGGGTGGCGTGGAGTGGATGGAATGCATTGCCCTGTCTGGAGCACAAGGCTCTGATTAGGTAGAGGTATTTATGTTTCACTTTCTGTATTTAGTGATGATTTGACATCTTTTCATTTCAAATTAATATGAGGGTAAAATTTCTAGACTACATTGTTCTCATTTCCAGGGTGAAGTTCCAGTTGTAAAAGAGCCCCCACCAGGGGGCATGTTATCCACCCTGGCAGTGTGCACGTTAGGTGAGGTCCCGCCTCGTGCCCTCCCTCTTTCTGCCAATAGTCCTCCTCCCTCCCTCTGCCCCTCCCTTTTCCCCCTGCCCCTGTATTAGACTATATTTGTGTTTTATTGTTCATCTGAGCATTTAATTGTTAATTTTTTGGTTTCGTTTTTCTGGCTGCAGAGAGACTGTCTGTATCTGCCCCTATCTGCCTATTCTGTACCCTACCACACACAGACTCCCCACAGCTAAGTTATTTCCTTATTTTTCTGTTTCTCTTAGTCATATTCCCCCAGGCTCCTAAGTTAAAAGCTTAGTCACCATGTCGCCCGTTCTCCATCTCTCTCTCTCTACAAGACAACTCATACATCAGATGCCTCCTTCAAAATACTTCTAATTTGTTTCTTCCTTTCTATTCCCCAGCTCTTCATCTTATATAAATGGATCATTGCAGTCACCTTCCAATTACTCATCCTGCCTCCAGTTCTTCTTTCTTTCCGGTTCAGCTTGTATACCTATTTTAAAATGAACCTTCTGAAAACAGTGCGTTTTTAATGTCACTTTTTCTACTCAAAAATATCCGGTGTGATTCCTGACTCCTTAACCTGACTTTCAAGGCCTTCTACCAGCTAGTCTTATTTGTCTAACCTTGGCCCCCAGCGTGCACCTGCATTGTGAAAATATGGGTAGCACAATTTACAGGAGGGAAGCCCGGGTAAGATGGTGCATGGTTTGTACCATTACTAGCCAACATGCCCAGCGTTCTGACTCACAGCCTTGTTTCACTTGCTTTAAGAAGAAAGAAGGAAATTTGAACCACAGCAGTCCACACTGGTGCTGTGCTCTACAGCTCATGGTGTCATTTGCATATGTCCTCATGTTTGGAGTTGCAATAGTCAGTAGGCATTATTATCTCCGTTTTGGTAAGGAGCAACCTGAGGTCCCCAAAGAGGATGTGACTTGCCAAAGGTCAGACAACTAAGAAACGGTAAGGCCAGATCCATGTCTTCAACAGCTTCCAGCCAGCATCCTTTACTGCTATACCTCGTTGTTCATACTCTGCCTTGTCCCATCCCCCAAACGGCCACACCTGGATTCATCCCACTGCTGCCTTTCTCAGTCCCACAGCAGTGCCCTGAAGTCACTCACGCACTCCTAGAAAAACTCACCTGTCATGCTGATCCTACCACTAAGGCTTCGGCCCATTCTCTCCCAGCACCTTCTCTGGCCTCCTTCCGTAATTACGGTCTCTTGCTCCTGCCTGGTTCTGTCTTCTCAGCATTTACACATGTTCACAAGCCCACACTTCTTCACACAAGCCCATACTACTTCAAAAGAAAAAAAATCACTGGTGACTCTGTATCTTGTTCTAACTACTCTTATATCTCCTTCCCTTCCCAGCAAAATTTGTTTCTATTTTTTTTTTTGAGACAGAGTCTCACTCTGTTGCCCTGGGTAAAGTGCTGTGGCATCATAGCTCACAGCAACCTCAAACTCTTGGGCTCAAGTGATCCTCTTGCTTCAGCCTTCTGAGTATCTTGGACATGCGACACTACACCCAACTAGTTTTTCTATCTTTTATTAGAGAAGGGCTTTCACTCTTGCTCAGGCTGGTCTCAAACTCCTGAACTCAAGTGATCCACCCTCTTTGGCTTCCCAGAGTGCTAAGATTATAGGCCTGACTCACTGTGTCTGGCCCCCAACAAAACTTCCTGCAAACTAGTTCCCATCGCTGGTGCAGTCCATTGCAATTCTGAGTACAATTCCCAGCCTTCTTCCTGAAACTGTTCTTAAGACCAAATCCAATGCACACATGTCAATTCTCATTTTGTTTTGGCCCTGACAGCAATGTTTAGTCAGATTAACCTTTAATCTTGAAAGTATCTTTTGCCTTTGCTTCCAGGAGACCATTCTCTCCTCATTTTTATGTGGACATCTCCAGTGGCTTCTTCTTAGTCTCCTGCTCAGACTTGTTCTCTGCCTGCTCCAAGAAAATATCTAGCTCCAAGAAAGTATCATGGAACAGCCTTGAGCAGCAGACAGTTCCCCATGACTAGGAGTGTTCGGTCAGAGGCTGGATAAGTATTGAAAGAGACATCATAGAACTCTCTACATTGAGTATTAAGTGTAATTAGATGACCTTTGAAGTTCTTTCCAACTCTAAATTGTATGATTCTATATGCCAAGAGTCAAGTAAAAGGTTTGGTCAAAGAAATGCTATAGAAATTCCATATAGAAGGTGTAGGCTTGGCATGGAGGCTCATGTCTGTAATCCTAATACTCAAGGAGGCTGAGGCACATGGATCATCTGAGCTCAGGAGTTTGAGACCAGCCTGAGCAAGAGCGACACCCCGTTTCTAAAAACTAGCTGGGCATTGTAGTGGGTACCTGTATTCTCAGCTAATCAGGAGACTGAGGCAAGAGGATTGCTTAAACCCAGGAGCTTGAGGTTGCTGTGAGCTATGATGCCACAGCACTCTACTCAGGCGACAGAGTGAGACTCTGTCTCAGAAAAAAAAAAAATGGCGGGAGAAAGTCTCCCTAGTTTTAAGCTAATTGAGTCTGAGGGAAGGTTGATGATTCCTAAAAGACATAATAATTAAATGAAGTAGATCAATTTTAGTCTATCCCCAAATAAAAGCTTTACAAAATTATTGGCTGGGACTTTTACAATTGTTTTATATAATGAGCAAAAGCATGAATTGGATTTTACAACTGCATTATATAAGGGATAAAATATTAATACCTGTCTAGTCTGCCCCCTTGCCAGTACCACTGGATAGACTGCAGGAGGAGTGGGTGGGATGAGTTCCAGAACCCAGGCCTCTCTTTCCACTCTTCTGACTCATCCAAACTGCACGACCCAGGAGTCTATAGCTTGTCATGCGTGAGAAGTCTAAGGCCTGTCATACATGAGGTTGCCACCTCTAAGCATTTGTCCATGCTGTCCCTCCTACCTAAAATGCACTTTTCCCCCTCAGGTAAATAAAATCCTATTCATAAGAATCTAAAATATCTGTCTAAATATGAGCTATCTTATGTTAATTTGTTTAAATAATAGTTACTATGGCCATGAAAGAGCTCCTAGTAATAGGCCAATGGCTGCTAATCGTTTTTTGAATCCAAAGATTTATTTGTCTTTGGTGTTGACATACTGCTACCCTAGTCTAGGAAGGGAGATGGGGATAGAATTCCTCTGTGCTGTTAGACTGCTTTTCGGATGTTATTTGGGGATTTGGGTAGTGTCTCTATTCAGAATTTGGGTCCCATGCCTTCTTCAGTTATCTTGATGAAAGGATTGCAATTTAATTTCTTAATCATATTTCTAGAATTTTCCTTTACACTTCAAATTGATTTTATATCCCTGAATTTTGAACTCAGGTACCTTGAGCTGTAAGACTGTCATTTCTAACATGATTTTAGGTGTTCATAGCTGTGCAATTATCCTCAAATCAGAAAAGCTACAAAATCATAGACTTACAGCTGCAAGTTGTAGAGTAAATTATTGTGTGTATTCTGGATGCATTTAGAGACTTGGTTTTTAAACATATTACCAGTTTCATATTACCTGTGGGCAGGTTCACAAGACATTACTACCCCTACAGAGCTCTCAATTAAATCACAGGAGGACCATGCCTAAGTAGAGGGGCAACCAGAATTCAGTTAAGTTTTATTAAAATTTCAATTCAGTCCCAAGCATTGAAGTCATCATCGCCTCACTCTATCAGACTAAGAGAGGAAATAGAAACAATTGCACGGTTCTTGTATACATTCAACATGAAAACAGGGAGAAAAATGTGACTTATAAGCAAGGAAAGGACAGTGCAAGCAGACCCACTATTGCATGAAAGGCACAGGCCTGGTCTTCTATTTCCAGACAAAAACTTGGATTTGAACAAAAATGAAGATCACTGGGGATGGAACATATGAAGGTAAACATAAAATCCATTTCTGTTTTTTATTTTTATTTTTTGAGACAGAGTCTCACTATGTTGCCCTCCATAGAGTGCTATGGCATCACAGCTCACAGCAACCTCAAACTCTTGGACTTAAGCCGCTCTCTTGCCTCAGCCTCCCAAGTAGCTGGGACTACAGGCGCCCACCATAACGCCCGGCTATTTTTTTTGTTGCAGTTGCCATTGTTTGGCAGGTCCGGGCTGGCTTCAAACCTGCCAGCTCCGGTATATTTGGCTGCTGCCCTAGCTACTGAGCTACAGGCACCGAGCCTCTGTTTCTGTTTTGTTTGTGACTATACGACTGAGGACCCTGGATTTTTTGCTAACTATCAGCTGAAAATCCTCACATCCACCTGGAGTTTCCGGCTTCTTCCTATGTAGGTTTCTTCATCGTGGCTGCTTACTTCATCGAACCAGCAAGAGGCCTTTTTTACCTCATGGAGGACCCAGTACCTCTCTTTTTTTTAATTTAATCCTTAATTAAAATCATAACTGTATATATTTACGGGCTGCTATATGATTTGATATACAATGTGGAATGCTTAAATCGAACTAACATCACCGTCACCTCACTTACTTATTTTTTGTGGCAAGACATTCAAAATTTACTCTTAGTTATTTTGAAATATGCCCTTGCATCGTGCACGTTAGGTGAAATCTCACCAAACGCCTTCCCTCCTCTCACCAATCCCCTTCTCCTTCCCCTCTTCCCTCCTCTCCCCTCCCCCTTACTACATTATATTTGTGTCTTATAATTTGTATGAGTGTGTAAGAATTTATATATTGGTTTCATAATAGTATTGAGTACCGTGGGTCCTTTTTCCCTATTTTTGAGATACTTTACTAAGAAGAATGGGTTCCAACTCCATCCAAGGAAACATAAAAGATGTAAAGTCTCCATCATTTTTAGTGGCTGAATAGCATTCCATGGTAGACACAGACCAGAATTTGTTAATCCATTCGTGGTTGATGGGCATTAGGGCTGCTTCCATGACTTGGCATAGTCTTTAATCATCAGAGAAATGCAAATCAAAACCACCTTCACATATCACCTAATTCCAGTAAGATTAGCACAAATTCTCAAAGCTGCAGATGCTGGCATGGATGTGGAGAGAAGGAAACTCTTCTACAGTGCTGGTGGGATTGCAAACTAATACAACCTTTATGGAAACAAGTATGGGGAATCCTCACGGAACTGAAAGTTGACCTTCCATTTGATCCTGTAATCCCATTACTAGGTATCTACTCAAAAGAACAAAAATCATTCTACCACAAAGACTTCTGCACCAGTTTTATTGCAGCTCAGTACCTCTTTTAAAAACTTTTACATAATTAAGCCAGGTTTATCCATTGTACTCTACCTTTTTTAGACTTCAAAATATTGCAGAGGTACAAATGTTTTTGGTTACATGTCTTGATTTTGTTGTGCTAGAGTCGGGTTATAAGTGTGCCCATCACCTAGATAGTGCTCATTGTGCCTAGTAGGTACGTTTTCTCCCATCCCCTCCTCCCTGCTTGATTTCCACTGAGTTTTACTTCCCTCTGTGCACAGGTGTGCTCATCAGTTTATTCCAGTTTAATAGTGAGTACATGTGGTGTTCGTTTTTTCATTTCTGAGACTTCGCTTAGGATAATGGTCTCCAGTCCCATCCAAATTGTTGCAAAGGCCTAAATTCATCCTTCTTCATGGCTGAGTAGTACTCCATGGTGTACATATACAAAATTTTGCTAATCTACTTATGAATTGATGGGCACTTTGTTAATTCCACATATTTGCAATTGTGAACTGTGCTGCAATAAACATTCAAGTACAAGTGTCTTTTTGATAAAATGACTTCTTTTCCTTTGGGTAAATGCCTAGTAGTGGGATTGCTGGATCAAATGGTAGGTCTATTTTAAGTTCTTTAAGAAATATTCACATTGGGTGGTGCCTGTGGCTTAAAGGAGTAGGGTGCTGGCCCCATATGCCAGGGGTGGTAGGTTCAAACCCAGCCCCAGCCAAAAACTGGAAAAAAAAAAAGAAAGAAATATTCATACTGTTTTCCATAGGGAATTGTACTAATTTGCAGTCCCACCAACAGTGTATAAGCATACCTTTCTTTCTGCATCCACAATAGCATCTATTATTTCTGCACTTTTTAAGAAAAGCCATTTTAACAGGGGTAAGGTGATATCTCATTGTGGTTTTAGTTCATATTTCCCTAATAATTAGTGACTTTAAACATTTTTTTCAAATGTTTATTGGCCATTTTTCTATCTTCTCCTGAAAGAGGAGTCTCTTTCATGTCTTTTGCCCACTTTTGAATGGGGTTATTTGTTTTTCCTCACTGATTTGCTTTGAGTTCTTTGTAGATTCTTGTTATCAGCTCTTTAACAGATGTGAATATTTTCTCCCATTCTCTAGGCTATTTGTTCTGTTGATTAATTCCTTAGCTGTGCAGATGCCTTTTAATTGCTGTGATTGCCATTAGGGTATTTTTCATAAATTTTTTGCTTGGTCTGATATCTAGAAGAGTTTTTCCAACATTTTCTTCTTGTATTCCTGTGTAATTACACCTAATTTATGATTGTTTGTTTGTTTTTTCTTATTCATCTGAAACTTTTCCTTCTTTCTGGGATGATCTAGCAGCTGGTGTCTCTGGTCAGCCATCGCTGAAATTTAGTAGTCTTCCTTTTGATTAGCTTAAAGTCATCTGATGTGCAACCTTAATTACATCTGAGACACCCTTCACTTTTATTATGGTCTAGTGGCTATAAGCAAGTCAGAGGACCCACCACACTCAAGCCACAAAGATCATGGGAGACGTGAACACCAGGACGGGAGAATCTTTTATATTATAAAAAAAAAAAAATTCTGGGCATATAATAGTATATCTTTATAGGTATAAAGATGTTTTGATATAGATATACAATGTATAGTAATCAAACCAGGGTAATTGGGGTATCCACACCTCATCAGGCATGTATCATTTCTTTGTATTAAGAACATTCCAATTTTACTGTTTTGGTATATTAAAGTATATCCTAACTTACTGTGGGATTTGGGGGGGGGTGTTTATTTGTTTTTTGTTTTTTTAGACAGAATCTCACTCTGTTGTCCCAGGCTGGCGTGTCATGGTGTCATAGCCCACAGCAACCTCAAACTCTTGGGCTCAAGCAATCCTCCTGCCTCAGTCTCCTGAGTAGCTGGGTCTACAGACGCCTGCCACAATGCCTGGCTAGTTTCTCTATTTGTAGTAGAGACAGAGTCTCACTCTTGCTCAGGCTGATCTCAAACTCCTAAGCTCTAGCAACCTACGTGGGCCTCCCCCAAGTGCTAGGATTACAGTTATGAGCCACCACGCTCAGCTCAACTTACTGTTGGTTATTTTCACTTTGTTGTTCTAGCAAATATTGTTCATTTAATCTATCTAATTATATTTGTGTGTCCCTCGGCCATCCCTATTTTATCTCCCCCACTACCCTTCCCAGCCTCAGGTAACCATTATTCTATAGACTTTCTGTGTCCATGAGAGCAATCATTTTTAATATTTAGCTTCCACATATGAGTGAGAACATGCAAGATCTCTCTCTCTCTTTCTCTGTGATTGGCTTATTTCACTTAATATTCTCCAGTTCCATCCATGTTATTGCAAATGACAGGAATTCATTCTTTTTGTGGCTATATAATATTCAATTCTGGATATGTACCCCAATTTCTTTATCCATTCATCCACTGATGTACACTTGGGTTGACTCCAAATCTTGGTTATTGTGAATAGTGCTGCAATAAACATGGGAGTGCAGATAACTTTTTGATACTCTGAATTCCTTTCCTTTGGATATTTACTTAACAATGGGATTGCTGGGTCACATGGTAGTTCTATTTTAGCTTTTTGGCAAATCTTCACACTGTTCTCCATAGTGGTTGCACTAATTTTCATTCTCACCAATAGTGTATGAGGGCTCCCCTTTCACCACACCCTCACCAGTATTCATTATTGCCTGTCTTTTCGATGAAAGCCATTTTAACCAGGGTGAGATGATATTGCATTGTAGTTTTGATTTCAATTTCTCTGATGAGTAATGCTGTTGAGCATTTTTTCACATGCCTGTTATCCATTTGTCTGTCTTCTTTTGAGAAATGTCTATGCAGATCCTTTGCCCATTTTTAAATCAGATAATTTTATTTTTCTATTGAATTGTTGGAGCTCCTTATATATTATAGTTATTAATCCTTTGTCAGATAAGTAATCTGCAAATAATTTCTACCATTCTGTGGGTTGTGTCTTCATTTTGTTGAGTACTTCCTTTGTTGTGCAAAAGCTTTTTAGCTCAATATTATTCCATTTGTCATATTTTGCTTTGGTTACCTGTGCTTTGGGTGTGTTATTCAAGAAGTCCTTACCCAGTCCTTACCTTGTTTGAACAAGGGAATCTTGAAACTCACCTTAGAATTCTGCCTATCACAATTAGCATTCATGTACGAGCAAAATTATAAGAAGCAGGGAAAAGAACAGCCATCAAGGAAATAAACAGTACTGAGGAAGGAACAGCATGACAACTACTAGAACTCACATCAGACTGTAAGAAACTTAAGTGCCAGCCAATCCAGATGCAGAGATGTCATTGAACATCTAAGATATTCAGCAGTGATTCTAGATAGACTACACCTTAGAAGTGGGGAACTTCTAGATGAAGGGTAAAAGTTATTCTTGGCCCACTCCACCAAAACATAAACCTCAGAAGGATCTAGCTAATGTGCACTAAACTAACTGCTAAAATAAAATTTAAAATTATTTAAGCATAAAATAATAAGCGTTGTCAAGGATGTGGAGAAACGGGAACATGCATGTATTGCCAGTGGGAAAGTAAAATGATTCATCCATTGTGGAAACAGTATGGCATTTCCTTAAAAAATACAAACATGGGGCCAGGCACGGTGGCTCACGCCTGTAATCCCAGCACTCTGGGAAGCTAAGGTGGGTGGATTGCCTGAGCTCACCAGTTCAAGCCTGAGCAAGAGTAAGACCCTGTCTCTAAAAATAGCTGGGCATTGTGGCAGGCACCTGTAGTCCCAGCTACTTGGGAGGCTGAGGCAAGAGAACTGCTTAAGCTCAAGAATTTGAGGTTGCTGTAAGCTGTGATGCTATGGCACTCTACTAAAGGTGACAAACTGAGACTCTATCTCAAAAAAAAAAAAATACACACACACACAGAGAATTACCATATGATCCAGCAATTCCACTTCTGAGCGTATACTCAAAAGAATTGAAAGCAAAGACTAAAACAATTATTTGTACAACAATGTCCATAGCATTATTATTCATAATACCCAAAAGGTGAAAACAACCCAAATGATGTTCATCAGTGGATGTATGAATAAACAAAATGTGGAGTGTACATGTGTGTATGTACGTAAACAGAAAATTATTCAACCTTAAAAATTAATAGAATTCTGGTACGTATTGCAACGTGGATGCACCTTGAAAAGGTTATGCTAAGTGAAAGAAATCAGATGTAAAAAAATCACATATTGTGTAATTCCATTTATATGAAATATCCAGAGGATAAATCCATAGTCACAGAAAGATTAGTGATCCCTCTGGGGGGATGAGGGAATGGGGAATGACCACTGATGGTTACAGGGCTTTAGGGGGGTGATGAAAATATTTGGGAATCGGATAATGGTGGTAGTGATGGCACCACTTTGTGAATATACTGAAAATGCTGAACTGAACACTTTAGATAATGGATTTCATGGTATATAAATTATGTCTCAACAAAAATATATATCTCAAAAAGATAGAGAAATAGATTTACTATAGAAATCATTCCCCTTTCCCTCTTCCCCCCCACCCCACTTGAATATACTTATGTTTTTCTCTCGTGTGAATTTTACCTAAGAAATGCAAACAATGTAGCCTGATCATTTGTACCCTCATATTAATCTGAATGTTTTTAAAAGATATTATTAAAACATATGTGTCTTTTCATATACTCATTTTTGTTTCAACAAAATTCTATACCATTTTACTATATGTTTTTTCATATTAATATAGATTGGAGCTATTCCACATCATTAACTTTTTGTGAAACTTTTTTTAAAAGAACTGCTGATACATCCAACAACACAGATGCATCTGAAAAACATAATGTTTAACAAAAGAAGTTAGACCCAAAACATCCATACTATTGTCCCTCGTATATGAAGTACAGGCAAACTTGATCTGTGATAATAGAGGTTCAAATATTGATTAATTATGAAGGAGGTATTGACTAAGCTTGGGCATGAAAGAGCCTTCAGGGGTCCTATAAATGTCTATATCTTCATCTACATGGTGGTTATCAAGATATGCACAGATGCCAAAAGCCATTTAACTGTACAATTAATATGTGTGCATCTGTGTATATATATGGTATAATTGATTAAATTAAAAACTAATGTGGTGTTGGTGCAAAGATAGATGAATAAACTGATGGAATAGACAGTCCAGAAACATGCAGATTTTAATATATGATCACCTAATTGACAATAGATTCTCTACTGCAATTCAGTGGGGCAAAAGATGGTCTTTTCAATAAATGGTGATAGAATGAGAATATGAACCTTGGCTGTATAAAAATTTGACTTTGACCCCTCAAACTCACACCATATACAAAGATTAACTTGAGATGGAATACAGACTTAAATGTGAAAGGCAAAACAATAAAGTTTTCAAATGAAAAAATAGGAGGATATGGTCATTATATTAATCAGAAACTTCTTAAATGCAAAGCACAGCCATAAAAGAAGAAAGTGATAAATTGGACTTCATAGGATTATGGCTCATCAAAAGACACAATTAAGAGAACATGAAAGTGCACCACAGACTGAGAGAAGATATTCACAAAATAAATTCTCTCTCTTATCTAGCTATAGGCCAGTATGAAAAAGAAAGAAACCTTAAGATTAAAATGGTCAAAATATTTGTTCAGGGCCTTCATTACAAAAAGATATCTAAATGATCAAAACTCATCTGAAAAGATGGCTGACATCATTGTTCATTAAAGAAATGCAAACTGAAGCCACAATGAAATAACACTAGACACCCACTACAATTGCTAACATTAAAAAGATTGAAAATATTAAATGTTGGCAAGAATGTGGAATACCTGGAAATTTTAGACATTGCTGGTAAGAATGTAAATTTCTTCAACAGTTTTGGGAAAAAATCACTAGTGTCAATTAAAACTAAAGACACATATACTCATGACTAGTATGATGTATTTCCAAGAGCAACGAGTGTATATATGCCACCAAAAGACATGTACAAGAATGTTCATGACAGCTTGCTTGCCCCAAACTAGGAAACAGCCAAATGTCTCACCCACAGTAGAATGGCTAAGAAGGTGTCATCCAATGGAGTTATATACAGTGATAAAAGAGAATGAACTACTTTCACCCAAAGTAACATGGACAGATCTCATAAAGTAACGAGCAGAATAAGGGGAACACAAAAGAGAACATTCTGTATATTTCCATTTAAATGAAGTTCAAGAACTGGCAAAATTATTCTGGAATGAGAGAATGTTCTGAGGTGTTAGAAATGTTTTATATCTTGGTGTGTGTGGTGTTTACAAGGGTGTATATACATATATGTAAAAATTGATTGAGTGTTATATAGAGGCAGAACTCTACACTGAAGTTGTGTACTTTACTGTGTATAACATTATGCCTTAATACATACAATATTAAATTTAAAACGTGCACAAAAATAGAAGCACTTTTATAGTAGTTTCGTATTGGAAACAACTCAACTGCCCCTCAGCAGTAGAATCAATAAATATATTGTGATGGAGTCATACGGTAGAGTCCCATATTAAAATGAAAAATAACAAATTACTAATGCAAAAGCATGGATGAATCTCAATGACGATATGGAGCAAAGTAAGCTCGACTAGCATGTGACCCAGCACTTCCACTCCTAGGTATATATCCAAAAGGATTAAGAGCAGGAACTCAGATAAACGCTGCTATCAATTCTCATAGCAGCATTATTCACAGTAACCAAAAGTGAAAACCACCCAAATGTCCATCGACAGATAAATGAATAAACAAAACCTGGTATATCCATACAACGGAATGCTATTCAGCGATAGAAAATGAGGTTCTGCTACATGCTATGACATGGGTAGACCTTAAAGACATTATGCTAAGCGAAAGAAGCCAGACACGAAAGGACCCACATTATATTATTCCACTTCTATCAAGTACTACAAATAGGCGAATTCAGGGAGACAGAGAGTGAAGTAGTGATTACCAGGGCTAGAGAGAAGGGAATGGGGAGTCATTATTTAATCAGCGCAGAGTTTTCATTTGGGATGACAAAGAAGTTCTGGAATGACTAGTGGTGATGATTATACAACAGGGTGAATGACTTAATGCCACTGAATTGCACACTTAAAAATGGCTAAAATGAGCAATTTTATGTTCTATTTTATCACAATTTTTTTAAAAGAAGTTCAACACAGAAAAACATACCGTGTGATTCCATTTATATGCGTTTCCAGAAGAGGCAGAATTAGTGTGCTGTGAGGTCAGGATGGTGTTGCCTTTGGATGGGGTATTGATCAGAAGGGAGCCCGTCTATATCTCGGCCGGAGCGATAGTTACTGGATGTATACATGTGTAAAACAGTCTCTTGCCATCACTTTACGGTATATAAACTATATTTCCATTTTTAAAAGAAAAGAAAAAACTCTCACATCTGGGGAAAACCGTAATTTACAAGTTGCTTGCATTTCTTTAACCCTTCAATTATGCAGATTTAGGCCCACCTGGAGGCAGAGTGTCTCTTCCAGGAAGTCAGCAAATGGGCTGTTAGGGTCTCACTGATCTAAAGCCAGAAGCTCTGCATTTATTCCAGGGATTCAGAGATTCAGCTTCAAGTTTTCGTCACTCACAGTGGGTGGGGTAAGTCAGAAATGTGTTTACCAGGCTTCTGGGGGTTTTGAGGATGGAAGAGAGTAGGATGAGGGATGTGGGGCAGAGAGAGAAACGTTTCTGGGCCGGGAGTGCACTGACGGGGCGCCAGGCTGGACTTGCTGCTTGCTCCTGCGTGAGTGCTTCTGGGCACAGCGTGGTGGGCAACTTTGAAGACAGCTCCCAGGAAATGAGCAGAAGTGGCCGAGGCAGCTGCTTTGAAGAGACTTGGTGTAACTTCAGGCACCGGGGACAAAATATGGGACAACATTGTAATAAGGGCAGATACTTTTACTTGCCTTTCCCATCTCCTTTCAAAACCCTGCACTCTGGAAGCCTCTGGAAAAATGGCAGTTTGGAGCGTCGGAACACAGCACCTGTTGGTTTGGACACTTGCAATCTCACCCAAAGCAACTCCTGGGGTGTGGGTGCAGAGGAGGAACCTGGACTGTTAACCAGTTTGTAAGCACATGAGTAAGCACCCTTTGGAGGTATTTAGGAATACCTGACAAAAGTTCCGCTTAGGGTACAGCCAGTCTGACGTCCAGCAGTCATGCTGGAAGGGTTCAAAGGGACTCAGGCATTAAGTTAAGATGACCTCAGTCCATGCTCACAGGCTGGCAAAGGCTGGAGAGAACAACTATTTGTGTGAAACCCTGTGTCTATATTCATATGTATATGTGAAGTGTGCATATAATTAGGAAATTGGTGTCTTGCGGTGTATTATTTTGAATCCATCTTGATTTCTACTGAGCACTGTATTTTGAGCATTTCCATGTTGTCAGAGAGTCTATTGGCATATTCCTAAGATCGGGAGACTTGTCCAGTAGCTAGGGTCCCGGCACCCACAGCCCAGCTGGAGAGCAAACCACTTACCCTTAGGCTCCCCTACCTGTCCCTCTCTCCACTGCTTCTTGAGTTCTGTTCCTTGGTTCTAGCAGCCTCCGGTTGTGACATTATTGAGGCCTGGCTTGACTCCTTCCAGGGAGGTAAAGAGGGTCCTGTTTTCAGAAGCCATGGCAAGCACGATCCAGAAGTCCCAGAGCAGGTCAGTCATTCAGTGTTGACCCACTAGTGAGAACACAGCAAGCCCAGTGGGCCTCCTCCTCACCCCCACCCGGCCTCTCCCGGGTTTGCTAAGTAAAGAAATTGATGTGAGAAGGGTCAAGGAATTTGCCATGGGATTCAGCAAGCTCACAGCTTGATGGAAGTTGAGCCTAAATCTTCTGATCCCCCAAGGTCAATGCTTTTCCACCCCTCACCCTCTACACCCTTCCCACAAGTAACTCTGGTGGAAGAAATGAATTTATCTATAAATCCCACACTAAAGCCACAAAAATTGCTTTTATTTAATTGCTAGCACAAATACAGAATAGAATTAAGGCAGTGTAATACATTTCCACTTATTCTTACAAGCTGTAAACTTTGCTTAAAGTGTCAACTTGAATCAACAATTGAAATTTTTATTAAAAGCAGGGTTTTTTTTTCCCTTGAATTCTAGAGCAAAGTCATTCCCTGGGCTGTCAAGTGTGCTGATACAAGACATTACAACTTAAGGCATATCATTGAACTTCAGCCAAGCTTGGGGAGATTGGCTGGTGTTGGCATCTCTTCCTTCCCCCCACCCCAGCCGGGAGGTGAGAGGGACAAGGCATTTGGAGGAACACTCAGTAACAATTGCCACAGCAGTACTACATTCGCTTCTGGCTGTCAATTACTACATCAAACTCCCTCTTAAATGAAAATTAAAGTAAAAACTGTAAAAAAAAATCAGGCTGCTTAAAAAAATCTCTGCAGTAAAGAGTAGTGATGATTTATAATATTAAAAACATGACTGGTTGATCCTAGCAACCATAAGTTGGGGTTTCAAGAAAAAGAAACTAGTTTATGAATGGATTTGTTTCTCCAGAACTAAAAAAACAAAAATCCTGGTAAATAGTAAAAAGGGTAAATACTTACAAATCAGATAAAAACATAATTTGCAACCATGTTTGACTGTAAATGTTACCACCAATGTTTGGATTTTCACAAGATAGAAATTATTTAGTGTAACCATATCTTTTCCTTTTGCCATTTGGTCTCATTGGCATAAAAATTTATTTTAATAAGAACTTATCAAATTGTATTCTTCAGATATTGGTCATACATTGTGCTGAAATTTAGAACATAACTTGCAAGTCCTTGTACTTGGTTGCAACTACTTTTCTGACTGCCATTGAAAGTATAATATAGAGTTACACATTTGAAAGCATAGAGCTGTGTAATCGCATTGACTTGACCACAATACACCTTTACCGTGCGCATGCAACTCCTCCCCCACCCCTCAGGAATGGGAGAGAAAAGCAGGAACAAGGCAGAGGAAGTGCCAAAAGGGGACAGACAGTGGGAAAATCAAAGTCAAAAACTTAAGGATTCACTGAGGTCTGAAAGTCAACCATAGAAAAGGAAGGCTCAGAACAACAGATGTCAAACTTGAGGGAATTTGGTCTCTAAACTAGCAAGCGCGCGCGCGCGCACACACACACACACACACACACACACACACACTTCTTTAGAGCACATTGCGTAAAGGAGGAGTATGCCTAAAGGCAGGTGTAGCTGTGGGTCAGTGTCTGCATGGCTCTGCGTGTAAATGCAGTTAAGGTATCTTACTTTGGATTACATATGCAAAACAAAGTGGAAAGGGGACCTCAACCTGGCCACCCACCAGAGCCTTGTTCACACAGCCATTTCATCCGAATCATCTTCACCATCAAAGTCAATAACCACAACCTCTCGGTAATCACTGGCAGCACTGGTGACTATAGTAGTAGGGACAGGAAGGTCAATCATGGCATCAGGCTCAGGGAGGTCAGTGATGATGGTAGGCTCAGGGTAGCTGGTGGCAGCGATCTTAGGACGGTAGGAGGTGGAGAGCTCAGGGTGGCCAGCAGCAGCAGGCCTAGAGGGGCTGGTGGTGGCAGCCTCAGGGTGACCAATGACAGCAGGCTCAGGATAGTCAGCAGTGGTGGGCTCAGGGTGGCTAGTGGTACGCTTGGTGTAGCCAGTGGTGGGTTTAGGATGGCTGGTGGCAGAACTGAAGGCAGACTTGGAGTGGCTGGTAGCAGAGACATGGCGACCAATGATTGGCTTGAGGTGGCTGGACGCAGCTTTGTAATGGACAGAGTCACCTTTGAAATGGACAGAGGCAGGCTTCAAATGTCCAGATTCACCCTTGAAGCGGACAGACACAGGCTTAGGGTAGACAATGCCAGACTTGGGGTGACCAGAGGCAGGCTTGGAATGGCTAAAGGCAGGCTTGTGGTGGCTAGAGGCAGGCTTGCGGTAGGCATATCTGGAATGGGGCTTGGGGTGGCTAGAGGCAGGTTCAGGGTGGCCAGAAGCAGGTTCAGGGTGGCCAGGGGCAGGTTCAGGGTGGCCAGAAGCAGGTTCAGGGTGGCCAGGGGCAGGTTCAGGGAGGCCAGCTGCAGCATCGCCAGGTAGTGGAATATTCCGGGCATTCGGGGGGATTTCCTCCACAGGACAGGCACTGGCACGATCTTGTTCTCGAGCTTGTTCACGGGCTAGGTCGCGGGCACGGGCACGGGCACGGGCCAGGGCGCGAGCCTCCCTTGCCTCACGAATATCAGTGATGAGGCCAGAGACAAACAGGATAGGGTGCCGCAGAGCATGGAAGATGGTCCAGTATTCGCGTCGGAAATTCTCATTGAGGAGCCCATAGATCACAGGGTTGAGACAGCTACTGAGGTAGGCTATGAAGTAGGCTGCAAGATAAAGCCAGTTGGGGATCTTGCTTGCCATCTCCTTCGGACCGACAGCCACCAAGACAGTGAGCACGTTGATAGGGCACCAGCACACTGCAAAGAGGAGGAAGATCACAAACATAGTTAGAAAATTGCGAAACTCAGCCAGTTGGTTGTCAGGATTCTGTCCAGCAGGGGCACGGGCCGCCCGCACTTTCATCCAGATCCTCATGTAGCAAAAGCCCACTATGAGGAGAGGGAGGACGAAGTGGATGCAGACGATGGTCACAGCAAAGACAGAGTTGTCCAGATAGTTGAAGACGCAGGTGTAGGTGCGAGGATCGTATTCGATGACACCAATGTATGTGTTGGGCAGGACAGCCAGGACGGTCGTGATCCAGGTGATCACCAGGTAGATGCAGGTATTACGCACGCTGAAGATCCGCTCATACTGGAGGCTGTGGCAGATGTAGCAGTAACGGTTGATGGCAATTGCCATGATATTGAAGATGGAGCCAACCACAGTGAGCCCTGTGATGAACCCGACTATCTGGCACTGGAAATGGCCCAGATCCCAACCCCCAATGGTCATGGCATGTAGGATCAGAGGATAGGGGTAGACGGCCACCAGCATATCGGCTGCAGAGAGGCTGACCACGAAGATGTTACCTGAAAAACATATGGGGGGGACAAGGGGGAAAGAAACAGAAGAATAATGGTTAAAGTACGGAAATCTACAAATTTAAGGTGGAGGAAAAGACCAGTCAGCTTAGTGACCACAACACATTTTGTTTTTATTTACAAGCAGGTCCTGAGTGATTCTGACACACAGCCAGGTTTAGGAGACCTATTCTTTTCCTCCCTTTTTTCCTTTCAAGCAATGTCATCTCTGTTCTGAGAAAAAAGAAAACGTAAAACAGAGAGCTGTGAGCACAAAAGCCGTGTAAGGAGCCTTTCACACTCAGACAAGGAGAAAAACAAAGTGCAAACTTTTGCAGTGGAGGAGGGAGGAGGGAGAGGGGAACAGAGGTAAGCTAGATAGAGTTGTCCTTAGGAAGCAGGCTGGGAAGTAGGGGGCAAAAGCAGAGACTCAAGCGGTGTCAGGAAGCCTCAACCTATTTTTTTTTTTAAAGATAAATTAGCCATCTTCCCTCTCTTGCCTAGCATTGTTTTTATAACAAACACATATGTAGGGAGAATGTTCTGGAAAAGGGCATTAGGGGACATTTTCCTACACAGTCGTTTGCATTGTGATCAGACAGTAACCTATGACCTAGTCTCCTTAAATTCTTACCATTTCCAAGGTAACGTGAGAGTAACAACTGAGGGGAAACCCTGTAAAATTTAGTCTGGAACCAAAGAAGCAGTAAGCAGGAAAAGAAAGAAAGAAAGAAAGGAAACTTGCCGCAGGGATTAACAGAACTACCTGTTTCATGCCCTGTCCACGAACAGAGCCGCGCGCTGGCAAGGTCAGCGCCCTGCGCAGAGCTCTCAGCTGCAGCCCTGAGCTTTACTGGAGCCCACCAGCTAAACAGGAAAGTGAGGGGTGTCCCCCACCCCTGTCCTGTAGGGCAGCTATAGGAACGTTTTTGTAAAAGCTTTCACAAAAAAGGAGAAGAAAGAGGCCAAGTGCCGGCGCAGAGCCCTCCTTTTTTGGAAACACCTAGTTGCTAATTAGCAATAGTTTGGGAAAATATTGCCCTTAATGTTGGACTGGGAGAAAATCAGCGCCTTTTAAAAGGGCAAAGGTACCGCTCCTTCTGCCTCCTTCCGCCAGTGCTGCCACGACCCGGCCTCAGCGCTTCCTACCTTAGAGGGTCTTTGTAGGGTTTCCCTCAAAGTAATGAATTCAGGTTAGAAAAGACAGACAGACATAAGAAAAGAGAAGTGCGGGCGCGCGCGCAGTCTTAAAAACAAAACCACAACCGTGAAAAACTTTTATTTGAATTACAGAATGAAGGGAAGAGAAGAAGAAAAATAAAGGAAATGAGAAAGATAAGGAAAATGGGTTTCGCGCCCACGGCTCCGTGGGTCGGCACCTCACTGGACCGCGCGGTGAAGGTGAGATCCAAGTTCGTGGCCCCTGGTCTCTGGGGTACGAAGGAGAAATCAGACACACCCACCAGACTTTGGAAAAAAACTTTTAATGGCTATGTGCCCGTGAGTGCGTTTTGAAACGTGCGATTTTCGGGACTCCTAGTCCAAGCAGAGTAGACCTCCACACCCCTGCCCCGCGCGGGTCCAGTCGGTCTCAGAACCTCTCGGAAACCCCTAGTCCTGCAGCCCCAGCCCCAGCCCGAGTGGAGCCTGTGGCAGAGACCCCGAGGCGGCGCCGCTGCCGCCACCCTTCCGCGGCCAGAGCGCGGACTTTCGGCCGCTTTCCCTTTCCCCATCCCTCCAAAGCCCTCTCCCGCCCAACCTGCAAATCCCGCTATCGGCTTAGCGGTGGCTGCGGCTGCATCTCTGCCACAGGTCGCAGCGCCCATATCCTCTCTGGCTACAAGCTTTGCTCTCCCCTGGCCGCCTCCGCTCCGCACCGGCTGGCAGCTGGAGTTGTCCGCCTCGCGGCTCCCGGACCCCAGCCCTTTGCAGTCTCTCTGAATCCCCTCTATCGCCCCTCTGAGCTTTCCTGCCACCCTCCCGCCATCCCTACACGGTTTCGCTGCCTAATATCCCCTGCCCCTGCCTCCGAGATGCCAAGATCGCGAACCTCTCCGCCGCCCTGCGACCCCCAGTGCCCGGCTTACGGACCTCGGGATCTCCGCTGCTGCAGCCGCTGTAGCTGCCACCTCCTGCGGCGTCTGGCCGGCAGCTCGCCTCGCTCCGCCGTGCGCCCTGGGACGAGCGAACAGAGCTCGGCTCCGGCGTGCTCAGACCTCCCCGCTCCACACTCAGGCGCTGGGGGTCTGCGCTTTGCCGCCGGGGAGCCACCCGGGAGCTGCCTGTGACAGCCCCGGAGCCCCAGGTCCGTGGCGAGCGCGGTAGGGCACCGCCGCGGCATTGCGCTCCGGTAAGCGCTGCCGCGGCGAACGCGAACTTCACTTTCACCGAGCGGGCGGCAGCCCGGGTGATCCCTCCGCATCAGTTCGGTCAGAGCTGCCTTGGCGCCGCCACCCCTGCAGCGTCCGGCTTGGCTTGGTGAATCCAGGCGGCCGCCAGGCTTTGCGGTGGGTGCCGGATCCCTCCACATCGGGCTCCCAACCGGACAGGAATCAGCAGGCTGCCGCTCACCGCGGCAACCCAGGCTTTGCCCTTCGATGCCCAGAGCTAATTCTGAGCTCCCTTAGCCTTGAGAAGCTCCAATTTTCAGTGCCCCGGCAAAATATCACCCCCCACCAGGCTCTCGGGGTATTTGGAGGCTGGGACGTTCAAAGTGAGAACACTGCCCATGGGTTTCCTATTCGGGGACATCCGAACTACCACCCAAGGGGTTGCAAGCCGCTGCAATTGGGTAGGGAGAAGGAAGGGTAGCTTACCAGTGTTTCGGAGCTTCTTGTTCTTTGTCACAGCCAGGATGACCATGGAGTTGCCGATCAGGTCAACGACAACGTTAACAACCATTGCGCAGAACATAAAGGTGATTAGAGCTGGTGGGTAGTCTGGCTGGGGCCCCATACAGCCGATACAGGTAGATGGGGTAGGAACCACCAGGGTAGGCTCCATGTTGCTGCCTGAGACCGTTAAGATCCCCCAACAGGCTCAGAATCACCGGGCAAGTCAAAACAGTGAACACCTGCTCCGACACCCGGAGCTCCAGGAAAGCGTGCCTTCCTCTCCGACAGCCAGAGAGCAAATGACAGCGGCGCGCCCCCTCCCGTTGAGCTTTTAAAGCCTCGAGAGGCGGCTGGCCACGCCCCAAACCCCTCCCCCTGACCAATCAGATCTCTCCAACCACTCTCCGCTTCGGTTACTACCTCTTCGTGGACAAATCCTAATAGTGATGTACTCTTGCTTCCGACTGCCTTGTATGTGCATCCCCTCTCTCCAACCTGCCCCTCCCGCACCCCAGGTACTTTGCAACGTCACTAGCTTGGAATCCACCTCCCTCTCCCCACCAGCTGCTGCTCAGCGGTTTCTAGCAAGCAGTTCTCCCTCCTGGTTCCAATGTAAACACCTGAAAAGAGATGTAGCTTGCAGAACAGGAGCATGGGGTCTTTCTTGGAGTCCAGTGTCAGCCCAAGCCAGTTCGCAGTCGTTAGCAGGGTGTTAGCGGACAGCCAGTGACCCCTCAAAACCTAGATCATCACTCCTGCAGTTTCCTTGAGAAGCGCATCCTTTGCCTTCTCTGCGCCGCGGGAAACAGGAGGCTAGTGCTTGGGGGCTCTCACCCCAAATCTGGATTCTGATTTCTAGGGAATTTATCCCCACTCTCAACTTCCCTGCTCCTGGCCCACCTGGAGCCGCTTGGCCGCTAGCGGCAGCGGCAAGCAACCGCTCAGTCCGGTCCGGATCTTAAAGAGATGTACCCTAAGCCCGACTCTGGGATCGGGGAGTAGATCTACAGCCCGGGGACTAAAAGGCAGCTGATGTCCGCTAGGTCCTCAGCTTTAGGGAGAACGAGATCGGAACCCTTCCCAGCTGCAGGAACCTCGGTGGCGGGAGCTAAGGGGATGTTTTGGAAAAAAGAAAACCGGGCAAGAAAGCCCTTCTCTTGGACTGCCGTTTCTTGAAAAACCTCGGGGTGAATGGCTCTGGCTCCTCTCCCGTCCTAGGGTGCTCCGCACTCTCTACTGGGTGGTGCAGGACAGTCAGGCAGGCTAGGGGAACTGCGCCGCAGCGGCGGGAAGGGCGCAGAGGTGCCGGGCGGGCTGCAAAGCCAAGAAGCCGCTAGCAGACCGGCGGCCACCTCCCCCCGTCCTAGTCGGAATTTATCTGAGTCTTTCTCGGTTCTCATCCCCAGCGGAGGGTCTCATTTCGACCCAATCCCTGTCAGACCACCTCCTCACCAAGAGGATTTCCCTCCGCAGGCTCCCGGGTTCCCTATAGTGCGCCAGGCTCTCGCAGCGCTCGGACCACGGAAAATTCGACCGTTTGGGCTAAACTACAGGGGTGCAATTTGGACTTACTCCCTTATCAATGTTGCTCCCGGGAGTGAATTTCTGCTTGCTACTAAAAGTTAGGGAGCCGGTCAAGAAACCTCCCAGGATCTCATCAAATACGTAGAAACTTATCCCAGGTCAGCCTTCGTGCCGCAGTGGGGAGACAGGGGGAAAGAGGGGAGAGGGGTTACCCTGGCCGGGAGCGCCATCGTCTGGACGCAGCCACCCTCCTGCCTCGGGGTGGGTGGGGGGCTGACATGGGGGGGCTGGGGAAGGTGGAAGCGCGTTCAGTCACAGACTCCAAAATTCAGGGATTTTTAACGGATAAACAGTGCTGAAAACCAAGATTGCACGCATTTTCTCTAGCTGAAAAGTGGGAATGTGTCCCCTTTGAAAATGAAGCCCCCAGCCCCATCCATGGCTAGCTACAGAGAAGGGAATCGGACCGGAATTACAGTCTCCCGCCTGAAGCCTTTTCATATTCATTAGCTCGCTGCTTTTCGCCGGCTGAAACTCCCCAGCGGCGCCCTCTCCCACCGCCGGACTCAGCCAGTATCTTCCCGTAAAGACAGCCCAATAACCGATTGTGCTGACCTCCCTACACAACCAGGCGCCCTAAAAAGAGACCAGCAGCCAAAAGCACCTTCCTGCCATGGAATATTTTGTTGGATCCACAGCTGGCTGTTCACGCTGGTTTGTTCCCCGAGGGTTTGCACGCTTTCACTTGCGAGAAGGAGTGGTTTTGAATTAAAATAAGCAAACAAAATGAATTTAAAGGAAAAAGGGAAAACAAGCATTCTAGTAATTTAAGACACGAGACTCTCTCCACCCCAAACAAGCCTGTAAAGACAGCAGGCGCTTTCCAGCATCATTACACTGTGACAATGAGATGAGGCGGTCCTAGAGCTGCTGGAGCCCCTTTAGCACTGGGAAGTCCAGCCTGTGATTGAGGAACGGGCAGAAGATCGAGTGAGTGGACCCCCTGGCCTCCGCCCCTGCTTGGACACTACTTGACCATGACCCCTTGGGACCTGGGTTTTTCAGTACCACACAAGTGGAAAAGGTGAATATTTTAATAATCGAGAAGGAGATAATTTAATTGTCATTTATAGTTAAATAAATTTTCTTATTTTTATGAATTTGTCTTGATAAAGATTCACAACATAGCCCCAGTACTAAGAAAAATAGACATTAAATCAGTTATGCGGATGCCTCTGAGGGACAGAAACAGTCCTCGTTTGCAAGGGCAGAGGAAGTCTGGTGTGCAATAAATTCATTTCTTTGGAACAATTAAGGAGGAACTCTGCTGAGTAGAATGTGGTGTATATGGTTTAAGATTCCAAAGAATTTTTAATTCTCTTTCAAAAAGACCACTAGCAGCCCTAATAACTATGCAGACAGAAACACATTATTTGAGATTTAAAAGCTGTTAAGATATAGAACCCAAACGGAGGAGACCTGGGAAACTCGCAGAGGAACAAGAACAAGCAAATGAACAGTTTCTACTCAGGAAAGGGCAATCTTTCTGCACACATGACGGTGGTGCCTGCATCTTCAAATCTGCAATTATGGTGACGATGGTGGAAGGTTGACTTTCATCAAACTTTCTAGGCCAGTGATTTTCAACCACTGTGCCGTGAGAGGATCTTAGGCGTGCCATGAAAATTTTTAAAGATCGTTAATTAAATTATTTTCAAAAGAAATTCAAAGCACAGTAAGTATATGCTTTTTTTGTTACTCTTTCTTTTGATCAACATAATGTAAGTGTGCTGTGGAAGTTTAACTATACGTTCAAGTGTGCCGTGAGATTAAAAAGAAAAAAAAGTTAAAAAACAGTGTTCTGGGCTCTCTCTTTAACCCTCAAGCACTATACAATACCTTGCCTGTAATTAGTAAGTGCATTTTAAAATAAGCGTTTCACAATTTTCAAAAGCTCATTGGGAATATTTTCTCTCCCATCAATGCCATTAAAAAATGGGAAAACTGAGGCTCAGAGAGGTGAAAGGGTTTGTTTGAGGTCACACCAACATAATGGGGGAGCCCAGGTTTAAATACAGGCTGGCTCTCTTCTCAGCCCAGGATCTTTCACCTACAACCCAGCTTCCTAAGATACTTTCTGATCTCAGACTTGATGGGGTACACTCTGTGTTCTCTTTTTTAATTGTCATTCTGCCTTTTGTCTGTTTTTATTGAAATATAATTCACACATAGTAATAACTACAATTCAGTAGGGTTTTTTGTATATTTGCAAAGCTGAACAGCCATCATCACTATCTAATTTTAGAACATTTCCATCACCCCAAATGAAATCCCATACCCATTAGCAGTCACTTCCCATTTCCCTCAGTGCCCCACCCCCCACCCCAGCTCCTAGAAACCACTCATCTGCTTTCCATCTATATTATGGTTTGCCTAAACTTTATGGCCACCCTATATATAAAACTGGAAAATTCAGAATTTGATACAACCTCAACGACAATGAAAATGTCTTCAGTTTGAATATAAACAAACTCTATTCCTTTCCATGCCTTTAGAGATGTCTACCACTTTGTGGGAAAGTACATAGGAGCCTGATAGCTGCTGTGGCCACCCCAGACCCTCCCCCACCTGCGCTGCTCCTATCCCAGCACCAAGCAAGTGCTTGATGAGTAGGGACTACATTTGGTTCAGTTCTTGAAAATAAAAACAAACTTGAATCTACTGGTCATATGTATGACCTTAAGCAAGTCATTTAGCCTCTCTCAGGGTGTCTCAGTTATATCCCTATAAAATGCAAATAATCATACTGCTGCATCATAGGGATGATGGGAGGGTTACATGTAAGCACTTAGAACACTACCTAGAACAGAGTAAGCATTCAATAATACCAGTGATTATTATTATTCTGCAACTTTCTAATATTCTGCCTAAACTCTATTCTGTTACACTTATATCAAGAACAGGGACTCTCTGGGAGATCAGAGACCCGGGACTCAGCCTCCAAAGCCTCTTGCCTCTAGCCTCTAGTTCCTGACAGTAGGCACCCAATGGGACCCCGCAGCATCCCAGGCCACTCTAAATGTGTCAGATGGAAAAGAACACACAGAGTGATTTGCATTTTCACTGCTCCACCATCCTAGGATGCTTCACTAACAGAGTTTGTATCTTTTCCACGGAAAGAACAATCCAATTCCTTGACATCAGTCAGAATGAAAGCATGAAGGATGGTTGGCCTGGAAACACATCAGACCTGAAGTGCACAGGTGGCCGGGTGAGCTGGAGCAGGGGAAGCTGGGTTTCAATGGAGTGTGGGACCAGCCCAGGCTAAGGGACATCTGGATCAAGGTTGGTTGTGGAGCCAGGACTTCAGGGGTAAGGCTGAATCTTCAAGGGACCTGAACAAGGATTTAGGCAGAAATCAAGTCACTGGAACTGAGAGACAGCCTAGTCTTGACACCAGCCAACTCACGAGCAGTTTGGGACAGGTGCTGGGTTTTTCCTAATGAGACTATGTCTGGTCACATTTACTTTACCAGCTTGAGACACTGTTCACATTTCTTAAGTGAACAGAGAGAATGATTGTCCTCTCCAAATCCTCCGGGCTTAATTCATCATGGTTAGAACCACTTTATCTTCTCCCTGTGCTTGAGTCATTAGAGAGAGCAGGACACATCCATTTCCTTTAGCGTAATCAGGGACTCACCAAAATAATTAGCAGCCAGTATTTGCAGGATCTTAGTGCCCGATAAAGAGTACAGGTTAGATGGTTCAAATCAAAGGGTGAGCAGGGAGAGAAGCAGCACATTAATTACTTGTAGTAACACTTGGACTCCTTTCCCCTTGTACAATCTACCTGCTAATTAGAGCTTAATGAACAGTATCCATTTTCGTAGCCCCCACCAGCCAAGCATGATCACCTGCACATTTAAACACCATCCCTTTTATTAATCATCTTCTTGACTTCTTTTTTTTATTATTAAATCATGGCTGTGTACGTTTATGCAATCATGGGGTACAATGTGCTGGTTTTATATACAATTTGAAATGCTTTCATCAAACTGGTTAACATAACCTTCACGGCATTTTCTTAGTTATTGTGTTAAGACATTTATATTCTACACCTAGTAAATTTCACATGTACCCTTGTAAGATGCACCATAGGTGTGGTCCCACCAATTACTCTCCCTCCACCCATCCTCCTCCCTCCCCTCCCCTTCCCTCCTTCTCCTTTTTCCCCTTCTTCTTGGGCTATAATTGGGTTATATCTTTCATAAGTAAGCTATAAATTGGTTTCATAGTAAGACTGAGTACATTGGATACTTTTTCTTCCATTCTTGAGATACTTTGCTAAGAAGCCCGCCACCACTAGCTCTGTAAGTTCTGCTTCAGCCCATACTACTTCAGGACACAGACCATGGGTACCCATCAGAGCCCAAACTGGGCCTCTTTCTCCCCAGTTGGTCCACTCAGCCCTAAAAGTAGCTAACACATATGTCCGTGTGTGGTCTAGATGCCAGACATTATGTTTTGCTCATATAGTCTCATTTAATCCTGACAATAGCTCTCTTAGATAGGCACCATTATAATCCCTAGTTTACAGATGAAGAAACTGAGGCTCAGAGAGGTTAAGCCAGTTGTCTCAGGTTGCGCAGGTCATACATGGTAGAGCCAGAAGTCTAACCTGGGCTGTCTGGTTCCGGAGTCCGAGCCTTAACCACTGTGCTGTCTGCTGACTTGCAGGCTACACCTTGTTCCTGGTTCTAGAGCACTGGCTTACAAATTTAGTGTATGTCAGAGTCATCAAGAGTGCTTAGGAAAAAGCAGCTTTCTAGGCCTTACCCTAGAATGCCGATTTGGTCTGTCTGTAGCAGGCTCTGGGATCTGTGTGTTTGCAAAACATCTCAGGTGATTCTGCTACAAGTAGCCCATTAGTCCATCTTAGAGGAGCCCTGTTCTTAAAGTCCTGCACCTCGCCCTTGGCAACTTGAGGAAGTCTAGGCCTGCCAGCCAGTGACTCCAACGCCACCTGCTCCTGAGGGTACTGCCCTGCCCAACTTTATACACTTCTTCTAGTTCATCAGATCTTGCTTCGATCCTCAGACTTAACCCCACCCTGCATCGCCATTTGGGTGATGCAGTTTCCAGGCCAGTGCCTCATAATAACCTGCCCAGCTCCCTGGAAACAGAGCCACCTGGCCCTCTACGAGAACAGAGGCCTGACTGGCTGCTCCCTACTGCCACACCACCCTGCTGGCCTGCCTGATTAGCTTTGCCTGATTTAGGAAAGAAATACACAGGCTGCCCAGTTAAATTTGAATTCCAAGTATAATCCTAGTATAAGTATATTCCATTCAATATTTGGACACATGCTAAAAATTATCTCTTGTTCATTAGAATTTAAATCTAACCAGTATTTTATCCAGCAGCCCCAGTGACTGAGGGCCACCCATGGCTTATCCTAAATATGAGGACTTGGCATTGAGTGGGAAAGAGATTTTCTTTTTTCCTTTCACCCTTCCACCCCAACAAGGAGCTTGGTTGACTCTGTGGAGCAAAAACTATTAATTCAGGGTTATAAGGGTTCAGTTTTCTCTTTGGCCATCACCTTCCCCTCTTGCCTCTGGCAGATACTGGCTGCGTACATTTCCTACCCCCTCCAGCCAGCTTCCTCTATTTGCTCAGGACATCATAGTCCATCCTTAAATACACACTTGAGCAATACAGCACCATAGAGATGGTTTGACTACAAATTGATACACACACATACCCGCACTTGAGGCAGGCAAGCTTCTGTGTTTGGATTCGGGCTTAATTTTGAAAACACTGCATGTTTTCTATCCATGACCATCTAATAGGTATGACGATTTTCTCTGTGCCAGAAGACTTGGCTTTAGGAAGGTTGTCTCAGAGCTTCCTCATATGAATTTTGCATGTCCCATGCGACTTACCTTCTCAGCCAGACCATCTCAAAGCCCCTCCAAATGCAGTGAGCTTCCATCTAGCTGTTTTCACATGATGTTATAATCTATAACCAGTCAGAAAAAAAAATATTTTTATTGAAGTACCTTTGTCACCTTAACCAGAGGGTCAAGACTGTCTTATATCCCATCTGGATCCATCCCAGGCAGAGGGAAGGCCGTGAGTGAAAGGTGGGGAATCCTGAGTCTGTACGGGCACCATACTCACAGGCTAGGAAGACTGGGTTGCAGAGGAGACCGTGTGAAGGGCCCGAGGGAGATGTGGCTGTCGGGAACACTAAAGCAGCAAGACGCAAAGTCGCCACAGAATATCACTGGAGCTCTAGAAGGGGAGGAGAATGAGGAAACAATCCCACACTACCTCAAATCAAAGATACTCTAAGACCTCACTTTTTTTTCTTTACTGAAGCCAGCACCAATTTGCAAGACTTAAAGTCCTAGGGAATTAGACTGAGCAGATACTGTCATCCCAGTGGGCACTAGGCCCATACTGAACCCCCATTGGAACAAAATCCAAAACCATTTTCTGAGGCTCCCCATACAATCCTACCTGCAAGGCTGTAATCTGAGAAGCCCCCACCAGGGCAAAGTTTCAAAATGAAGCCCCCTCCTAACACCTGCTGACAATTAGCTAGAATGTCCCGGAGTCCATTAAGTTCTACTTTCTATCAAAATTGCCCTACTTGGCCAGGGTTCTCTTCACTGTCAGCTTCCTGTCTTCACTGCACCACATTCATTTCCCACCCCACTCCCTCAAAAAAAAAACTTTCTTATGATTTTCATTTCACTTGGTACCTCTTTAGGTTTTTACCAAAAACTCAAGTAATTAGATTGAAAAGTAGTTTGAGGCGATCACCAAACCTTGTCCTTCCCTCCTTCCCCTCCACCATATCCTGCAGCCTTGGAGAAGGACGCCTTCTGGATCTACCTAGCCCCTGTCCAGAGAGGCAGACTCAGCCACCTTCCGCATCAGAGCAATGTTAATGACAACAACAGATGCCCTTTTTCTCTTGCTTTTTTAATTTCAGTTAATATGAGGGTATAAATTTTTAGGTTACATTGTTTTCAATTCTAACATAAAGTTCAAGAGCCCTTCACCCAGGAGGCGTGCTGAGCACCCTCACATTGTGCACATAAGGTGAGATCTCGCCAGTTGCCCTCCCCTCCTCTCCCTTGCTAGACTATATTTGTGTTTTATCTTTCACGTGGGCATGTAGTTGTTTATATATTGGTTTCATATTACTATTGAGTACACTGCATATTTTTTCTCCATTCCTGAGATACTTTACTAAGAAGAATGTGTTTCCACTCCATCCAGGAAAAGATAAAGATATAAATTCTCCATCTTTTCTCATGGCTGAATAGAATTCCATGGCATATATATGCCACACTTTGTTAATTTGGTCATGCGTTGATGGGCACTTGAGTTGCTTCCATGTCTTGGTGATTGTGAATTGAGCAGCAACGGGCATTCTACCTGCCAAGTACAGTGCTTCATCTCATTTATTACTCACAGCAATCCAGTGAGCGTGGCTTTATTGTGAGGAAATGGAGGCTCTGAGAGGGGAAATTGCTTCACAACTCCTGTCCGGAGACAGGGGTGGGGGAACCCAGGACATACTCTCAAGTGATCCTTTGATCTTGCCTTTGAATAGGGGTCAGTTGGTCACACCTGGAATATGTTGGGTTATTTTCCTTGTTGCCAAGACAGCAAAGCCTCTCATTTGGGGCTGGCTACCGACAGCTTCTCTGGGATACTTTGGGTTGAGCTTTTGGTGACTTGTTCTAAGACATTCTTCTAGTTGTTCCTTTCACACGAGGTCTTCAATCTGCCCTGGCTTGATTTTTATGTACTGCATGAGGTAGGACTCTAACTTCGTATATATATATATTCAGAAACCCAAATCTCACTGAACCATTAGTTGAGTAGTCCATCCTTGCTGCACTGATCTGCAATGTCACACAATCTCAATATGTGTGGCTGTGTTTCTGGACTCTCTAGTTTGTTCCATTAGTCAGATTTTCCATCCCTATATGACAACACACTCTAAATATCTAGGACTTTAAATTAGTTTTGACATATGGTACAGCAATTCCTACCACGTTTATCTTCTTCCAAAATATCTAGCATAGTCTTGACCCTTTTCACTCTATATAAATTTTAGAAGAACTTGTCATATTTCAGATACAAACACTACACACACACACACACACACACATGCATGCATGCACACATACACACATACACACATACCTCTTCTCAGTTTTTATTGGGAATGCATTAAATCAAAAAATAAATTAATTAAGAGAGAACTAAAATCTTTACAATATTGAGTTTTCAAATAAATTGTATTTATTTTAATGTCTTTTAAAAAGTTCTTTTTCAGAACCTTTTATTGTTTCAAAGCACTTCAAATATTTTGATGCTATTGTAAATTTTAAGAGACATGCTAAACTGACTTATTAATGCTAGAAATTAATCTGTTGATTCATTTGGATTTTCTGTAACAGGCAACCATATCATCTGTGCAAAATGATGGCTTTTATTTTTCTGCTCCTTTCTTTGCCTCACTGCACAAGTTGGTACTTTCATTACCATCTTCCATAGAAATGATGATGGTGTCCCGGATGTTTGCCTTATTTTGAACTCAGAGTGAGAGAGTTCAGTGTTTCACAATTGAGTGTGATGCTACCTCCAAGTTTGCTTAGAGATCCATTGTCAAGTTAAGCAAGTCCCCTTCAGCTCCTAGTCTTCCACAAATTGGTAACATAAATTCATATTGAATTTTATTAAATATATAACTACATCTATTAAAATATAGGATTTTGAGGAATATTAATGTAATAAATGACATTATTTCTTTTTTGGATTATCAACCAATTTTGCATTCTTGAGATAAACTCAAGTTGGTCGTGCTTCTATTTTCTTAGTGAATTCTGTTTGGTAATCTTTTGTTTAGATTTCTGTTTCTGAGTGAAATTGCCCTGCATTAGCTTTTCTTCTGTTCTTTTTGAGTTTAGTATCAAAGTTTTGATAGCTCCATAAGTTGGGCGGTAGCCCCTAGTTTTCCATTCTCTGGAAGAATTGTATAAAACTAAGTGTTTTTCCTTTGACTATTTCCTTTGAACAAATGTAAAAATACATTTGTTCTAGAGTTTTCTTTATGGAAAATTTTAATTACTGATTATACTTCTTTAATGATTCATTATTGCTCAGTTTTCTAATTTAATTTAATTTTCTTCTATTAATACCTAAATTTTTTATTGTGGTAAAATATACATTTCATAAAATTTACCATTTTAACCATTCTTACGTATACAGTTCAGTGGTTTTAAGTACATTCACAGTATCATGCAGCCACCACCACCACCCATCTTTATTTCTTTTTTCTTTTTTCTTTTTTCTTTTTTTTTTTTTTTGAGACAGCGTCTCACTTTGCCCTGGATAGAGTGCCGTGGCATCACAGCTCACAGCAACCTCAAACTTTTGGGTTCAAGGGATCCTCCTGCCTTATCCTCCCAAGTAGCTGGGACTACAGGTTCCCACCACAACACCTGGCTAGTTTTTCTATTTTTAGTAGAAACAAAGTCTCGATCTTGCTCAGGCTGATCTCCAATTCCTGACCACAGGCGATTCACCAGCCTCAGCCTCCCAGAGTGCTAGGATTACAGGTATGAGCCACAGCTCCCAGTCTAGCACCACCCATCTTTAGAACAATTGTCATCTTCCCAGACTGAAACTCCATACTCATTAAATACTAACTCCCTATCCTTCCCTCCCCTACACCCTGGAATCCACTATTCTACTCTCTGCCTCTATAAATTTGCCTGCTGTGTACATCTTGTATAAATGCAATCATATGTTACCTGTCCTTTTTTGTCTGGCTTCTGTCAATTGGATGTATGCACAGTCCATCCGTGGGGTAGCATGTATCAGCATTTTGTTTTTTCTTTCTTGAAACGGAATCTCACTCTGTTACCCAGGCTAGAGTGCCATGCCATCAGCCCAGCTCACAGCAACCTCAAACTCCTAGGTTCAAGCGATCCTCCTGCTTCAGCCTCCTGAGTAACTGGGACAGACTACAGACACCCACCACAATGTCTCGGTATTTATTTTTCTATTTTTAGTACAGATGGATTTTGCTCTAGCTTGGGCTGGTCTCAAACTCCTAAGGTCAAGGAATCCTCCTGCCCCAGCCTCCAAGAGTGCTGAATTACAGGCTTGAGCCGCTGCATCCGGCCATTTTATTTTATTCTTATTCTTTAGTTTCCTTTCTTTTATTTATTTATTTTGAGACAGAGTCTCTCTGTCACCCTGGGTAGAAAGAGAGCTGTTGCATCCTAGCTAACAGCAACCTCAAACTCTTGGGCTTTAGTAATCCTCTTGCCTCAGCCTGTGGGGTAGCGGGGACTATAGGCACCCACCATAATACCTGGCTAGTTTTTCTATTTTTAGTAGAAATGGGGTCTCATTCTTGCTCAGGCTGGTCTCAAACTCCTGACCTAAAGCGATCTACCCACCTTGGCCTCCCAGAGTGTGAGGTAGAATTTCAGGCATGAGTCGCTAGGCCCAACCCTGCCATTTTTTTAATGGCTGAGTAATATTTGACTGTATGTATATCCCACGTTTTGTTTATCCATTCACATGTTGATAGACATGTGAGTTGTTCTCACCTTTTGGCTATTGTGATGTGAATAATGTTTTTATGGATGTAAGAATACAAGTAACTGAGTTCCTGCTTTCAATTCTTTTTTTTTTTCTTTTTTTTCACTTTTTTGGCTAGGCCTGGGTTTGAACCCGCCACCTCCGGCATATGGGGCCAGCACTCTACTCCTTTGAGCCACAGGCACCACCCCCTGCTTTCAATTCTTTTAGGTATATACCCAGATGTGAAATTGCTGGATCATATATGGTCATTCCATCTTTAATTTTAGAGGCAGTCCCACACTGTGGACAATGTCCTTTGATGCACAAAACTTTTTAATATTTGTGCAGTCCAATTTACCTATTTCTTCTTTTATTACCTAGGCTTTTGGTATCATATCCAAGAAATTATTGTCAAATCCAATATTGTGATTTGGATTAGAGTGCTGTAGTGTAAGCTTTTCCATTTAGTTATTTGGTAATTTTGATTTTAATTTGTGTATTGTGTAAAGTAAGGGTCCAACTCATTCTGTTGCATGTGAATATCCAGTTTTCCCAGAACCATTTGTTGAAAAGATGGTTCTTTCCTCATGGATACTCTTGGTACCCTGTTGAATATCATTGACGGAATATGTGAGGGTCTACTTCTGGGGTTTCTATTGTATCCTCTTGGCTTATACAACTGTCCTCATACCAGAAACCACACTGTAACTTTGAGGTTTTAAAATCAGGAAACATGAAATTTCCAGCTTTGTTATTATTTTTCAAGATTGTTCTGGCAATGATTTGGGGTCCCTTGAGATTTCATGTTCATTTTAAGATGGATTTTTGAATTTTCATTCATAAAAAAGTCATTGTGATTTTGATAGAGATTGCATTAAATCTGTAGATTGCTTTGGGTAGAATTGACATCTTAATAATACTAAGTAATGAATGCCCATGATTACAGCATGACTTCCTACTTATTTGTATCTTCTTAATCTCTTTAGGCAATGTTTGTTAATTTTCAGTATACAAGTCTTTCACTTCCTTTGTTAAGTTTTTCCTATGTATTATATTCTTTTGATGCTATTGTAAGTGCAATTGTTTTCTTAATTTCCTTTTTCAATTGTTCATTGTTAGTGTATAAAAACTCAACTGAATTTCATGTGCTGATTTTCTATCCTGCAACTTTGCTAAATTTGTTCGTTAGTTCTAATGGTTTTGTTATGTAATATTTAAGGGTTTTCTATGTATAAGACCGTGTTGTCTACAAACAGAGATAATTTGATTTCTTCCTTCTTTAGTTTGGATGCCTTTTATTTCTTTTTCTTGCCAAATTTCTCTGGCTGGAACTTCGAGTAATGTGCTGAATATAAGTGGGGAAAGTGGGCAGCCTTGCTTTATCCTGATCTTACAGGAAAAGATTCCAGTCTTTCACCACTGAGTATGAAGTTAGCTGTGGGGTTTTCATCTCTGGTCCGTACTATGATGAGGTATTTTCCTTCTGTTCTTAGTTTGTTGAGTGTTTTTTATCATGGCAATGTCTTGAATTCTGTCAAACATTTTGGGTTTTTTTCTGTGTCAGTTGAGATGACCATGTGGGGTTTTTTTCCTTCATTCGTTCTCTCTTTCTCTTTTGCAGTTTTTGGCCAGGGCTGGGTTCGAACCTGCCACCTCCAGTATATGGTGCTGGTGCCCTACTCCTTTGAGCCACAGGCACCCTTTCCTTCATTCTCTTAATGCGGTATATTGCATTGTTAGATTTTGTATGTTAACTCATCTTTGCATTCCATGAATAAATGTGCTGTTAAATTTGGTTTGCTAGTATTTTGTTTATCATTTTGGCATCAATGTCCATAAGGGATATTGGTCTATAGTTTTCTCGTAATTTTTTAATCCTGGTTTGGGTATGAAGTAATGCTGGCCTCATGGAATGAGTTTAGAAATGGTCTGTCCTCTTCAGCGTTTTGGAAGAGTTTCGGAGGATTGGTGTTAATTCTTTAAATGTTTGGTAAAATTCATCAATTTGCCAGGATCAGTAAATACCCTCAGAAAAACAAGGATTTATTCTGTTAACCTTTCTGACTTATCATATTTCCTTGGATTTCAGATTTGTAATTTCATTCTCTATACTCAGATATTTTACACTTTTAAGATTTTTAAAATATGTATTTTATCTAATTTCTCTGGTTAATTTCAGAAGATGAATTGGTACAATTAACCCAGCCTTGGCATTGGAAGTCCTCGATCTATTTCATTTTCTGTGAGGATCGTTCCCCCTCCCCAGAATGGATACTTATATTCTGGGGTGCAGTGGTCCAACTATTCTGTGTACAGGCTTTCAAACGGTTTCCCCCTATTTCTTCAGCCTTAAATCTCTCTTGTCGTTGGCACCTCCAAATCCCAATTGCCTCCACAAAACGGGCTCCCCCATAACAGTGTTCCGTTCTCCATGTACTCCAGGAAGCAGCTCCTTTCACCCTGATTTGTCACATTATGTCCTGCAGATAGTCAGTGGAATCTCCCTGCTAAGGGACTGTATCATATTCCTTTTGTTATTGTTGATTTATACCATCTCCCATTTTATTATTTTTAATGGCATCTCAGTGGGACTTAAGGATAAATAGGAGTGCTCAATCTAGCATCTTTAAATAGTGGTCTTTTCACTCTTCGACCCATTATAACTTAGATTCTGCCTCTACCACTCTCTTCCAACTGCATTGTCAAAGTTACCCAAAAACTACCTCCATGCTGCTAAATTGAATGAATATTTTCCATGTCTCATGGTCTTTGACACATCCACTGTATTTGATAGTTAACCACTCCTATTGCCTTAAAACACTCTCTTCTCTTTACCAGTGGTTCTCAACCTTCCTAATGCTATAACCCTTTAATACAGTTCCTCATGTTGTGGTCACCCCCACACATGAGGAGCAGTGTCTTGGGTCCCTAAGACCATCCTGTGAAGGGGGAGAAAGTCATTTGACCCCCAAAGGGGTCGCAACCTACAGGTTAAGAACTGCTGTGACTTTATTTACATGACAATATACTCTCTTGACTCTCTAGTCACTCCTCTGGCAATTCATTTGCAGAGGCTTTTTTTCTTCTAACCAACATTGAAACGGACATTGAACCCAGGCTCCAAGGGTCTAATCTCTGTTTCTCACGCTATTCAGTTTGAACAAATGACTTCCACTCTCTCAACTTCATTTATGATTTTCAGAAGCATTTCCATCTCCAAGTTTTTAGAATTCTGTATTTTTGAAAATCTTTTCAGGAATGGAAACACCAGCCAATACACCAGTTCTAGCCAATAATATTTGATCATGTATTCTGGAGAAGAAAACTCCCTGAGAGGAATGAATTCCTTTACAAAATATGCAGCTTTCATTCAGCTGCATATGACATGTGACCAAATGCTTTGCCTAGAGCCTCATCCCATGTGGGACTGTGGGTTTTGGCAGAAATATTTAGTAACATTACCTGGAGCTATGTAAAAAAAGGGGGGGGGAGATTATCAAAAGAATCACAGCATCAGTTCTCTCCTTGAATCACAGTGGGATGCCGTATTTGACACAGAGATATGTTAAGAAGGCAAACTTGAAAAATCATTCCCCAGCAAATAAATTGTGTATCTTCAGTACTCTGTGGGAATTGTTGGCGCTTTCCTTTTATAATTTAGTGTCTTATGTGGGATTCAAAATCAAATCACTATGAAACTTTGATAGTGAGGGGAAAGAAATTAGCTTTTTTTCGTCTTTTATTTTTGTGGTAAAATATCTGACATCTCTTGATACATTGGCATTTTTCACTAGCTGAATATGATTATTGGGGAAAAGTAAACAGTCACTTTGTGCTCAGATGGGGGGAAAGGCATATTACTCACCTATGGTAATGCTTATTCAGAAAGATTTGAGCGATAACACCTGTAGCAACCTCAGGATGGCTAAAGCCTGATGTCTAGCCCAGTGCTGTCCAACAAAACTTTCCACCATAATAAAAGTGTTCACTATCTCCAATATAGCAGCCACTTCATGTGGCTATTGAACACTTCAAATGTAGGTAGTATGACTAAGGAAGCAATATTTTAATTGTATTTAATTCTTTTTTTTTTATTGTTGAGGATTCGTTGACGGTACAAGAAACCAGGTTACACTGATTGCATTTGTTAGGTAAAGTCCCTATTACAATCATGTCTTGCCCCCCAAAGGTGTGGCACACACCAAGACCCCACCCCCTTCCCGCCTTCTCTCTCTCTGCTCTTCCTTTAATTGTATTTAACTCTTAATTAATTTATATTGAGATCAAAATAGCCACATGTGGCTGCTGGCTATAGTAGGAACCTGCTCTGTTCTAGAAAATAGGCTTTAGTTTTCCTGTCTATACAGTTTTGGAGTCAGGGTGCATGTGAGAAGGATATGCACAGCAGGTGGTTTCCAAGAGCCCTCTTGATTCTGAAGACCGCCTTTCCTTCTCCCTCCACTGCCACCCACCTCGGAGATGAGTCATGAAGGTATTCCCCAAATAATAGGGAGCCAAAACAGAAGTCAGAACGGAGAGGACTCCTGAGTCCATATTCAATACCAACATTTCATGGTGCCCAGGGCAAGAGAATAAATAGAAGACCATGCACGCTATATCCAAATATTTGTTTATAATGAAGTTTAAAAACTGTTATATAAAAATATGCTCTATCCTCCTAGCTTTACAGTTACACCTTGCTAATGACCAGAAGGGTAGTTCCAAATTTAAAATTCTTAGATTTCTCATAGTTCTAGGCCTGAACTTGATGGTGTGGATAGAGTCATCCCCCAACCCTTGGCTTGAGGCTGTTCCCTTTTCTTTCCCACTTTCACTCATCCAGCACGAGCTGCTTCCTTTGCATGCCCCGGGACACCTGAGCATACACATCCTCACTGTGTCTCACAGCCACCTCTTGGGGCGTGGGCTGCAAATATCAATGGCTCAGTTCACCCTCAGGAACATGTACCTAAAAGCAGGCTAGGGCCAGTTTGGGTAGGGGATCCTTCAGTCCTGGGTAACTTGAACATGGTCTAGAAGTGAGGGGTATCAGCACCAGTGTAACACAACCCCTTGACCCTACGGACTCCTTGCCCCTGCCATAGGTCATTCGCTTCAGCAAGTATTGCTCTG
>NW_003852585.1:1792814-1794932 GCF_000181295.1 Otolemur garnettii
CAGCTCTACCCAAGTGTAAGACTGTGAAGAGTTATAATCAACTTTGAATCAGAGGCTGGCTGCACGCTATGCTGTGGAACAGCGAGACTTGTGGACATTACACGTGAGACACTTTCAAAATGGAGTAACAGACGTGCCCAAAGTTCAGGGAGAGAGAGAGAAAAAAAGAAAGACTTGCCTGGGATAAAAAGTGGGAAAGAAAGAGAGGTATTCCAGACATATAGTGCCTAAACACTTCAATGGGCTGAAGTATGGGTGGAAGGTGAAGCCAAGAGTGGATGGAAAGGCCAGGCGCAGTGGCTCATGCCTGTAATCCTAACATTCTTGGAGGCCGAGGCAGGTAGATTGCCTGAGCTCACAGGTTCAAGACCAGCCTGAGCCAGAGCAAGACCTTGTCTCTAAAAATAGCCAGGCATTGTGGTGGTCACCTGTAGTCCCAGGTACTTGGGAGGCTGAAGAAAGAGAATAGCTTAAGCCCAAGAGTTTGAGGTTGCTGTGAGCTGAGACACCATGGCACTCTACCCACAGTGACAAAGTGAAACTGTCTCAAAAAAGAAAAAAATGTGGAAGGAAAACCAGAGGTTGAGGTCTGGAAAGGAGGCCTGGTCCAGGTTGCCAAAGGCCTTTCTACATGTCATTGTAGTCCATTGGGACATAAGTTGAAAAAGATAAAGACCCTGCCTGTCTTTCTTGTCCACCACCACGTCCCTCACCAGCCTTAGCATCCTGCAGAGGCAGGAATCAGAGCTCTGTAGGTAGCTTTCCTGTACTAATTGAAAAGTCTGTGTTTGGGGCTCCAGCATGGTAGGGGTGGTCATTGGAGGGTGGGAGTCAGGCTGGGAGAACCCAGGGGACCTGAAAGAGCCCAGAGGGTCTTCTAAGGTGGGGGGCTGTGTTTCTGGCCCACCCTTTTGAGAACAGAGCAAAGTTCCAGGGTGGGGGACCCCAGAGAGAGCTCTAGGAAGGGCCTGCTCCTGAGCCATTTGCAAAAGAAGGACTCTGAAGCCTGAATGGCAACATCTTACTTCCTGGCTCTATCACCTAAGGGTCATGTCTGTTTCCACACGTCACTTCACCTCTCTGTGTTTCTGCTTTCATCACCTGGACAAAAGGGCTAGTGAGACAATCAACCTGACAGAATGGGGTTGTCGAAATAATCTGTGGAAACTTTTGCAAGCCTGACAAAAGCTGGCTCTCAGGGTAGTGACTGCATGGGTATGTTGTCCAAATATTTCCTCTTAGCCAGTGTCTGTGTCAAACCTTCAGGGGAAAATGTCCAAAGGGGTATTAGTTTCCTGCATTGCTGCAACAAAGTGACACAAATTAAGAGTTTCTTAAAACAATGGAAATCTAGTCTCTCACAATTTGGAGGCCAGAAGTTGAAAATCAAGGTGCCAACAGGGTCACACTCCCTCTGGAGGCTCTAGGGGAGGATGTTTACTTGCCTCTTCAGAGTTTCTGGTGGCCTCTGGCATCCTTGGCTTGTGGTTACATCAATCTAATTGCTGCCTCTGTCTCCACATCAAATTCTCTTCTGTGTGTCTGTGTATCTGTGTGTCTGCTCCTTTTCTGCCTCTTAGAAGGATGCTCATTGGACTTAGGGTCCACCCTAAAATAAGGATGATCTCATCTCAAGATCTTTACTTAATTACATCTTCAGAGACTATTTTCAAATAAGGTCACATTCACAGATTCCCAGGGTCATTACACGAATATATCTTTTAAGGGGCCACCATTCAGCCCACTTTATTTATTTATTTATTAGACAGAGTATCATTTTGTCATGCTCAGTAGAGTGCTGTGGCATCATAGCTCACAGCAACCTCCAACTCTTGGGCTCAAGTGATTTTCTTGCCTCAGCCTCCCAAGTCGCCGGGACTGCAGGCATCGGCCACAACACCCAGCTATTTTAGAGATGGGGTCTTGCTCTTGCTCAGACTGGTCTCAAACCTGTGAGTTCAGGCAATCCACCCACTTCAGCCTCCCAGAGTGCTAGGATTACAGGTGTGAACCAATGCACCCTGCCCATTCAGCCCACTTTAAAGGGCCTACCCCTCAGATGGCCAAGGAAAGGCTTCTCATTATAGTGTTTCAGTCCAACTGGGAGTGAGCACTGAG
>NW_003852585.1:1795230-1805785 GCF_000181295.1 Otolemur garnettii
CAACTAATACTGGGTTAAATAATGTTATGGACCAAATTGTGTTCCTCCAAAATTCCTATGTTGAAGTCCCAACTTCCTGTGTAACTGCACTGGGAGCAGGGCCTATAAGGATGTCATCAAGGTTACAGGTGGTCATAAGGGTGGGGCCCTGATTCTATACGATTGGTGTCTTCTTAAGAAGAGATACCAGATACTGCTCTCTCTTCTCTCTCTCTGTCTCTCTGTTTCTCTCTCTCCATGTACAGAGAAAAGGCCATGTGAAGACACAGTGACAAGGTACCTGTCTGGAAGCCAGAAAGAGAGCCCTTACCAGACACCAACCTGTTAGCACCTTAATCTTGGACTTTCCAGCCTCCAGGAACTGTGAGAAAATAAATTTCTATTGCCTAAACAAAGAAAGTTTGTGCAACAACAACAAAAAAATCCTATTATCTAAGCCAACCAGTCTGTGGTATTTTGTTATGGCAACTCAATCTGACTAATATAAATAGGGTCCCCCCAAAATTCACCTGGAAATAAGGTCTTTGAAGATGTAAGTATTTATGTTAAGATGAAGTCATACTGGATTATATTGGGCCCCCAATTCAATGCCTAGTGTCCTTATTAAAAGGCCATGTGAAGACAGAAAGGAAGGAAGCCAGGCAGGGCTGGAGACAAGAGAGTGGAGAGAAGCAGCTGCAAACCAAGAATGCCAAGGACTGCCTGCTGCCACCAGAAGTGAGGGAGAGGCAAGCAAAGATTTGTCCCAGAGCTTCAGAAGGAGTGCAAGCCTGGTGACACCTTGATTTCAGACTTCTGGCCTTCAGAACTGTGAAGCAATGAATTCCTGTTGTTTTAAATCACCCAATTTGTGGTAATTTGTTACAGCCACCACAGGAAACGCATGTAGCAGTTGAGCTCCAAGCTCTTTCTGTTCCTTCTACTGCCCCACACTGCTTCTCTGATTAACGTTGACCTCCATTTCTGAATTCACAGGCTATGTTAAGACATTTTGCTTTGACCAAGGTGTTTTAATGTTCAGTGAAATAAAAAGCAATCTCTTAGAACAATTTGCGCCTTCCTTCTCACTCATGCCCTTCTCAGTCATGCTGCTGCTCCCCAGAAGGGCCCGTGGTTAGCATTCCCTTCTAGATCCTTCCAGAGGCTGGCTGCTCATGCATGGGTATGCTACATACAGCTGCAGTCCTGTTATGCGCCCTATTCAGTAACTTGCTTCTTTTGCCTATCAATCAATATTCCTTGGCTATTTTTCCTTTCGCCATTCAGGAGAAGGCAGTCCCAGTCAGTGTACCTTAGCAGACACCCGAGGGGACAGACACTGATTCTACCACAATTACCTGCAAGTTGCTTAACCTCTGTCCTCCCTGTTGGCTCATCTGGAAAGTGGGTTGTGACTTCATAACTTGCTATGAGGATCAAATTAGTTACTGTACACAAAGCACTTGGAACAGTGCCTGATGTTGAGTGTTAGTTTGTTTTGTTAACAGATTTGTAGGATTCTCAACTTCGCACATATCATCATCTACTTCTAGATGAACATTTACACTGCTTCCAGCTTTTCACTAATATAGTCATTATTTCAATGAGCATCTTTGTGTGTGCCCCCTTGTATGTGTCTGGAGGATAAATTAATGGATGAATGGGTCATGCCAGTTTTCCTTCCTTCCGACAGCGTGGGGTAGAGACTGCCTCCCCAAACCCATACCAAAACCAGATTCCTATAAAAATCTTAAAATTATTATATAACCAGTAATACTTTCAATGTTATTATATATATATTGCAATCTAGTAGTCAGTGTCATTCCTTTCTTTTGTTAAATGCCTGCCATTATTGGTTCATAAATGTATTTCAGAGTTGTTTACAAATGGCAAAGTCACAGCTGTCTTACACTTTCTTCTTTCACGATTGCTTTGCACAGCCAGGTAGTGGTGGTTCGAAGGCCATTACAACAGTAGCTCTGGCCATACCTGGCACTAGAGACAGCACTCAGAGGCACCTGCCAACAGACTACCCTGGCTCCATATATGTTAGGGTGAAAATTACCTGCTTTCCCTTCAAACAAGAAAAACTGATTGAGAACCATTGTGCTCAATATTAAGCTAGTGGAGCCCACTGTATTATCAGAAGCTCCCCACTGTCTGAACCCTTGGTTAATTGCAGTGGGATCACATGGACTCAGGTGTCTTACCAGGAGTCACCAATACATCAGAAAAAGAAAGAGGTCAGTGATGTGGAAAGTGTTATTATCATTCAAGTGCTCAGTTCCAGCAGCAGTAACACAGAACACGAACAAGCAGCTTAGCCATTCGTCATCTTTAAAATACCTGAACAGATGAGTCTTGATAAGGTGGAAAAAAACAACCACTGTAACAGAGAGATAATGCGGGTTTAGGAAGGTAGACGGGAGTGATGCTTGGGTTCACTTGTTTATGTGGGATTTCTTGTTATTCTTCCTCTGTGTTAGAAAGACAGAAGACAGTAATAAATGAGTAAAAAAAAATTAGAAAAATACTGAATATTCATAAAATTAGGAAACCCTCTTCTAAAACAAAAGGATTTCAGAGATCATCCAGTCCCATCTCTTCTTGTGTAAATGAGACAACCAAGACTCCAAGAAAGGAAGTGATCTGACCCCAGTCACCCAGCCAGGGAGTCCAAGCGAGTACACAGTCCATTCAACTTTCAGCCTAATGCATTGCATGCTCCAGCCTAGACACACAGGGAAGAACTAAGACCCCAGACAGGCTCCCCTTTATATTGGGCAGAGGTCCAGGGCATGAAGAAAAGAATGGTGTAAGGCAAGGACTGGGAGCCAAGCAGAGAACCGAGGAACAGAACGAGCAGCATATACACGGTTAAGTGAACATGGAAAACAGCGGCTTTTTAAATGTTGCAGAGTCTGTGGCAGACAGCAAAATTGTCCACAGCAAAATAGGAGGGAAGGCTTGGTTCCATCGCATAGATCAAGGAAAGCGGGAGCCCTCTAGAAGCTGGAAGGCTCTTACCCAAGTGTTACAGAATAAAACCATCATTTACCAAAAAAAACAAAAACAGGACTTGACCTACCCCAAGCATCATGTGGGTTCAAAGAGAGATGAAGTTTAAGAAAGAAAATGAGGAAGACGCTGCATTTCTCAAAATCATGGGGCAGCAAAAGGCTCAAGAAAATAAATGATGAAGTGGGGTTCGGGGAGCTGTGTTAAAGGCACGGACACTTGAACGTCTGAATCCATTGAGATTTAAATACACACACACTGACAGATCAAGGCGGGTTTGTTTAATTGTACAAACACAAAAAGTTGCACAAAACAAACAGGCGAGTCTGGGGGGTTTATGCACATCAGAGGCAGGCTTATGGCAGAGTTGCAGCGATGATTCCAGTTCCTTCCTTTGCAGAGAGAATATCACATCGGCGGCCTTCCCCAGGGCCGCTGGAATTGCAGACGCTGCCTGAATGGGAATGAGCGCAGCCCGCACGCTGTCTCCCCTCAGCCTGCCCCTCGGCGCTTTAATTACAAGGTAGTGGGAACAGGGTCTCTCCTGCTCTCTGAAAATGACTTGCAAACAAGCCAAATCAGCTCACCAGGTGAAGCCCCTAGCACTGGTTGCTGCCCTGTGGGGGTGGTGATCAGACCTTCTGGAAGCTTTTTCTGACTTGGAAATAAACTGATTTGAAAGTCGTATGAAATGCAGTTGTGCTTGCTTAGACAGTGACTGAATCATCGGTGCTGACGAGAGCATAATGACACAGTCACGACATGCTGAGCTGTGTGCCTCTGGCATTCTCCACAAAGGGCCGAAGGGACCTTCGGGAAAAGACTTCCTTCGGAGCATTTGAAATTCTCCCTCCCCCCACTGTGATCCCACCTTGTTCTCCAGAGGAAACGCTGTGACTCCCCCCAAGTGCAGTCATGCCTGTGTGACGCAGTCATTCTTGAAGGTCGAGTGTTCCTAACATGGACCCTATGTTGATATTTTCTCAGGAAAAAAAACATCCAAGAAAAGCAGAGGTTCTCAATCCACGGCCCCCCGTCTGTTTAGCAGCGGTAGACCCCCCCTCTCCACAGCTGACAGTGTGCCATGTTTTGTGCAAATGTGTATTTTTCTGATTCTCAACAGAGTTCACGACTCCCAGATGTTTAAGAGTCAATGCTTTAAGGGATCTGACACGGTTTCTGAGGGCGCAATGACCTGACACTATGGGCAGAAGCTGTGGGGCGGTGAGCAGCCCCCGTCCACATCTGCGCACCCCTAAGACATGAGTGGAAAATAACTGCGCAAACAAAATCACTGGCGGAACAACAGCACCCCCAGCGGGCAGAACGGCAGCGAGCAGGCAAAGAACACTTCTTCCCAGCCAGGACGGAGGATTAGAGATGCGGCTTTCCAGCCAGCACCCACAGTGATGCACCATGAGGCCACCACTTATGCCTAGCTGCTACCAACCTCCCAGGGCTGTGAATATCCAAGGGCTTTGCGCTGCATATTGGAGTCAGGAGAACTCTACACCTGAAACCAGAACGCTGGGACTCAAGTCCTGGCTCTATCACTGACTCTGTGACTCTGGGCAAGGCATTTTACTCCTCAGGGCCTGTATTTGTTCTAATCCAGAGCATCGCTTTCAAGCCTTAATGGATGCTCCCTAGTTTTCTTATTCTTACAACCTATTTTTTGTGCATTTAGTACATATTCATTGATTCACTGAGATATGCCAGAAATTAGATGCCCAAGACCCTGGTTACTGCCTCCATGCTTGTGTTGAATTTACAGATTCCATTTTTCCCCTTATCCTCTCCCAGACAAATCTTTTCCAGACAGGAGAGATCCAGTTAGGGCTAACTCCTTGCATAGGAAAAAATCTAGCCCCGATCCCTGGCCCCTGCTCTCTGAGGTCTTGCCAGATTCCTCTCACCTGCGCAGAGCCTACACATTGTCATGCCCGCCTGCCTCCATATACAAAAGAATAGACTGAAGTCCAGTCAGGAGTAGGGACTTATCCCAGAATGACCCAGCAGGTCACTTCTCATACCTCCTGAGTGCTCCCCAGAGAAGTTTTGTAGCACTAAAATCATTGGGGGATCCATTTCTCTGTTTTAAATCAGTATACTGGGCTTTAGGGAAAGTTTCAGCATGAAGAGGAATAACCACTGACCTACACTGCCTTTCCTAGTGACCGCAGAGTGAGAGAGAAAAAATAGGGTAGCTCTGCTGCTTTCTGGTATTCTGGGAAGACAGGTTGTCATCCCGAGAGTGTGGATAGGAGTGGAAAGAGATTTGGCCTTTGAAAACAATAGTCTCGGTACTTCAGAAATGAGGAAACTACCCCGGTGAGACCAAAGCCTGGCTGCACCCAAGGAAGAAAGATACAGCAAGATTAGGTCTCAGCCAGCTAGTGAAAAACTGACGCAACAAGTGAAGAAGCCTATGTAATTACATGTGTAGGAGCGCCCTCTCGTGTCCAAGAGAGACTTTGACCTGATTGAAGGATTTTTCAAGAATGGGGAAGCATACAAACAAAACTACAGGAACCAGACCAGATTCTGCCCGCTAGCTTTCCTTAATTCTGGCCAAATTTTCCCTCCAAAAGATACATTCTTGCAAGTAAGAAAATTCATATTACCCTGAGATGTATTTGTGGATTTTCAGGAGTTCTGGGTGAGAATCTGAGTCTAAAACCTGAAAAAGTGGGACCAACAGCACAGACATCAGCCATCAGTCAATATAGTTTTTAGAAAATTGATTTATGCTTATTTCAGAGAGTTTCAAAAACATATAAAAGTAACGCCTCTGGCCAAGAAGAAATAACAGAATCAGGAATTGCTCATCCACCATAAACAACCAGCTGTCAGACACTATATGTGAAACAACTAATTTTAGGCATTAGACAAGAGGCAACACATGTGGTATCTGAGATGAAGAAAGAAGTGAGGTGCGTCCAGACTCTGGAGCAAGGAGGAAGGACTGAAGCAGGGCACAGGAGTTTCTCTGAGACGATGAATCAGAGACCAGAGTTCAAGGAGGTTGTGGGAGCTGAAATGTGTAGGACAGAGTACCAGAGATGCGGCAACTGCATGGAGAAAGAGCTCCGGAGGTCTGAGGAGAAAGAACTCGAGAGTCAAGGTTCTCCTTAAGTTACTAGACTGAACAAAGAACAACTGGGGAGTTCAAACAGCCCTATGCCCAGAGCGCACACAAGCCTGGCAGATGTTCATGCTGTTCCTGGAAAAATAAAAATCCTCAATGATCATCTAAGGCATTCAGTGGCGACCCCAGAGATATCACACATTGATAACTTTGGAGCTGCACTAGCAAAGCTCAAAGGGCTGAAACAGATCAGCAAGTAACATTTTTCTCTGCCAAAACAGAGTCTAGTAGTCTTTGAAGGAGAAAATGAAATGTAGACCCTAAATGATAGAACATTTACAATGCCCAGAATCCACTGCAAAATATCATTAGATACACCAAGAAGCAAGCAATGTGACCTCCAGCCGGCAGAAAAATCAGTCCATGGAAACTCATAGAAACAACAGAGATGATGAAACTAGTAGACTATGACATTAAAACAGCTTTTATGATGGCAGACACATGTTTAAATACTAGGAAAATTCATAAAGAAATTAAAAATAGAAAAAGAACCAAAAGGAACCTCCAATGCACAAAAATATAATATCTGAAATTAAAATTTCACCAGATAAGAGCAACAGCCAATTAGATACTACAGAAGATCGGTAAAGTTGGAAACACAGCACCACAATTTATAGGAAATGCAGTTCAGAGGGGAAATATAGAGAAAATAAAAAATGGCATCTTGGTGATCTAGAGGACAATACCAAGCAGTCAAGACTCTGAAGGGGATACAGATAAAAATATTTGAAGAAATAATGGCCAAAATTTTCCAAATTTAATGAAAACTATAAAATCACAGATCAAAAGCTCAACATACTTCAAAAAAGACTAAGGCACATCGAAAGGCACAACCAAGTACATCAAAATTGAAGAGAAGAGAAAAGAAATATGAGGGGTGCTCAGATGGCTGACTAGGGACAATGGTCACCAGATCATCTCAGAAAGAAGGGAGCGCTTTAAATGAAAAAAAAACATAGCCCAGGTGTAATTCTGAGAGAAAAGTGCCAGAACCTACTGGAGATTCCATGGGAAGAAGTTGCAGAAAAAAAACAACAAGAAGCAATATTTCAGTAGAGATTAACCCCCCAGGAATTTAGAGCCCAATGGAAAGGTAGGTGGAAGTGTTTGTTTATCCTCCCCTCGCAGGCTCCTCTATCCTCCTGAGCCCAGAAGCTGCTGCTGCCAGGGAACTGGCAGCTTCTTGACAGCAGAGCACCAAGCCGCCAGCCCCCTCAGGATTGCTCCCCCTCACCACACACCTGAGCCAAGGCAGCAGGCACCGTACTGCTTTTCCACTTACTGTGTGCCTTTGTCCTCCCCAAGGAGCTTCAACTCTTCAGTTTTCCTGTCACTGGTCCCCACACAAACATTTCCTAACACTTGCCCAGACTACAGGGCCCACTGGGGACCGGTGAGTCCTGAGGGAACTATGATTCCAGGACTTGGACATTCAGAGCAGGCTGCCTGCATGGCAGAGGAAAGTGCAAGAAGCCAGAGGAGCCCCTTGGGACAAAGGAGACCAGAGTGCCAGCTCTCCTCCATTCAGAGTCTTCTCCTCCACCTCCCCTTCCCTGCCCACTGCTGCCAAGATAGACAAACTGTCAACAAACATGTGAGAAAATGCTGACACTAATCATCAGGAACATGCAAATTAAAACCACAGAGAGCTACCACCCTATTCCTATCAGAGCAGCCATCATTTAAAACAGTCTCAAAACAACAGATGTGCTCATGCATGCCGTGAAAAAGAGTACTCATTCACTGTTGGTGGGAATGTAAATCAGAATAGCCACTGTGAGAAACAACGTGAAGGTTCCCCACAAAACTAAAAGGAGAATTTACCATCGAATCCATCAATTCCATTACTGGGTACATATACAAAGGCAGGGGATCAGTATATTAAAGAGATATCTGCATTTCAATGTTTATTGTAGCATGATTCACAATAGCTAAAATATGAAATCAAGCTAAGTGTCCAACAGTCAATGAGTAGATAAAGAAAATGTTATACATACACAGTGGAATACTATTCAGCCATAAAAAGAATGAAACCCTATTATGTGCAGCAACATGGATGGAACTGGTGGTCAACATGTTAAATGAAATAAGCCAGCACAGAAAGACAAACATTGCATGTTCTCCTCATGCGTTGGAGCTAAAAAAAAAAAAAAATGGATCTCATGGAAGTAGAGAGTAGAATGATGGTTTCCAGAGGATGAAGAAAGAATAACTAATAATGGGTATGAATATACAATTAGATAAAAGGAGTAAATTCTAATGTTTAATAGCACAGTAAGGAGACTATAGTTAGAAGAATTTATTGTATATTTCAAAAGACCAAGAAGAGAAGATTTGAAATGTTCCCAACACAAATAATACATGTTTGAAGTGAGGGATAGCCTAATTTCCCTGATTTTATCATTACACATTGTATACATATATTGAAATATTACATGTACCCCTTCAGTATGTGCAATTACTATTTATTGATTATTGTCTGGAATTCATTGAGGGTACAAAGAATTGGGTTACACTGATGGCATTTGTTAGATAAAGTCCCTCTTTATAATTGAGTCCTGCCCCCAAGAGGTGTGCTATACACCATGACCTCTCATCCCCCTCCTCTTCCCCTCTCCTTGCTCCCTCACTCCCCTACCCCAGCCTTGTATTGGTTCATCTACTGGGTTAATATTAGAATTGAGTACATTGGATCCTTTTATCATAAAGACATTTGCACTAGACTGTTTATCACAGATCAATTTACAATTGCCAAAATGTGGGAACAGCCTAAATGCCCACCACCCCAGAAATGGATTAACAAGCTGTGGTATACGTATACCACGGAATACTATTGACATCTTTTGCATTAACCTGGAAGGAGGTGAAACACATTCTTCCTAGCAAAGCATCACAAGAATGGAGAAGTATGTACAATTGTTATGTGTCATTTATTTTAAAAATCAAAACGCTGGGTGACCCCTGTGGCTCAAAAGGGTAGGCGCCAGCCCCATATGCTGGAGGTGGTGGGTGCAAACCCAGCCCCAGCCAAAAAATGCAAAAAAAAAAAAAATCAAAGTGCGGTGGCTCATGCCTGTAATCCTAGCACTCTGGGAGGTCGAGGCAGGTGGATAACTTGAACCCATGGGTTCAACACCAGCCTGAACATAAAGCAAGAGCCCCATCTCTACCAAAAATAGAAAAAACTGAGGCAAGAGGATCGCTTGAGCTGAAGAGTTAGAGGTTGCTGTGAACTATGATGCCATGGCACTCTACCCAGGGCAACAGCTTGAGACTCTTGTCTAAAAAAGAGAGAGAGAGAATACTTATTTTTTAATCTAGAGGGGAGAAAAACACTTTATTTACACAGCAAAGTTAATTCAATTTGGATCTTCAACCTAAATGTTTATAGCTATAAACCTTCTATAACATAGAAAACCATTGGGACAATTGGGTTGGTATAGACTCTTTTTAGACAGAAAACAAAATTGCAAGTAATACAAATAAAAGTGCACTGAGCTTTGTCAATATTAAAAAACTTCTGCATTTTGGTCAATTCACAGTTGCCAAGATGTGGAACCCACCTAAGTGCCCATCACCCCATGAATGGATTAACAAATTGTCAAATGTGTATACCGTGGAGTGCTATTCAGCCATAAAACAAGATGGAGATTTCCATCTTTTGTATTTACCTGGCTGGAGTAGAAATACGTTCTTCTTAGTAGAGTTTCATAAGAATGGAAAAACAAATATCAAATGTACTCAATACTAATATTAGACGAATATATGAACAATTACTTGCCCACACTAGCAATAAAACACAAATATAATCTAACAAGGGGAGGGGACAGAAGTGGGAGGGGACAGGGGAGGAGGGAAAGTGATTGGTGGGATCTCACCCAATGTGCACCATGCGAGGGTATTCAGCACGCCCCCTGGGTAAAAGGCTCAACTACAACTTGAACTTTACCCTAGAAACAATGAAACCTAATCATTTGTGCCCTCACATTAATCTGAAATTAAAAAATAAAAACAAATTAATTAATAAAAATCTTTGGCATTTTGAAAGACTCCTTTAAGCTGGGGAAAGCAAACCATAGAACGAAAGTAAATATTTGTAACACATATATCTCACGAAGAACCAGAATAAATAAAGAATCCTTATTACTAAATAGAAAAGATAAACAACAAGAATTTTTTAATGGGGAAAAGATGTGAAGAGAAACTCACCAAAGAAGATATGCAAATGCCCAATTAGCACATGAAAAATACTCACCATCATTAGTCAGCAAATAAATTAAAATTAAAGGCCCAAAAGATACCATTACACACTAATTAGAAGAATTTATTTTTTCATAATTGACAATATAGGCTTGGCGCCTGTGGCTCAAGCAGCTAAGGCACCAGAGCTGGTGGGTTCAAATCTAGCCC
>NW_003852585.1:1805875-1806387 GCF_000181295.1 Otolemur garnettii
GTCCCAGCTACTTGGGAGGCTGAGGCAAGAGAATCACTAAAGCCCAAGAGTTGGAGGTTGCTGTGAGCTGTGATGCCATGGCACTGTATCCAGGGTGACAGCTTGAGGCTCTGTCTCAAAAAAAAAAAAAAGAAAATTGACAATATAAAGTATTGGTAAGAATTCAAAGCAACTGCAGTTTTCACACATTGTTGGTGAGAAAGCAAAATCATACACATTAAAAAACATGCAGTGGCTCATTGCCTGTAGCTCAGTGCTAGGGCTCCAACCATGTACAATGGGCCTGGCAGGTGTGAACCAGCCCAGGCCTGCCAAACAACAATGACAACTGCAACAAAAAAATAGTGGGGGTAATGTGGTGGGTGCCTATAGTCCCAGCTACTCAGGAGGCTGAAAGAAGAGAATCACTTAAACCCAAGAGTCAGAGGTTGCTGTGAGCTGTGATGCCACGGCACTCTACCAAGGGTGACACAGTGAGACTCTGTCTCCAAAAAAAATACATATATATATAT
>NW_003852585.1:1807200-1811914 GCF_000181295.1 Otolemur garnettii
CATCTTAGCTCACAGCAACCTCAAACTCTTGGGCTCAAGTGATCCTCTTGCTTCAGCTTCCCAAGTAGCTGGGACTACAGGCACCCACCACAACGCCCAGCTATTTTTTAGAGATGGGGTTTTGCTCTGGTTCAGGCAAAACTCGAACTCCTGAGCTCAAGCTATCCACCCACCTCAGTCTCCCAGAGTGCTGGGATTACAGGCATGAGCCACCATGCCTGGCCTTGAAATATATATCTTGTACAAGTCAAAGGAAAATTACTCAACAGAAAATGGACAATCAATATGAAAACAAAGTTTTCAAAAGAAGAAGCTCAGATGGAGGATAGACGTGAAATTCAGTTGTCTCAGTCTACAGCGGTATATTTTTGTCCAAGAGGGCTTCACACCCAGGGGAGTGCTAAGCAGGCAGTGGTCCCTCCACGACACAGTTGCAAAACACATAGGCTACTGATTGACAAATGGGAATGAGTTTTTGATACACACAATAATTTATATGGATCTTAAGGGCATATGCTGGATTAAAACCAAATTATATCTCTAAAGTTAAACATATGCATAATCTAAGACCAAGTATTTCATCTTTTAGATATATTGCCAATCGAAATATGTGTACCATATATATAAAAATATTCATAGTATTAGTTATAATAATCAATAATTAGAGGGCATATGTGGTGGGTCACACCTGTAATCCCAACACTTTGAGAGGCTGAGGTGAGAGGATCACTTGAGCCCAGCAATTCAAGACCAGCCTTTGCAACATAGTGAAACCCCCATCTCTACAAAAGATAAGAAAAATAAGCCAGGCATGGTGGCACATGCCTGTAGTCCCAGATACAGCAGAGGCTGAGGTGGAAAGAGTGTGTGAGCCCAGGAGTTTGAGGTTAAAGTGAGCTATGATTGTACCACTACACTGTAGCCCGGGTGACAGCATAGGACCCTATCTCCATTAAAAAAGAAAAAGTTGTAAACGACCCAAATGTCCATCAACCACAGAATGTATATATAAATTTTGATACTCTCACAACAGAATAATAAAAAAACAATGAAAATGAATGAACTACAAATACATTTAACATCATGGGTCAGCCTTGCCAACAAAATGCTGAATAGAAGACACTAGATCCAAAGAACATATGAGTGTGCTGTAAGATTTCCCTTATCTAAACTTCAGAATTAATCATCTGTGGCATTAGAAGTCTGGATAGTATTTACAGTTGGAAAGGAGAGAAGGGATATTTGGGAGGTGGATTCTGGAAATCTGGCTGACTTCTAGTTCATGACCTGGACTGTAATTATACAAATGTGTCCACTCTGTGATAATCTGTAAAGTTTTTTTTTTTTTTTGTCTTTCTAAATTTTTGTAAAGTTTTTTAATATGTGTTTTACTTCAGTGCAAAAGTTTCGAATGTGAATCATCAGTAAGTGATTTAGGAGTCATCCGATCTATTTTCTTCTGTTCAATTCTATGGTTTAATACTAGAGCTAGAGAGCTTGCACAGACATCGTCTTCAGGAATGGAAACACTAGTGTAGTTTTAAGCCTTGCAGCATACCTGTCCTCCTAACTTTTCACTTATTAATCACAGGACATTCCCACCCATAACTTTGTCTATTCATCTGGAGGCATCTGGGAGAAGACTAGAAGATAAGGTTTGCCTTTTTCCTCAATCTCATCTCCTGCTAAGTTTTTGCCTTCCTTGGTGTTCAGATGGAACCCCTTCAGTATTAGCTGCCTATTATAAGACTTCACAAAACTACAGAAGTAGCCAAGACACGCTAACAAAATAACAGCCAGATATTTTCCTAATTGTACAGGCTTGTATATAGAAGGTATACTTTGTCCCAACAGGCAGGCACTTAACCAAATGCCATATAACTGCGTGGCCCTGGTCACCATCTTGCCTGTCTATGCTCATGTGTCCTCAATGCCATCCACCTCACCTTCTCTATTCAGTTAACTCTGCATCTTAGAACTATCACTTGGAGCATGCTGTTTCTGGTACTATATTCCACACTGATCAAGATTCTTATGTCAAAGCAGTAGAAACTAGCTGTTATTTGATAAAGCAGAATAGCAAGTTAGCAAAAGAATGTTTGGTGAATTATTAAGTTACTGAGGACATTGAAGAACTAGACTTAGCCATGTGCCCAGAAACTTTGAATCAAGTTATACCCCAGAACTGGTCTGGTGATAACTCTCCTGCTATCGCTACCAAGCACTAGATGCTATAGCTTGTAATTCCCAAACTGGAGAGAGTAGACACTGGTCATTGCCATAAACATTCCTGATAAGTGTTGCAACTACTCCCATCAGAGGGAGAATTCCCTCCTGTCTCAGTTCTTTAGTTCACTAATGTCAGGATCAAAGACTCATCAGGATGTCTCTGACTGGATGAACCTAGATCATGTGCCACATCATAGCTGCAGGGACTACCAGTATATGTGACATTTTCATCTTCTATATGGGGAGGTAAGCTTTACCTGCTACACCAGGAGCCAAGAGACAAGGAATTCTCCAAATGTGGCAAGACATTCAGATACTGGATAATACTGCTAGATAAAAAGTATCCACTTCACCACTGTAACTTCAAGCCACCACCTAACACATAATAAGAGAGTAATAAAGACTTGTTGGCAGAATGATTGAAAAGCATAAAGGACTGAAGATGACTAGCATTAGCCTACAGGAGGTAATGAGATAGCTAGGAAGGGACTTGTACAACATGGGTGTCAGACCAGAGACCTGGGCAAGGCAGCGTGTGTGGAGGGGACAGATCTCTCAGCCCTGTCAAATCACGTCTCAGTCTGGGACAGCTATCCCGTGAGGATGCCATGGCTAGACAGAAGGCCACCTGTGCTTTCTAACTCTAGGTTTTCAAATGCAGGCATACTTGATTCCTCATTTTATTATACTTTGCTTTATTGTGCTTCAAAGATTTTTTTTAAGACAAGCATGAAACAAGATTTATTGAGGCAGAGAAAGATAGGTTTGCAGAATAAGAAAGCTTACAAATCAGGATGCATTTGCCATAGAGAGCGAATGGGCCTCCACTGCCAAGCAAGTGAGAAAAGAGGCCACAGATGTTGCCTTTTACCCAATCCCTCTCCCTCTCCTTTGGTTTCCCTATCCCCTGGGATGTAGCAGTACTGAAAGCACACCAATTAATAGCCATACAGTGGCCTCTACGTGTTCAAGTGAAAGGTAGAGTCACACCTCTCATTTTATTTATTTATTTATTTTATTTTTAGACAAGGACTCATTCTGTCACCAAGCTAGAGTTCAGTGTCATGATCATAGCTCCCTCCAACCTCTAGTTCCTGGGCTCAAATAATATACCTGCCTTAACCTCCCAGGTAGTTAGGACTACACGTGCGTTCCACCATGCCCTGCTAGTTTTTAATTTCTTTTTTCTTTTCTTTTTTTTTTTTTCTGGAGACAGGGTTTCACTATGTTGTCCGGGCTGTATGTCTCTTACTTTAAATCAAAAGCTAGAAATTAAGCTTAGTGATGAAAACATGTTAAAATATTACATAGGCTGATAGTTAGGCTTCTTGTGCTACTTAGTCAAGCTGGAAATGCAAATGAAAAGTTATTGAAAGAGGACGGCTCCTGTGGCTCAAAAGAGTAGGACACTGGCCCCATATACTGGACGTGGTGGGTTCAAACCCGGCCCTGGCCAAAAACTGCAAAAAAAAAAAAAAAAAGTTATTGAAAGAAACTAAATGTGCTACTCCTAGGAACACATGGATGACAAGGAGAAACAGCCTTATGCTGATACAGAGGAGGTTTTAGTGGTCTTAATAGGAGATGGAATCAGCCGCAACATTCCAGAGCCTAACAGGGAGCAAGGCCCTAACCTGCTTCCATTCTATCAAGGCTGTGAGAAGTAAGAAGGCTGCAGAAGAAAAGTTGGGAGCCAGCGGAGGTGGGTTCATGAGGTTTAAGGAAAGAAGCCGTCTCCATAAGAAAAAAGAGCAAGGTGAAGCAGCAAGAGCTGATGGAGAAGCTGCAAGTTACCCAGAAGATCTAGCTAAGATCATCGATGAAGGTGGCTGCGTTAAACACTAGATTTTCAGTGAAGATGAAACAACCCTATATTGGAAGGAGATGTCATCTATGCCTTTCACAGGTAGGAAGGAGAAATCAATACCTGATTTCAAAGCTTCAAAGGACAGGCTAATTTGCTCTTGTTAGGGGCTCATGCAGCTAACTTCAGGTTGAAGTCATTGCTCATTTACCATTCTAAAAATCTTAAGACACTTTAAAACAGTGGTTCTCAACCTTCCTAATGCTGTGATGTATTTTCACTGTTCCAAAGGGGTCGTGACCCCCAGGTTGAGAACCACTGCTTTAAAACTACTCTTCCTATGCTCTATAAATGATCAACAAAGCCTGGATGATGACTCATCTGTTTACAGTATGGTTTACTGAATACAAGTTCGGACAATTAAGGTCCTGAACTTGCCACTGCAAGCTTATGTTGGCAGCACTATACAAACAGCTCAGTAAGGTTTCATAACCTTGGTATATCCAGGTCTCACAACTGTGTTCATGCCAACGTGTAGTGGTGTCTTGCTGAGTGGCATTCATTATTGCCGTATGTTTTTGTGTGCCATCGTTAGCATGCTGGAACTTGAATTAAAGTGATGAACAAACATTAAATTTCTTGTTAAACTTGGCAAGAGTGGAAGTAAAAGCGGGGACATGT
>NW_003852585.1:1812279-1813700 GCF_000181295.1 Otolemur garnettii
CCATAATCAAAAATGTTCTGTCAGGCCAAATCAAGAGTCAAAACAATGTTGCTGATCTTTTTTGCTCCAGAGGGATTATTAATTATGAATTTGTACCAGCTGGACAAACAGTTAGCCAAGTTTACCATTAGGAAGTGCTGAAAAGGCTGCATAAAAAAGATGAAAACGACCTGAACTTCTCACCAAACTTATAGCTCTTGCATCATGACAATGAATGCACCAGCGCACACGGCACTGTCTATGAGGGAGTTTTTAGCCAGTAAACAAATAGCTGTATTGGAACATCCTCCCTACTCACCTGATCTGGCCCCCAGTGACTTTTTTCTTTACCCAAAGATAAAGAAAATATTGAAAGGAAGACATTTTGATGACATTCAAGACCTCAAGGGTAATAGTATGACAGCTCTAATGCCATTCCAGAAAAAGAGTTCCAAAATTACTTTAAAGGTTGGACTAGAGACTGTCATCAGTGCATTGCTTCCCAAGGGAAGTACTTCAAAGGTGACCATAGTGATATAAATCAATGAAGTAAGTAGCACTTTTTTAAGGACAACTTCGCAAAGTTAATTGTCAACACTCACTAGTCATATAAAAGATTCCTTTCAAAAGATTACTGTTCACTGATGATATACTTAGTCACCCAAGAGCTCTGATGGAGTTTTACCAGGAGATGAATATGTTTTCATGACTGCTAACACAACATCTGTTCCGTAGCCCATGCATCCAGGAGTAATTTTGATTTCAAGTCTTATTATTTAAAAGAAATACATTTCATATGGCTATAGCTGCCATAGATAGTGATTCCTCTGCTGGATCTGGGCAAAGTAAATTGAAAACCTTCTGGAAATAATTCGCCATAGTAGATATCATTAATGATAGTTATGATTCATGAGAGACGGTCAAAATGTCAACATCAACAGGACTGTGGGAAAAGTTGGTTCAGCACTCTCACAGATGACTCTGAAGAGTTCAAGACTTCTGTGGAGGAAGTAACTACACATGTGGTGGAGATAGAAAGAGAACTAGCATTAGACGTGGAGCCTGAAGATGTGATTTAATTTGCTGAATTCTCATGATAAAAATTTAATAGATGAGCAGTTGCTTTTTATGTCTAAGAAGGAAGTGGGTTTCTGAGATGGAAACTCCTGCTAGGGAAGATGCTGTGAACATTGTTAAAATGACAATGAAAGACTTAGAATATTATATATTATGTAGTTGATTAAGTAGCAGCAGGGTTTGAGAGGACTGACTCCAGTTAGGAAAGAACTTCTAATGTGGGTAAAATGCTATCGAACAGCATCTCATGCCATACAGAAATAGTTCATGAAAGGAGGAGCCAATGGATGCAGCAAACTTTATTGCTGTCTTTTTCTTTTTCTTTTTCTTTTTTTTTTTTTTTGAGACAGAGCCTCAAGCTGTCA
>NW_003852585.1:1814012-1836106 GCF_000181295.1 Otolemur garnettii
CCATCAACATCAAGGTGAGACCCACCAAAAGTTATGACTGGCTAAAGGCTCAGATGATCATTAGCATTTTTTTAGAAATAAAGTGTTTTTGATAAAGGTATGTACATTGTTTTTAGATATAATGGTATTTTACATTCACCACTGTATTGTGTAAACATGACTTTTATATGTACTGGGATACCAAACAATTTGTTTGATTTCATTTATTGCAACATTTGTTTCATTCAGGTGGTCTGAAAGGAACCCACAGTATTTCTGAGCTATGCCTGCATGCACTTCTCTGGTTTGTCAGCAGGTGGAGCTGCTGCATGCAAGTCAGAAGTTTGGCAAGGATGGGTCAAGAGATTCTGATAGCTGAAAGGCAATTAACACATTACATAGGAACAAGTTCATTGCCACTTCTGAAAAAATGGTGATAATAATAGAACGTAACCTACAGTGCCACTGTTAGGACTAAAGGAGCTAGTGTACACTATGTAAAGGGCCTGGCAGTGCAGATAATCAATGACTGGTGGCTATAACTGTCAATATTCTTACAAATCCATGAAGTTTTAAAACAGTTACTACATAATAGCATCTCTTTCACCACACAGACAACTAACATTATTAGCTGTTTATAGTGAATTAACTACTAAGAAGGAATTGAAAAAGGATTCCAAAGGATATCGTAGGACTAAGGAAGGGACAAATTTGGAAGGGGAGGAGGAGGCTTCCCCAGGGCAGACCCAGATGGTGGGGAAGTTCACTGGGCTGGAAGCCTCCTACTGGATTACAGTGATGGCAGGCAGGAAACCATCTCCCTGAGTTTCCAATAAATTCTCTGGGAAATTGCCTAGGAGAAGGTGTTGAACTTGTTGGAAAGCCATCAATGGCATCTTTAGAACTTTCCTGGAAACCAGGTGTGACACCCACAGAACTCACAGGAGTCCATCCACAGGGCAAGAGTCTTACTGGACTCACTTGGGGAAAGGCAGCAGGATGAAGAGGGGGATAGGCTACTGCTGTGACTCAGCAGGAATCACCTCTGCTAAATGTCCCAGACACCAGCCAAGTGCCCCAGAAGAGGAAAAACTAAAGCACACCAGAACATGAAAAGAAGCCCTTTCAATCTCCAGTACCCTTATACTGGCAAAAATTGAGAGTACACCAGCTGGCAATGGAGGGAAATTTCCAAGCAGTGAAAGTTGTCTTTGGAGCTAAGAGGCAATGCATTGATAACTGGCACAACGAGGCAGGTGGCCAGCAGGGGAGGCTTGGGAGCTCACTGCCTGGTTGAAATTCCCACTCTGCACTTACTATCTGCATGATCCAGGCTTTCTGCGCATCGGTCCCTGCACTCTCTATAAAGCAGGGATGCTGGCAGGAGCTACCTCATGGGGCTATTGCAACAAATTAATGAGAGAACATATGTTAACCTGTGGCAATCTACTCGAATCTTTGTGCATAGTGCCTGTCACATAGCAAGTGTGCCATAGAAGGCAGCTGTCAGCATCATGGTCATCATTATATCCTAACTGTGCCAGGATGCACACGGAAGGCTATCTTCCACTTGCTTCCCACTCATAGACAATGATGGCACCCCAGCCACTCTGCTTCATGAAGACTGCCAGCCTGCTGAGCTTTTTAAAGATATCCAGGATCAGCTGGGCACGGTGGCTTATGCCTGTGGAGGGGAGCTGTTAAGGCGAGATCACTTGAGTAAAGGAGTTTAAGACCAGCCTGACCCCGTCTCTGCAAAAAATAAAAAACAAAACTAGCTGGGCTTGTAGAAGGCACCTATAGTCTCAACTACTTGGGACACTGAAGCAGGAGGATCACTTGAGGCCAGGAGTTTGAGGTGGCTGTGAGCTATGATGCCACAGCACTCTACCCAGGGTGACAGAGTCAGACAAAGGAAGGAAGGAACGAAGGGACGGAGGGAGGGAGGGAAATGGAGAGCAAATGAAAGAACAGAAGAAAGGAAGGGGGGGAGAAACAAAAAGAGGGAAGAAAAGAAAGAGAGAGATCCAGAATCCGTGGGAATGAGAAGGCTCTACATTATGACTGCATTCAGGCTCCCTCCCCAGGAGTCCTGGCCAAGGAACTTCCCATGTTTTTGATACTGGACAAAGTGGTGCCCCAGCCAGCTCATCTGAGCAGGGCTGGGGGACCTGCCACCTCTGTCTTGGCTGCGGTAGCCGGCAGAGAAACCGGCAGGCTGGAGCAAGTGGAGGGAGCTTTCCTCTCCTACTGGAGGCTCCAGAAGCAAAAAAGACTGGAGGGAGCAGGGGAAAACACTGGCGATTCCTCCAGTGTATCCCTAATTGGTCCATTTTCAATTCAGGAAAAAATAGACCAATCAGCTCAGCTTTCAGCTCATTGGACAACTGTCCCTATATAAACCTCTGAGTAAAAAGCCTAGTGGCAGATCATTGCAGACCTTTGAGGAAGAGATAGCAGGAGAGCAAAGACCTCAGCAGATTGCTGCAGACCATCGAGGGGGGGAGGGAGAGAGAGCAGAAGATAAAGAGCTGTAACACTTGTATCCTGCCCTGCAAGGAGGTTTGGCTCTTTGTAAGAGCTGTAACACTTGTATCCTGCCCTGCAAGGAGGTTTGGCTCTTTGTAAGAGCTGTGACACTTGTATAAAACCTATCTTATCCTGCTCTGCAAGGTTTGGCTCTTTGTAAGAGCTATAATACCTGTTAAATAAAACCTAACTTCCATCCTGTGGTCCATCGATTCATTCATCGAATTGTCAAGACCAAGAGCTTGGAAATCCAATATCAAAAGTCCGGCATCATTTTCTTCACAAAGACTCTGTGCTGGGGAGCTTGATGAATCCCTTCTGTCCCTTGGCATATAAATCTCAAGACGAAACTATCCACTGGATATTGATAATTCCTCCTTGCCCTATAAGAAGATTGGCTCTAGTGCCCAGCTCAAGTAAAGGCATTGTGTGCAGTCTGGGAGACAAGAGCCTGGGCTTTGATGAAGTAGCACACTCAAGAGGACATGCGATATGAAGCCATTGTCCACCCGCCCTCAGAGATCTTTGGTGAAACTAGCACTGTTCAAAAATGTCTCTGGAGAATGTGAAAAGGGGCTAGCTGGGTCTTATTTGGGATAAATGACTGGGTCATGAGTCCCTGGATCGAGGGCACACACTAGACAGTGGAACTAAACTAAAATCTTCAGCTCCTCCCAGATGACTGAATAGAGCCTCTCTTGGCCAAGGAGATACCCCAAAACTCAGTTGTTGGCCATGAAGAATGGAGATCAGACAGGTGGCATTATGCCCCCCCTTCTCTGTATCTCACTAACAGACCTAAGGCCATGCAAGACACACTTGCAGGTCCTCAATTTACTCAACAGACCACTGGAGTGTGGGTATATAGCCAGTGACTTGTCTCTGATTGACAGACTTCCTTAATTTACAACACTCCAAGCCTCACACAAAGCTTTATTTCCTTTAACAAATTACAAATGAAGGAGTCTTTAAACTCACCTGTGACTTGTAACTCCCAACCCTCTCCACTTTGAGATGTCCCACCTTTTCAGGCCAAACCAATGTATGCCTTCTATGTATGGATTTATGGCTTTACTTCTGATTCTTATCTCTCTGAAATATATAAAACCAAACTTTAAACCAACCACACTGAGTCCATTTGCTCAAGGCTTCTTGGGTACAGCTCTGGGCCGTGGTCCTCAAACTTGGCTCAGAATAAAACTCCTTAAGTTATTTTACAAAGTTTGGGTTCTTTTTCATTGTCAGCAAGGACACAGACTGAAAACCAGGCCCATTTTGGGATCTCATCCACAGGGTCATACTGTCATGGCCATCCTTCTGACCATGATGACCACAAATGCCTGCTTGCTGGTGGTGGTGGCGGTGGTGGGTTCTGAACATGGGTAGAAGTATTGCTGGAAGTGGCTGAGTCATGGGTTTTGAGTCAGGAATGGCCGAGGGCCCTGGGGAAGTTAGGCAAGGTTTTGTTTTGACATGCAGTGCCCCATACACAGGGCAGCTGGACAGGCACGTCGTGAGACCCTGCTACTCACAGTGGGTGCTTATAGTACTTTCCCAGGGCTGCGAGAACAAGCAATCACAGATGTAGTAGCTTGAAAGAACACATTTATTCTCTTACAGTTCTAGAAGTCAGAGAGCTAAACTGGATGGGAAGGGTTGCGTTCCTTCTGGAGGCCCCAGGGGAGAATTTGTTTCCACATTCTAGGAGCCGCTTGTATTCCCCGACTCAAGGCCCCTTCTCCCATCTTCCAGCAGTGAGGCAGCTTCACAGCTCTCCCTCTTGCTCTTGTCTCACGCGCACTCTTTCTGACTCTGCTTCCAACTTGACATCTCTTGCTTTGACCTTCTTGCCTCTCTCGTCTGAGGACACCTTGTTGTTACGCTTAGGGCCCACATGGATAACCCAGGCTCACCCTCAGCTCGAGACTCTTAAACATATCTTCAAAGTCCCTTTTGGCATGTCAGGTCACATAATCACAGGGTTTGGGATTAGGACATGGACACCTTGAGGGGGGCATGATTCTGCCAATCACAGTGCTTGTCCTCAGTGTCTCCTTATATGCACTTGAGTTTGGTCAGTTCAGAGGGTATCTGGGTCTGGAACTTGGAGCATTCTGAGGTACCATCTCTGGGGTCTAGATTCCACCCCCAAGAATTCTGCTGGGATAGCAATTGTAGGCACTGGCTGGTCTGACTGTAGCGTGTTAGCAGAACTTATTAACATTAGCGTCGGTAAAGTTGGCACACAACCCCAACACTGCTATATTTGACTGGCTAATGATAATAGTAACAGCAGGCACTAGCAGAAGTCTCCATTTGCTAACTGAAGCAGAGGTGCTTGAGTGACTTGCTGTAGCGGGAGAGAGGCACAGCAAGGAGTTGAACATACACATATGCCCCTCCCCCACACCGCACTGCTGGCCAGTGGGTCCCAGAGGCAGAGTCAGGGCCTCATGACCAGATTGACCCTGGGTGAAGTACCTGATGCCACAGCACTACAATCCCAACCTGTGACACATCTACCTGGCTGGCATTAAGTTCGCCAGCCCCTCTGGTGTCAGCAGGAATGAAACATTTGCTCTGTGACATGTGAGCGGTCACTAGATGTGTCTCTTTCCTTACACAGCTCTCTTGTGGGTCCTGAAGGGCTGGGGGGAGGGTTGGGGGTATAGAAGTGTGTCCCTGAGGCCCTATTGGAGCCAGCCTTGTGCTGAGGTGAATAGCAACCCTGAAAAGTATGTCTACCCAGAGGCTACGAACGTGACCTTCTTTGGATAAAGGGTCTTTGCTGAAGTAATTAAGGATGTCAAGGTGAGATCATGCTGGTTTAGGATGGGCTCTAACTCCAATGACAAGTGTCCTGAGAAGGGAAGAGGAGGCAGTGCAAGGACGTGGGCAGGGACTGGCCTAGGCATCCGCAATCCGAGGGGCGCCAGGGGCTGCCAGCAAGCCACCAGAAGCCAGGAGAGAAAGGAACAGGAACAGATTCTCCCTTCCAGCCTCCAGGAGGAGGTGACTCTGCCAGCACCTTGACTGGGGGATTCTTGCCTCCAGAATTGTGAGAGAATATGTTTCTCTTGTTTAATCCATTCCGTTTGTGGCCCCTGGTTGCGGCAGCCACAGGAAACAAATACAAACCGCTAAGGTGTGGTACTGAGCCCACAGGAAGCACACAGCACTTTCGTGGTCTGACAGTCCCTTAGGGATGGCCTTCCCAGTAGACCTATCCTGAAGAGGCAGGACTAGAATATGCCATGCTTTCTGGTGGCATCAGGAATGGAGGAGCAGCCCAGCTGCTGGGGGAGCCAAGTCCAACAGCTGGCCACTTACACAGCAATCCACGTGGAGCGGACAGCCACAGGCACCTGCAGGGATGGTCTGCCCCGTTGGCCCAGAAGTGGGGACAGGGTCAGCCCTGGCTGGAGCCTATTCCCCGGGCAGAGGGACAGTTTCCAGGAGTGTGGGACTCTCGGTTGTGCCCGAGGCACACAGCATGCTGAGTAGCTGAGGACACCGTAGCACCAGCAAAGGCTGAGGAGGTCCCAGCCTAAAGCTTCTGCCTATTGGCCCCTGGGTACAACTAAGAAGCCAGGGAGCAGCGTGGGGCTCAGAGTGTTGCACATCACAGCAACTACCAGTGGGGAGGCAGGTAGTGGGTCCCTGGGACTTGAACTGACCACGAGGGACCCTCCTGTGTGGAACCTGGGGGAAAGGTTGACAAAATGATGCTGAGCCTAAGTGAGTGGAAGACTTCCGCGTCTGGAGTGAAGTGGACTTGGCAATGAGAAGGCTTGGCTTAAGAGGAAGCTGGGAGGAATTAGCCAGGGCTTCTCCCACCTGCCCTTGGCCTCGGGCCTGAGTGCTGAGAGCAGGGTTACTATGCAGTTCCCCTTTCCCAATCCTTTCCCCGCCTGCCTAGTGCTACAGCACATGGCATCCAGAGGTGAAAGAGAGTAGCCTGTACCCGCTGAGGAATGTTGGGGGGAGCTGCCTAGAGTAAGGAAGGAAGGAGCCCAGTGCATGGAGCACAGTGAACACGGGGAAAGCTGTAGGAGAGGTGGTCAGGGGACTAGTGCGAAGCCAGGTCGAGTAGTGCTTTTTAAACCATCATAAGGACTTTGGCTTTTACTCAGACTGCGATGGAGAGATGTTGGCAGTTTCCGAGCAGAGGGCTGATGTAACCTGGATGTGATTCAACTGTATCACTCTACCTGCTATGTTGAGGATGACTTCATATAACAGACTATTTAACATTTCAAGAAATGTCAACACGTCAGTGGTTTAATTCATTTTAATGGTCCAACGTGGACATTCCTGGTTTGTAGATGGCCTTCCACACAGTTAGTCAGGAACCCAACTTCTTTCAGTGTAGTGGTTCTGCCACCCACTAGGGTCTAAAGTCCCTATCCTGCAGGGTTTCCCCCTCAGCACCGCTAACATTTGGGGCTGGATATTTCTTTGCTGTGGGAACCTGTAGGGTCCCAGGTTACAGGATGTTTAACAGCATCCCTGGCCAATTCTCATAAGTGCCAGCAAAATTGTCCCCTCAGTCAGGAGAACCAAAAATGTGTCCAGTCATTGCCAAATGTTCCCTGGCAGGGATGAGGTTGGAGGCAAAATAGCTCTCAGTTTTGAACCCCAGAGATAGAGGAAGAGGAAATAAGAAGCACTTGCTTCTTCACCACCTTGACCCAGATGGTTATCTCGTTTTTTATCATTGGTTACCTTATTTTCTTATTATGAATAAGATAATTGTCATCTTATTTTATATGACACATCTCATTTCTGCTCGTGCTCCAATAGCAAGAGTTTGTCATATCTTCCTATGTCAATAGAAAGGAACTTGGGAAATAGTCACCATCTGGGAGGCCACGTCCATGCAACAGCTCTCAACTGTGGAAGAAAGAGCAGCAGGAGCCTGGAGCAGAAGCAGGTGGGAGCCACCGCAATAATCCAGGTAAGGGACAAGGGCAGCTAGGCCGGGAAGGGAGCAGGATGGCAGTGAGCAGTGAGTGTGCTCTCAATGTTCAAGTAACTTGCATGGTTTTTTCTCCTGAATAGATTCTGGCTAATACAAGTGGTGGACAGGATCAAGAAAAGTTCAAAACAAAGAGAAGCCAGAATATTGGAAGAATCTGTGTGGATCTTAAAATCACAAGGAATTATGGGAAACAACACATCAGAGTGACAGGACCTAAAATTTCCAAGAGATGAAGAATGATCCAGAAGTCTGCAGATGGCTGGTACAAAAGGGGTAGTGTGTGGTATAGTTGATGAGGAAAGACTCAACATGGGAGATAGAGTCAGCTCTGTAGGTATCGTTGGCCCCTAAAGACCAGCACAAAACCTGGGAACTGGTTGGTGTCTTAAGTTGTATATAATCCCCCTATGCTGAGAGAGAATCTATGTGGGGGCTCTACCTGGTCAGTGGCCCCAAAGGGGTCTGAGGACAGGAGCAGAAAGAAGTGCCCTTCCTTATCCCTGGCTTCAAGCAAAAAATAGCTTGCAAATGCCAGTGGCATGGGACCACCACCATCAGTGGCCTTGCGTCCACTCTTAGCCAGTGCTTGCATGGGCAATCCCAGACCATTAAAAGGGTAGAGAAGAGGGCAGATAGAACCACCTTCCTTAGCCCTCCCCAACCGGCCCCTGTGACGTGGTAAGGCATCACAGAAATTGCTGGGTCTCCTTGGCTGACCAAGGGACCTCCATCCCATCATAAGGACACCTTACTTATGATCATAGCATCATGGGCACACCTGGAATAATCAGGACTTGGTCCAGGAAGTCCCACTTTGGGCTTCAAGCCTGTGCTTATACCACAGTGAGCAGGAGTCAGAGGGCAGCTGCTGGAAGTCCCTGATCCCTATTGGGATCCCCTCAATCTCAGGCAGATCCCAATCCCCTCAGTGGCCCAGGAATGGGCCACTGCATGCCATCAACTCTCCAAGCCTCTTTACCTGCTAGAGGCTTTCTGGCCACATACACAGAATAGTCCTCAGCATAATCAGCCAGCTAAGTGTTCCTTGACTTGTAAGGAATTTCAGGGCTCAGGAAGTAGTCACTATTTTTGTCACCTGCCATCCTGGACTTTATCAGTACTACAAAGACAGCCCCACCTAAAGCTGTGATTGGGAGGGTCAACAGGAATCCCGGAGAACTTTCTGACTGGCTGGTTCAAGGAATCATGAGTTGTTCTCTCCCCTAAGGTCCAGCCTTACATCCAGCTGCCAACTGGATTACCTTTGCCTCAAATGCCACTGCCCCAAACTGAGCTTATCATCTTCTTCAGCTCCCCAGCTCCCCAGGCCCCCAGGGCCTGATCCCTAGCCCCACCCAAAGAACAAAATCCCATTGCTCTTCACCTCATCTTCCCTATCTCAGGAAATGACTCCATAATCCACCCAGTTGCTTGAACTAGAATGTCATTCTTGATCTTTTCCCTCCACCTTTGCTACATTCAGTTTGTCATTGAGTTTCTAACTCCAAAACATAACTCAAACCTACTCCCTCTATTGACCCTGACTGCCATCCCTTCATTCAAGTCATCATCTCTCTCCTAATCAGCTACAAAAATTCCTATTTCATCTCCTGACCTCCATTCTTGGCTCCTTGTTATAATCCATTCACCCATCACCCATTGCAAGTTTCAGAAATGGAAATCAAATCATGTCACTGCCTTGCTTAAAACCTCCCAGTGGCTTCCCCTTGGACTTTGATTTAACATAAAGTCTTCACCATGATGTATTAGTTTCCTGGGGCTGCTGTAGGAGACTATCTCAAACTTATCAACTTCAAACAATACAGACTTACTATATCACAGTTCTGGAGGGAAGCAGAAGTCTGAGGGGGCTCAACTCTGCTCTGAGTACCACAGGCTGAGTTCTTATCTGGAAGCTCTGGAAGAATCTGCTTCCAAGCTCATTCAGGTCATTGGATTCTTCTAGTTTCTTGCTGTCATAGGATTGAAAGCCCCATTTTCTTACTGGCTGTCAGTCAGGAACTGCCCTTAGGTCCTAGGGACCTGTCTCTGGGCCTTGACTACGCCCCTGCAGCTCAGCCAGCAATGGTATGTTTAGTCTTCTACACACTTCCAATCTCTCCGACTTCTGCTACAGATCTCCCGACTGCAGCCAGAAAAATCTCTGCTTTTAAGAGCTCATGTAGCTAGATTAGACCCACCTTGTTAATCCAGGTTTAATCTCCCTGTGTTAAGGTCTGTGCCTTTAATCACCTTTGCAAAATTCCTTTCACCATGTAAGCTACCCAATTCGCAGACTCCAGGAATTAGAATGTGGACATGGTGGGGAAGTATTTGGCTTGTCCAACATGGCCCATAGCCCACAAGGCCCTACATGACCTGGCCTCTGTCACCTTACCTAACATCAGAACCAAGTCTGTCACTCACTAGCTCAGCAACCTAAGTTAGGTTGCTTAATCTCACTGAGTAACTGTTCCCTCGGCTGTAAACTTAGGTAATCGTTATCTGCCTACTTCACAGGCTTGTGTTGAGGACGGGATACAATAACACATGAAACATTTTTTAGAGTTAAATCAGCCACATAATTAATTATGGTCACTGGCATGGTTGCATTAGCACAACACAATCGTGTTGCTCACATCTTTATGAAAGCCTCCTTCCCTGACTCTACATGTCCCTCCAGCTGTCCCCTTTGGCTCTGTTCCCCTTCCCAGCAAAGTTCTTCCAAGTGATCGCCTGTACCCCTTCTCTCCACTCCTGCTCCATCCCCTGTGTCCCCTACCTATCCAGTCAGGCTGCTAAATCCACTACTCCACCAAAATAACTTTCATCAGGGTCTCAGGGTCACCAATGGCCTCCACCTAGCCAAAACGTAGGGGAACATCTCAAATCTCATCTTGCTCACTTTCAACAGCATTGGACACAGCTGATGCTCTCATCTTCATCCTGACTGGCCTCCCACCTCTCACACTGCTCCTTCCTCCACTGTTCGGATTTTCCTTCCTTCAGGGGCTCCTCATATGTTAGTGTTTCTTGGGACCCCGGCCACTCCTCTTCTGAACTGATGTTTTCTCCTTTAGTGATGCTACTAACAAATAGGTCCAATAATGGGCAGAGGTCAAGATCCTTCCCCCACCGTGCTGCAGCAGCATCTTTGAAATAAATCAAGTGACATGTATTAGGTCAGTTTCTGGACTCTCTATTCTGTCCCATTGCTCAGGATTTACTTATATCTTTCTTTCAATAATGCTCTGTCTTAATTATTGTGACTTTATAAATCTTAATATAAGGTGGTATAAATGTCCCCCAACTTTGTTATTCTTCAAGATTGCCTTAGCTATTTCTAACCCCTTGCATGTCCATATAAATTTCACAATCAGTTTGTCAATTTACTCACACACCTGTAACCCCGCCCCCCCCCACACACAATCAACTACTATTCTTATTGGAATTACACCGGATCTCTACATCAATGTGGAAAGTATTAACATCTTTACAATATTGACCTTCCAATCCATGAACACTTTCCACAACTCCACTCCTCTAGATCTTCACTGTGCTTATAAATTTATTTGTAAGTATTTTTGGATTTCTTATGTCTGCTCTAAATTTTGTATCAAAATATTCCTGGAAGTGCTGCATTTGTACAGGCATCTATGCTACCTACCATATCTGGGTGTGCTCGTGCATATGATAACATCTATGAGAACTCCATGTGGGGTAGAACTTAAGGCCCGTGAGACCTGCCCCTGGGCTTCTGATGTGATGAGCCTAAGCTTTTAACCAAATTAAACTTTTAAACATATGAATAAAACCTTTAATGAATAGGTATTTCTTGTCAAGTTCTGCTCTAAGGGAGCATAGACTTTAGCCCTTTGAATTTATAAGTTAATTCAATTTATTCGACTGCCTTATGAGGTAGGTACTCATATAATCTCATTGCACAGATGGGAAACAAGAACTGAGAGGGCAAACAATTTTGCCAAGACCACACAGCATTTTCATAGCTGTGCATTTCATCATCGCACTATTTGGCCACCCCTAATCGATAAAATCAAACTCCTCTTCAACCTGGCTCTCTCAACTAGAGGCTCTTTCCGCCTCCTCATCCCGAGCCCGGGCTCTCCCCAGGTCATCAGTCCACCTGCAATTGACTAGTGCACCTCACCTGAGGCCACTTTTGAAGACTGAGGATTAAGGATGGGGAAAATCAGGGAACGCTTCCGGAAGGTGAGCTGGACTTTAAAGGTCAACTTTGGGCATGTAAGGAGGACAGTCTCAAAGACATGAAGCAGAGACACAGAGGCACACAGGGTGCAGGTTCTCGATCTAGGAGTAGTCTGGGTGGGAAACAGAGGATTCAGTTTGGTTATTGCCAATATTACGTTTGCCTTTATACTTTCATCCAAAAAAAAAACTATATTCATTGCCATCAGTAGTAAAGGCATTTGAAAAATATTTCATCCTTGTACTGTTCAACCGCTGCAAAGGTTCCATTTCTTCCAGAGTATTATAACAACCTTCAACCTTTTCTCCTTCAGGAAACAGTCGAATGTGATCATGCTGCGGACCTGTAGAAACACATCATGCTACCGCCTCTGTCTATCCCACCAATTGGGTGTGGCCTAACAACTTCCCATCAATTAGCCACACCACAGCTGACGGCCTGAAACCATATCAATGTTCTCAGAAAAAAGTGAGTTTTTAGTTTCTTTACTTAGGACCAAGGACCTTCAACAGAGTGATTGGGAATGGGGCTGGGGTGGTCCTAGGGTAGGAAAAATCAACAACCTCTGTCTTCAAAAGCACCCAGATGACACCAAAAGTGCAAGCAACAAAAGAAAAGAAAAGAAGTGGGGCTACATCAAAACTGAAACTTTTCATGCCTCAAAGTACATTATCCAGAAACTAAAAAGTCCACAGAATGGGAGAAAAATATTTGTATAATATCGTATATCTGATAAGGGTCTAGTTCCAGAATATACAAAGAACCCTTACAACTCAGGTGTAAAAAGACAAATGACCCATTTAAAACTGGGCAAAGCATCTGAATAGATATTTCATTAAAGAAGATGTATAAATGGCCAATAAACATATGAAAACATGCTCAATGTCATCAGTCATTAGGAACATTCAAATCAAAGCCACGATTAAGATACAACTTCACACACAGTAGTTGTAATTTTAAAAATAAATAACAAGTGTTGGTGAGGATGGAGAGAAATTGGAACTCTCATACTGTGCTGTTGGGAATGTAAAGTTATGTGGCTGCTGTGAAAAACAGTTCCTTAAAAAAAGTTGAAATTACAATGTTACCATATGACTTAAAAACGGACACAGACCAATGTAACAGAATAGAAAGGCCAGAAATAAACCCACACATATATGGTCAACAACTTCATGAAGAGCACCAAGAACACAATGAGGAAAAATATTTTCTTCTATAAACAGTGTTAGGAAAACCGGATATCCACATGCAAAAGAATGAGAACTGAACCCTCATCTTACACTATCAACTCAAAATGGGTTAAAGAGTTAACTATAAGACCTGAAACCGTACTACTTCTAGAAGAAAACACAGAGGTAAAGTTTCCTGACATGAGTCTTGGCAATTATGTTTTTGGACATGGCCCTCAAAGCACAGGCAACAAAGTAAAAATAAACGAACAGGAAAACATCAAACTAAGAAACTCTGCACAACAAAGGAAAGCATGGACAAGGGGAAAAGGCAACAAGGGGATGGGAGGAAATATCTTTAACCCATACATCTGACAAGGGTTAATATCCAAAATGTAAATGCAACTCATATAACTGAATAGCAGAAAGGCAAATCAATTGATTTAAAAATAAGCAAATGACTTAAATAGACATTTTTTAAAGAAGAAGACTTGTAAATGGCCAACAATTATCTGAAAAGGTGCTCAGCATCACTAATTAACCACAGAAATGCAAATTAAAACCACAAGGAGCTATCATTTCACACCTGTTAAAAGGGCTGTCATTTTTTTTTTTTTTAAAAAACAAGCATTGGTGAGGATGTAGAGAAAAAGGAATCCTTGCACCCTGTGCATAGGAATGTAAATTGGCACAGCCATTACGAGAAACAGTATGGAGTTTCCTCAAAACCCTAAAAACATTGGAATGGGAGAAAAATTTTGCATGCTATGAATCTGACAAAGGCCTGATAACTAGAATCTACAGAGAACTCAGATTAATCAACAAGAAAAGAGGCCAGGTGCTGGGGCTCATGTCTATAATCCTAGCACTCGGGGAGGCCGAGGTGGGTGGATAGCTTGAGCCCACAGGTTTGAGACCAGCCTGAGCAAAAAGCAAGACCCCATCCCCATCTCTAGTAACACAGAAAAAACTGAGGCAGGAGGATAGCTTGAGCCCAAAAGTTGGAGGCTGCTGTGAGCTATGACACCACAGCACTCTGCCCAGGGCAACATTTGACAGTCTGTCAAAAAAAAAAAAAAAAATCAACAAGAAAAGAGCAAACAATCCCATTTATAAGTGGAGAAAAGACTTGAACAGAACCTTCTCTGAAGATGACAGATGAACGGCCGACAAACACATGAAAAAATGCTCATCATCCTTAATCATCAGAGAAATGCAAATCAAAACAACTTTGAGATATCACCTAACCCCAGTAAGAGTAGCCCACATCACAAAGTCCCAAAACTGCAGATTCTGGCATGGATGTGGAGAGAAGGAACACTTCTACACTGCTGGTAGGATTGCAAACTAATATTAACAGCCGTTTTGGAAAGAAGTATGGAGAATCCTCAAAGAACTAAAAGTTGCTCTTCCATTTGATCCCACAATTTCATTACTAGTTATCTACCCAGAAAAACAAAAATCATTTTACTACAAAGACATTTGCACCAGAATGTTTATCGCAGCTCAATTCATAACTGCCAAGTCAAGGAAACAGCCCAAATGCCCATCAACCCATGAATGGATTAACAAACTGTGGCATATGAATACTGTGGAGTACTGTTCAGCCATAAGAAAAGATAGAGATTTTATATCTTTTATGTTTACCTGGATGGAGTGGAAACATATTCTTCTTAGTAAAGTATCTCAAGAATGGATAAAAGAATCCAATGTACTCAATATTAATATGAAACCAAAGTATAAACAATTACACACTCACGTGAATGATCAAACAAAAATATACTCCAGCAAGGGAGAGGGAAGAAAAGGAAGAGGGGAGAGAGAAGGGGGAGAGCGATTGGCAGGATCTCGCCTCATGTGCACAATGTGAGTTCAGCACGTCCCCTGGGTGCTTCTACAACTTGAACTTTACCTTGGCAGTGAGAACAGTGTAGGCTAAACATTTGTACACTCATATTAATTTGAAATGAAACCCTAAAAACAGCTGCCACAGGATACAGCAATCCCACTACCGGCTATATATGCAAAGGAATTGAAATCAGGATCTTGAAGAGACAGACACTGCAGCTCCACGTTCATTCCGGTGTTATTCACAATAGCCAAGATATGTAAACCTGAATGTCTATCAGTGGATGAATGGATAAAGAAATTGTGGTACACACACACGCAGAGTGGAATATCATTCCACCTTAAAAAAAAGAAGGAAATCCTGCCATAGATGAACCCGGAGGGCATTTTGTTAAGTGAAATAAGTAAGCCAGGCACATAAAGACAAACACTATAAGATATATTTTATCCATGGAATTTAAAATAGTCAGACATAAAAAGGCAAGAGTAGAAGGGTGGTTGCCAGGGATGATGGGAGGCAGAAATCGGGAGGTGATGATCAAAGGGTACAAAGCATTAGTTCTGCAAAATTAGTAAATTCTGGAAATCTCCTGGGCAGCATAGTGCCTGTAGCTAGCAATGCTTTACTGTATATTTATGTCTTCTAAGAGAGTAGATTTATGTTGTGTTCTTACCATAAAGAATAACAATAATAATAAAGGAAGTGGGAGGAAACTTTCAGAGGTGACGGATAGGTTTTTGACATAGATGGTGGTGATGATTTCACGGATAGATACTTATACTCAAATTCATTGAAATGTACACATTAAAAATGTGCAAGTTTTATGAACCGAAAAGCGCAATTCATCTTTAAATTTCACTGATTTTACCACTTACAGGAAATCCAATATTTTGCTTCTAAATTTTGGTCCAAAGGGAAAAAAATTTAAATAGGAAAACCCAAGTCAACTATTCAAGATTATAAAATGTGTTTATGTTCTGTTCCTTTTTCCCACCCACCTGGCCCTAATGAATCTCAAACATGAGTACCAGAAGTGGCAGGTACTCTACTGGGTAATGTCTTATATCTGCTTGTCTGTTCCCCTCTTTGGTGGCCCCAAACAATGGCAATGAGAAGCACATTACTGGTTGTATGAATATCTCCAGATATTTTCTCTCAAAGTCTATTGGTTCAGGGGGTTCTGGTTCTTTGATTCATTTTCCTGTTATCAGCAGCTCTAGCTACAAGGGCCTTCATTATATCCTAATTGCCAGTGCCAATTGCCCTTATTTTTTATATTAAAAATCCATTTATAAACGCATTTCAGCAGCTCCACCACCTCAGCATCATCGGTAATTTAATCTCCCTCCTTCTCTATTAGCGCCGCAGGGGGCTGACCAGCGCAGGAGGCACCGGGGCTAATCAGATCACTAGGCTGTCTGAACATTAGGCTCAGCAGGAACTCTGTGGGATGTAGTGGGTCAGACTGAGGGCATATTAAATCTTTCAACTCCCAGAACCATAGGTGAGGGACCCGGAATCAGAGACAAATTAAAGCATGGGGCTCATTTCGACAGGGCTGATGGTGAATGGTCTGGGTGACTATTAGGCAGTCTGGCTTGTAACTGTGAGCTCTGTGAAGGCACGACTCAATGCAGAGAATTTCCTGGTAGATGAAACACTGCTCATCATCTGATCTGTTCACGCCCCACTTTTACCAACCCCTTAATACAGTAAGCAGTGTTAGAAAATGAATTTCCCAGCAAGTCAGGAGACTAAGGATCTGTCTCAACTCTGTTTCTAACTGTGTTTCTTGGTAAACTCTTTAACCTCTCTGCGTATCACATTCTTCAACTGGGGGTAATAATTCCTGCCTTAATGACCCCCCCTCAGAGTTTTGATGAGAACCAATTTAAAACAAAACTTACTTCAGTGAATACTATTACCTGCCAAACACTGCTCTAGGAGAGTATTGTTCTTTGCACTTTGCATGCATTAACTCATTTAATTTCCTCAACAGCCCTATGAGGTAGGTACTATCATAATCTCATTATGCTTTGTGGGGACCAGGGGTCCTAATTCCCTGAACCCAGTTGACCTGGTTTGATTACTCAGCTGAGCTAGACAGTTAACCAAGACACAGCAGTAACTGAAGGCAAAAACGAATGGAAACTGGAAATAAAACTGGAGCAGCACAGGCAGCATGAATAGAGAGCAAAGTAACCTGCACAAGTTTCAGTAACAAAGAGAAATTTTATTTAAGAAGAACAAAGAGGGCAGCGCCTGTGGCTCAAGGGAGTAGGGCGTCAGCCCCATATGCCAGTGGGTTCAAACCCAGCCCTGGCCAAAAACTGCAAATAATAATAACAATACAAAAGAACAAAGAGAAAGTTTAGAGCACTTCCAAAGAGAGTTGGAAGTAGATCCCTTAAGATGGAGAGAAGTGAGAAAGACAGGGATGCAAAGGCTGTGCTGGGGTATAAATATCTTCTTTCTCTCTGTTTGAAATTGGTTGCAAGTCTTTCATTGGTCTGTCTTCGCCTTCAGGCAGTATTGCCCTTTTCTATTGGTCATTGGTTACTTAGGTTACCTCACGCATTCTTATGGGCCCTCTAGACTTCCTGGTTCAGCAGACCAGGTTTTCCTCCCACTCCCCTTGAAGCCTCTTTCTTAGTGTCCCGTCTCAATACTGATGGGGAAATTGGAGCACAGAGAGGGCAAACAGTTTTCCCAAGGTCACACAATGAGATCATCACTAAGCATTTCACCATTGCACTGCTTGACTGACCCTTGTCTATGAAATTATACCGGCCTGGCTCTCCCAGCTGAAGGCTCTCTCCACCTCCTCATCCTGAGCTCTGGCTCTCACCTGCAGTTCTCTGGAGTTCCTCATCTAAGGGGGAGAGAGGAGCGAACATTCTTCTCATTCTCTAGTGCTTTTCTCAGGCCATTTTTCTGACATCTGCATGTAAAGTGCCCTACTCTTTAGCTACTCACACCACCCATCTGGTTCCACCACTGTAATTCCCTCTGCTTGCTGTCATTTAATAACCTCCTGGTCACCACACCTCAGTCACTAGAGACATAGCCTACTATATCATAGTCCTCATCCTCCTCAAGCTGGACTATCACCTTGGGTGACTTCAACATCCAAGAGGACAACCCAGCCATAACTGTACCAGTCATACTTCAGTTAAGGAAGCAGTCAGGGAAATTAGACCTCATGAAAAGGTGGGAGAAACCAGCTTAACGGGAGGCTCTGGAAAGGAGAGTTGAAAGATCAGAGCAAGAGTGACTAATAAGTTACCCTAAAGAACTGGTATGGTAGACAAATCAGAGCTCACAGGACTTTTCATGATCTGGCTTATGTTCTGAAAGGCCCCTTGTGGCTGCTGGGCTAGGAATAGATCATGGGGTGAGGGATGCAAGGGGAGAAGCAAGAAGACCACTTAGGACACTATTGGAGTAACTAGCCAGGCAAAGATCGATGGTGGCTGGGACTAGGATAGTGGTCATGGAGGATGTGAAAAGTGGACAGATTCTGGATATATTCTGAAATTTAAATAAACAAATTTTGTTGGATTGGTCCATAAATGGACATATCGATAGACTAGCTATGAGGAGTGACAAAAGAGTCAAGAAAGCCTCCAAGGTCTGGGGCTTATTAAAAGAATAGAGTTGCCATGTACTATACAGACAGTGGGAGCATGTTTTGGAAAAAGACCAAGATGTGTTCAATTATTTGAGATACTACCAGACAGTCCATTGGGGAAGTCAAGGAGGTAGTTGCAGAGAAAATTCTAGAGTTCAAGGGAGAGTTCTGGGCTAGAGATAGGCATTTGGGACACTGCGGCATTAGGTTCTATTTAAGGTTATGATATAGGCAGGATCACACAGAATGTGGAAGAGTGAGAAGATTGATCACTGGCACCTTCCAAAATTAAGAGGACTGGGTCTCTACCCAGAAGAATTGAAAATAGAGACTCAAACAGATGTTTGTATGCCAATGTTCACTGTAGCATTGTTCACAGTAGCCAAAAAGTGGGAAAAACCCACAAATGAGTAAATAACAACATGTGACTATACATACGGTATAGCATCATTTAGCCATAAAATGATGGAATACTAATCCATCCGACGGCATGGATAAACCTTGAAAACACGATGTTCAGTAAAAGAAGCAAGTCACAAAAGACCACATATTATATGATTCCATTCATATGAAGTGTTCAGAATTGACACATTCACAGAGACAGAAAGGACAATGGTGGTTAACATTTTTTTCAGGGAGGGGGATGAGGAAGGGGAATTATTGCTTAGAGGGTACAGACTTTTTGTTTGGAATAATGAAAAAGTTCTGGAGATGGGTAATGATTGTATAATATTGTGATTGTAATGAATGTCACTGAACTGTGCACTTAAAATGGTTAAAATGGCAAATTTTATGTTATATACATTTTAGCACAATAAAAAATGCAAACTGGGCACGGTGGCTCATGTCTATAAATCTAGAACTTTGGGAGGCTGAGGTGGGAGGATCACTTGAGCTCAGGAGTTTGAGACCAGCCTGAACAACACAGTAACAACCTGTTTCTACAAAAAAAATAGAAAAATTTTCTGGTCATGGTAGTGGGCACCTGTAGTTCCAGCTATCCAGGACTTTGTAGTTGCAGTGAACTATAATGCCATAGCACACCAGCCTGGGCAACAAAACAAGTGTCTCTCTCTCTCTCCTGTAATGTAAGAAAAATGAGAGGACAGGCTAATAAGGAGGAGCCAGCAAAGGATACTGAAGTACCAGGAAAAGCAAGAAAGAATAGTTTTCTGGTAGCCAGGAAGAGTCCTTTCAAAGGAAAAGGAAGTGAGCAATTGTGTCAAATGCAGACTGGAACTCAAGTAAGGTGAAAATTGACTTTTCACCACTGGACTCAGATGACACACTGATAACCCTGATACAATCAGTTCATTTTAAAATGCTGCTGAATCTGCTTGTCACTCCAAAGGAAACACAGCCATCTTTTCTTGGTACTTTTCCACACTTCCACATTTTTGCAAGGGGGTTGGAATTAGCCACACTTGGGTTGCAATCCCAGCTCTCCCACGGTTGAGCTATGTGATTGTGTGACTTTAGGTAAGCCACTTCTCTGAGCCAGTGCATTCTCCTCCATCATAAGTGAGTCTCTCTTTTGTACACTTGCTGTGTGGGATAAGCTCAACGACATTGACCTCTAGAATCTAACCACTTTGGTTTGTGGTTCTGCTCTGCTCTGTGATCCTGGGTGAGGTGCTTGATTTCTGTAGGCCTCGATTCCCTCATCTATGAAATGAGGATAGTAATAAACACCTAGCTGACAGTGTCACTGGGCTAAGTAATGACAGTACTAAAAACTTCATTGTACTTATTCCACAGCGGGCCCTGTTCTAAGAACTTTGCAGGTATTAGAATGTGTGATCCTCATGATAACTTTAAGAGGTTGGAGCATCCTACTGAGTTTGACATTGAGGTGTGGAGAGTATAAGCAGTTCACCCTAGGTCACTCAACTAGCCAGGAGAAGAGATGAGATTCAGAACCATTTAGTCTGACTACAGAAACTGAAGAGTTAACCCAACTTTTTGCCACCTCCACATGAATAAATACATATAGTACCCTCAGCACAACACCCAGCCCACATAAAGTGCAGTAGATGTTGCCTACCCTCTGAGAGCAGAGCCAGAGATTGAACACACATCTTGGCTAATTCTGGGGCACCCCAATATGGCTAAGATAACTAGAAGGGGTGAATGGCGGCATGAGGCATCTGGGTTGATGGAATTACCGGCCCAAGATCCCAGACTTGTGGCACAACACTGAGGAAATCCTAAAGTTAAGTTTTCTGAAATCCTGGAAGAATGGGATCATGGCATTGGCAATTAGGTTTTCTGAAAAAATTAAAAATTATACTTGTATGTTAGCATTTATGAAGTAAAATTTATACCCACACATAAGAGTTGAGAACCTCTGATCTAGCAAATAGAAGTTACTAATAAATGACAGCCACTAACACTGTGAAGAGCAAGAAGGAGCAGACAAGGAGGGTGGTAAGAACCAGGAAAGCAATAATGTTTCAGGAACCAAGGACAAGAAGAAAGAAAAAGTTCCATGTCACAGAAAGGTCATCTAAAACACAGACCCAGAAGTGACCACTAAGTTCAGCAGGTAGAGATCATCAAAGCCCATGGAAGGCAGTTGGGGAAGTCTACACCACACATTAGATGTGGCGACTTGAGGAGATGGTGGATGCTAAGGAAGTAGAGGGAGGGTATTGAGCTACTATTCTCTCTGGGGAGGTCTGAGTGTTAAGGCAGGATCCTGAGTTAAGCAATCAATCCAGGTAGAGTTCCAAACTGAAGTGAACCAAAATGCCAACTCTGGAAGGCAAATCTGGGAGGGTGACTTCCCTCAGGGCACTAGATCCTGGGTGCAAGCAAGCCCACAGAGATGTCCTTCTCAGCTCCCTTTTCCTAACTGACACAAGAGCTCTAGGATGTCAAATGGTGTGGCTGGGCCCTTTGGTCCCTGAGACAGATCCAGGATCACAGGAGAGAGCCTTGGGTTAGTTCTCTAGGAGGCGCAAGTGGAGTCCCCTTCTCTTGGGAGCTGGACGCTGATAAGGCTGCACTCGTGCCTTTCCCCTGGCATGAATTCCTCTGTCGCCTGTCCCTTGGTTTTTCCTATTGTTTTTACATGTTTAAATGACTGTCATCCTCTGTCATTACCTGACTCCCAGCTTGAAGCAGATGGTACAAAGTTAATAAATGGCAGACAGAAAGCAGAGCTAATCAGCTCTCACTTCATGTCCACATTTCTCCAAAAGAATAAGGGTCTTCAAACCGGAAATACTCAAGTGGCTTTCAGTCAGCAGAGGTATGGTCTTCCTACAGAGCATTGGAGAGATGCATGTAGGTTTGGGGGTTGACAGTTACTGGGGTTGAGGGTGTTCTATTGGCAGTTAAGGGTAAAGGTAAGGGCCAGGCATGCTAAAGTCCTTCAAAGGCCCATGCAATGGAGAATTATTCCACTCAAAATGCCAGCAGCATTCAGTTGAGAAACACTAAAACAGGCTTAGTAGAAAAGGAGATGCATTCCAGAAGGAAGTGGGTGACTAGCAAGGGCCCTCAAGGTCTATTCTGCAGTAGGACCTGGAGAGGGGTGTACTGAAGGGGTTGAGAGACAGATGTCAAACTGATGTATGGTGAGGACATACGAATTGGGAGGATAATGAGCCAAGAGGCCCATGCACCAGTGAGAAAGGCAGAGGGAATGATATGGACAAGGAAGGTATGTGGCCCTGACAGGACCTAAAAGGCATCTGGATGGCAATGGGAGGCTGAGGAGAGAG
>NW_003852585.1:1836126-1836396 GCF_000181295.1 Otolemur garnettii
GAGAAAGGCAGAGGGAATGATATGGACAAGGAAGGTATGTGGCCCTGACAGGACCTAAAAGGCATCTGGATGGCAATGGGAGGCTGAGGAGAGAGGGAGCAAGTGAGGTCTGGGGCATGAGAGACTTTGTAGGTCCTGGTAAGATGTCTGCACTAGATCCAAGTAGCCATGGAATCCATCAGGGATGCGGGAGTTCCTGGGGTCAGAACTGGGTACAGTGAGTAGGTATTGACTATGGGCCATCCATGTGGCAAAGCCCACCTAGCAGTG
>NW_003852585.1:1836456-1844740 GCF_000181295.1 Otolemur garnettii
GGGTACAGTGAGTAGGTATTGACTATGGGCCATCCATGTGGCAAAGCCCACCTAGCAGTGCAGTGTATGATTCTGCAGTGCAGGGGGGAGGGCAGGGCAAGGGCCAGAGGCATCAGTTCATTCTGCACACAGTGGTGATTCAAGTCCTGGGTGTGGATAAGCTTGCTGGGAAGGGTGTGGGGGCAGAGAGGAGAGAGATCAGGACACAACCCTGAGGGACATGCAAAGGGTCCGGCACCGGAGACTTGGAGTAGACAGAGAGGTCGTAGGAAAACCAAAAGTAGGTGGTGACCTACAAGCCTACAGAAGAGGCGCCCCAGGCCAGAGTTGCCAAGAAGTCCCAAACCTCTTTGAGAACCTCTTTGAGACTAGAACACGAGGCCAGCACCCAGCACCCAGCATCCGGCTTCCAGCAATGTGCCTGGCACAGAAGAGGCACCTAAGATTTGAGGAATGGAGGGTCAGTGTTTTGATATTCTCCTGTCAGTAAACAGCATATTCGTTTGCCACAGGATGCCCCTAGGGTGCGCTGCGCCCCATCTATATAAACTATTTGAGACACCAAAATCAGCATTTCTATTCCAGACTGGTGACTCAATCTCTCTGTTGTGAAAATAATAGCTCTGGCCAGCGGGAGCAATCTGCTGTCCATCAGTTCCCACCCCCCACCCCCCCAATCAAGGCCGGCCATGGAGACCTGGAATGGTTCCCATAAGCGGGAGTCTCAAAGGTAGAAGTGTGGGAGCTTCTCGGGACATCTGATCAACCCCAAGGTTGAAGGCACAGGCGCAGAGGATCAGAGAGAGCATAGAGGGGGGAAGGACGACGAAACGCCCCCCTCCTCCTTCCCCTCCCCCCGCATCCGGTGTGAAGGAAACAAACGCCTAAAGTGCGGCCTGCAGTGCGCAGGCTGACCGCAGGGTGGCGGGCGCCCCCAGGAGACCCCGGGTGGTGGCTGCCGCATTTGTATTCCGAGCGAGCTGCGGAGTGAATTATTAAAGCCCGGACTCACAGCAGGCCCTCTCGCGTCGGCGCATTTCAGCCACTGCGGAGCTGGCTCAGCGCAGCGGGAGAAGCCCGCCTCTGGCTAAGCCGCAGTCCCTCGCCTCCGGGGTGGGAGGCTTCAGAAGTCACCTGGGCTTGTCCCCTACATCAGGAATGGCGCCCAGGGGAGACACAGACTTGTCCAAAGACATGGTGATGCAGTCAGAACCAGAAGCCTGGCCTCCTGAATACTGACCCCTTTGACAATTCTGGATGTCCCTGGAACTGTACAGTGAACTTTAGGTCTCTGCTGCAAAGGCCCTCCATCTGGCCCTTTCCTTGGGTTTGCAGCCACTGTCACCCCCAAGCTCCCAATGTACACTGTTGTCTTCTCCCTCTAAAAAGCTCCTGTCCAGGGATACCTACAACCCCCTTTCCTGAGCTCCTCCAAGGCGGCCATCAGAGACTGGGGGCGGGGGGTGCCGGGAGGAGTGTAGGAAGCTGCTGTCTTGTCAGATTTCTGTTCAGGGCACACCAGGAAAGGGACATGACAGGAGCGTCCCCACTCTACTTCTGTATGTTCTGAACTCTTCCAAAGACTGCCGTCAGTAGCATACAGATGCTGAGGGGGAAACTGAAGTAGATAGTCAAAGAGTACCTTCCTTCCCACCTGCCTGCCAGGCCAGGAATCTGAACTCCCGACCATGCACCCACATCCTTTGACCCAGATTCCCCTAGACCTGTGAGAGATTTTTATGCTTAGCCTGACTCTGAGGACAGCAGTCCCAGTTAGGGTCTACCTTGCTAAGGCGAGCCTGAGGGACTAGATCCAGCACTCACGCTTCTCTCTTTCTCTGTCTCCTGGAGTGGAATACACATGACCAGCTCACACAATTGAACCCCAAATAGTCCCCGAATTATCCATTTTCTACTTTAAAATCTACCCTGCTAGACTCCTGCCATTATTCTACAAGCAGATTTCTCAATTCAGTAGTTCAACCCAGCAAATGGGACAAGTCACCGCCATCTCTCTCCTGAATTCGTCTTAGCTTCCACTCTGTCACTTTACAGTCCCTTCCCAGCGTTAAAGCGCAAGCCAGGTCCCACTGTCCCTCTGCTCAAAACGCTGCCCTGGCTCCCATCTCACACAGAGTAACAGCAGGAGTCTCTCCATGGCCTGTGATGCCATGCATGTCCTCTACGCCCACGCCACTCTCGCCTCTTGCTCTTGCCCTTGTTCTCCTCTCTCAATCAGCTGCTCTACAAACCTACCAGGTACATGCCCGCCTTGGTACCTTCACTCTGGCTGTCCTCTCTGCTGGAATGCACCTCCCTCAGATGTCAACTTTATCCTTCAAGTCGGCTCAGATGTCACTTGCGCACTGAGTCCTTCCTTGACCACTCTATTTAATACTCATGACCCCCCCCATCTTGCTCTGTTCTTCTTTTTTTTCTTTCACAGCATCTGCTAACACATATTATCTCCTTACTTATGATATCTAAAATGTGTCTGTTTTTCCCTGCCATCCCATAAACCTCAGGAGGACAAGGATTTTTGTTTGTTTCACTGGCATATCCCAAGTGTCTAAACAGTGTCAAAGGAATGAATGAATGACCGTGGACTGATGTGCATAAGCAGTCTTGGAAGCCCGCAGGGGTTATATAGACTTGTGGCTCTGGGAGATTCAGAGCTGGCTGAGTGGAGTGTACTCTCCAGGGGCTCACAGCCAGGCCCCCGAATGCCTGCAATCACAAATTACCTCCAACCCTTGCTACAGATAAATGAAAATTTGTGTCAATGTTCACGAGAGAGTCCAAAACAACTCAGGGTTGAAAAGCATGTCTTTTAGCCAAAAGATGCTCCAATAAATTTACCACCCTTGCTAAGATTGTTTTTATGGTGAAAATGGACTCTGAGGGAAAGAGAGAGAGTGAGGGAGGGAGGGACGACGCACTTTGGACGCACAGCCAAAAACTCCTTGGGACAGACTGAATTGAAAACATGACGATGGCCAAGCTAGAAGGATCTGTAACCAGTCTGACACATCACCCAAGTATGAATGGGAAACTGTACTCTGGCAGAACAACTTCATTCTGAACACTGTCCAAAGGACACTCTCTACATCAGCCTCTATACAATGCTTCACTGGGAGCAGATGTGGTCCTTGTTTTTCTCATTACCATGCTTTACTGTCTCTTGAGCTTATTAAAGACAGAGATTTGTGCCCACTTTGATATGCGTATATGGAGGGGGATGCTAGGTGCAGGGAAAAAAGAAGGGAGGGAGAGAAGTGAGGGCCAGGCCCAGGAGCTGGGGAGATTTCCACTCTGCCTTGGTGCCATTGGTTCAGCTGCCCTCACCCTGAAGGGCACCCAGTCAGCTGAAACTGGGATGATAGGTTGGTCCATTTTGTGGAGTACTTCCCACCGGTATCCCTTCAACACACACACACACACACACACACACACACACACACACACGTGTGTGTCCATGCATTTGCTTCTACCAAATCAGATATATCCCCATTCTGCTATGTGACTAGCTGCCAAATGAGCAGAGGAAGAGGCGACACTGCGCGGCTCAGGACACCAGGAATCTATTTCATTGAGTTGAGTAGGTTTGCGTGTTTTAGGGCATCTTCATCCCACACTCATATGAACCTGGGTTTTCTCCTCCGGTTTTGAGCCATTTTGCACACACACACAAATTCACACGTGCTTACTCATCTGTAAGCATAGTCATACATACAAACTCACATGACACACCCAAACATACATGTGCACACAGACACGCTCACACATACGCACATTTACACAGTCACACACACACACACAATCACTTGCAAAGATATACAGGGTCAGACAGTTAAGTTTGTGAACTCATCCTAGAAAAAGTGCCACATATCTCAATGGTGAGAATCACTGCAATCACCATCAAAGTGCTCCCCTTTGCACTGCTGTGCACTAGCTGTGCACCAACGGCAGCACCTAGTCCACCCTTTAAAGCAATTTTGGAGCTCTTTTTCTGGAATGGTCATCAGAGGTGTCATTGTATGAAGATCTGACAATTAAGCTTGAGAACTTGCCTCCATGCACTTATGTCGGCGGCACTGTACAAACAACTCAGTAAGGTTTCATAACCTTACTATGCCAGTGTCTCACAGCTGTGTTTCTGTTGACATGTGGCAGTGTCTTGCCAAGTGGCATTCATTATTGTCTTTGTATGTTTTTGTGTGCTGACAGTAGCTCTGGTGGTCATTCCCGAGAAAGAGTTCCAGAGTTGTTTTGAAGGATGTTCTAGAGGTGGTGCCCATGGCTCAGTGAGTAGGGCGCAGGCCCCATATACTGAGGGTGGTGGGTTCAAACCTGGCCCAGCCAAACTGCAACAAAAAAAAATAGCAAGGCATTTTGGTCGGTGCCTGTGGTCCCAGCTACTCAGGAGGCTGAGGCGAGAGAATCACCAAAGCCCACGAGCTGGAGGTTGCTGTGAGCTGTGATGGCACAGCATTCTACTGAGGGTGACAAAGTGAGACTCTGTCTCAAAAAAAAAAAAAAGGTACACTAGGCATTGGTCCAATGGGAGTACTTCAAGGGTGACCATAGCAATATTCAACAATGAGGTATGAAGCACTTTTTCTAGGATGAGTTCATGAACTTAATTGTCAGACCCCATATACCACTCATATGTTCACCCCCTAAGATGGGTGTTACCTAAGGCAGCACTGCCTCCTCAGCACTATGCTGTGTCATGGGGGTGAGTGGCAAAGAGTCAGAGAAACACCCAAGCTGGCAAGTTCCAATCTTTTGTTGACTTGTAATCCCCTTTCATCATCATCATCAGAAGAGGAATATAATAGCATATTGTCCCTCAACCTCCACCAGGAATTTTCAAATCATTTTCTTATTTTTGCATGGCATGTGATAAAGAAGTTATTTTAAATCTAAACTTCTTTATTTCGATTTGTATATGGTTATAAAATTCATAACATTTTCATGTTAGTTGTAATCTTTAATAACAATCATAATAAAGCAAAAGACAAATGTAGATTTTTCTCATTTTAAAAAGTGACATATGTTGTTTAAATTTCATATTGGTTATAAAACAGAGCATGATTTCCCAACTTTTTAAGTGACATCAAGTGTAATTAATTGGAAAACCAAATGTGTATGAAGATGTAGATGCAGAAACTACCTTGGTGACCTAACCTTTGGGATTCTTTTGTTTGAACTTTAAAAATCATGTAGTTATCATTTGAAATTTAGATCTTGTGTCTACATCATTAGCTAAGAGACAACATTCAAGACAACTAGTCGTAAGCACTTTCCCCCCAAATACGTTGCTACTCTTTATTCCGAATAAATGAAAGATTAAATGGTTTTCATCATTGCCACTACATTTTCTCTTCTTAACATCGTTTTTTAAGTACTAGAAACTTGGTGTGTTTTATAGGAATTTAGGTGAGATGAGTGTAATTTACACATCTGCTGAAAGTCCTCCTGAGGTGAAATTGCAGAGTTATTGCTATTTTTATCCTCCTCACTAGCTTGCCTCGGGATATCAGGCAGATCTTATGCTTTTAAGCAACAGCTCTATACAGAGATAAAATCATCAATATTTTCTTTACATAAGAATAAAACCAATTTACAACCTTTAATGAGTTAAAATGACCATGGGGACTAGTGGTATTTGGTTGAATTATAAACTGATATTAATCATATCTACAGTAAGCTCCATGTGTTCACTCAATACTCATTGAAATACTTTCAAACTAGTTTGGCTTTAAAGGGGAAAATGTTTACATAAGTTTTAATGAAGCTAATTTGAATTGAAATCGAACTAAGAGTTATCATCACCTTCAAGTTTATGAAACCCATGAAACACCATCGCACATCCCTCACAGGTCAGGACATGGAAGTCCAGGCTTACAAGCAAGGCATGGCAGGGCTCTGGCTGAAAGGCAGGATGGAAGAATAGGAAGATTGGAACATCTACCTTTGAGTTTGGCTCTCCTCCAGTGGGACCGAGGGCAGATTGCTCCTTCTCTAGGTTTCTGTTACTCAGAAGTCAAACGGAAATGATACTGATCTCCTACTTAACTTATAATATTTTTACAATTTTAACCCAAATGTGCTTGATTTGGAAACATCAGAAACTGTGTAAACTTTGCTGAGGGTTTTAAATGAAATTCCTAGCTGACAAGAGTAAATCCATAGTACAGGCCACATACATGGATATCAGTAGCTCTGGCAGGGATAAATCACATTTTGTTCAATATCCTGAGCCTTAGATAGGCATGGATCTCAACAAATACTAGGCAGAAACATTACAAAAATTATGGAATCATACCAAATCACATAACCAAAAGGCTGGAAACCAGTGATAAGGAATAAATCTTAGAAGCAGCAGGAGAAAATGACACATTTCACGGAGAGGAACTAAGATCAAATTTCTACTGACTTCTCATCAGAAACAATACAAATCAGGAGAAAATGGAAAAACATCTTTAACTTGCTGAAAGAAAAAATATGGTCAACTTAGAATTCTGTATCTAGGACAAAGTCCTTCAAAAATAAATGTAAAATAAATGCAAAATAAATACATTTTCAGGTAAAAGAAAAAGCTGATACAATTTGTCACCAACAGAACTTCCCTAGAAGAAATGTTACAGGTGACTCATCAGGCAGCAGGAAGACGACGTCAGATGGAAACATGGATCTGCATGTGGAATGAAGTGCCGCAGGTGACCCACCTCAGACGCCAGGCATTTGAGAAGAAAGCACCCACCTTATTTCCGAAGTAACGATCTCATTGCCTTCTCTAATCATAAAGGTAATGTATGATACTGGTAAAGCTTTGGAAAATGGAGTAAAGTTTTCAGAAAGAAAGAAAAACACATGTACTCTGATTATCCAGGGACGATCACTGTTAATATTTTAGTATATTTCTCTCCAGTCTCTTCTCTTTTAATATATACAGATATGTGTGTAATATGTATATTACACACACATACAAACTGTATATATATGTATAAAATCTCAAACATGGGATTTGCCCTGTACAAGCTATTTTGTAAGCTTACTCTGCACTGAATGTCCTTGCAACTAAATCTTCGTCCACATCCAGAATTATTCCCTAAGGATAAATTACTAGAAGCAGAATTGCTGGGTTAAAGCATATGAGCGGTCACATAGTTTAAGGTATGAGCTGACAATTTCTTTCCAGAAAGACTGAACCATTTTTACTCCTGCTGTGTTGAAAGACAGTGCCCACCATTTGTAGCCTCACCAATAGTGTGCTTGGTCTGCCCTTTTAAAAAATATTAGCCACTTGATAGACATTATTGTTTTGGATTGCATTTCTTTGCTTATTAATAAGAATGAACTAATTTTCATGTCTGGGACCATTGGAGTTGATCATTCTGATACTCATTCTTTCTTAAATTTTTTAAATTTTTTTGTTAATCTCAAAATATAATGGGGGCCCAAATGTTTTGGTTACTGATGCTTATTCTTATTCCAGGGCACAGTCAAGCCAGACCTTCACCCTCCACCAGCCCTGGTTCTGCATCTTAGCTGCCTCTCATAAGTGCTGAAGGAATGGCTTTGGAAAAGGGGTTAACTTCGCCATGCCTCCATTTTATTGACTAGAAACAGAGGACGCTGCTACCCTCACCAGATTGGCATGAAGATAATAAAGTGATATGGATGGTGAAGTGAGCACCATATCTGGTACTCAGTATGTCCCAGTAAAGGTGCCAGAAGAAGAAATAAGTAGGTGCTGCTACTCAGAGGGCAGAAAGACTTTGTGCTCTTTCCTGAGCTTAATGAGTTTCACCATTAGCTAGGATTCAGGCTATTCGTTTGGAATAGATATTTTTAGACTCAAGAAGTTTACCAACATCTTTTGCTAGGAATGTTTGCTCAGTTTTATCAGATTTGTCCTTGGTGTCCATCTAAATTATAATGTGCAAAGTCACCTTTGAACTACTGGCCGATGTGATTAATTGTTAACAGTGACTTTTCTAATGTTGACTCACCCTTGAGTTTGTGTATCTCTCCATTCGCAAAATATTTGTGAAGCTTTACTGTGTGCTGGCCGCTGTTCTCGGCTCTTGGGGAGGCAAGGGCGAAAAAGACAAACCAAGTCCCTGCTCTCATTGCAGCCGTGGAGGGAGGCAACCAAGACATGAGTACAGAATGTCTGTGCAAATGACAGGATTACGCTTGGCACATTTGAGGAACAGCAAGATGACTTATATGGCTGGGAAGCACTTGGAGAGCTTTAAACTGGGAGGCGTGA
>NW_003852585.1:1844915-1866475 GCF_000181295.1 Otolemur garnettii
TGTCACTTAACCACAGAATGTGTTCTGAGAAATGCTTCCTTAGATGATTCCATTGTGCAAACTGCATAGAGTGTCCCTATGCCAACCTGGACTATAGTGCCTCCTCCACACCCAGGCTGTGTGTAAGGCTTACCCCAACGCTCCTGGGCCGCAGACCCGTACAGCATGTGACTGGACCAAATACTGAGGCAACTGGAACCCAGCGATCAGCCTCTATGTATCCAAACATGTCTAAGCATAGGAAAGCAAAGTAAAATCCAGGACTGTAATCTTACAGGCCCACCGCCACCGTCATGTGCTCATTGACTGAAACATTGTTATGTGGTGCATGACTGTATTTGGACATATTTTGACAGTAAAATCCCACAAGATTCATTAACAGAAAGGCTGGGAGGCATGAGAAAAATAGAAGAGTCCCAGGGAGTAGAATAGAGTCACTACAGACTGAAAGGGGGAGGATTGTAGGAAGAGCAGTTTGGGGAGGGAAGATCAGGGGGTTAGGTGGAAAAGTGGGGAGTTTGAGATGCCTGTTAGATATCAGGAGATGTTAAGTGGGCACTGGGATACCTGCATCTGAAATAAGCCTTGTTAGATGTGCTTCATCATTCTTTTAATATCATACTAAATTCCACTTGCTAGCATTTCATTTAGAAATTTTTGTTTGATTGTACCTTTTTTCCTTTTCTTGTGGGCTATTGTGGCCATTCAGACCCAAATTATGCTAAAGACTCTGATCCAAGTGGTCCAAGCTGAAGCCCAGGAATTTCATATTTTTCTTTTCTTTTTATTTTAATTGACTCATAATAATTACATGTGTATGGGATAGAGTGTGATATTTTGATGTATGTATATGCTGTAATGTGTAATGATCAGATCAGAGTAATTGGCAGATCCATCACCTCAAAAATTGGTCATTTCTTTGTGTTGAGAACATTTTAAATCTGCTCTTCCAGCTATTTGAAAATATCCAATAAACGGTTGTTAATTATAGTCACCCTGTAGTACAATAAAGAAAACCCTAAAATTCCAGAAATCTTCATTTTAAAAGCACTCAATGGAATTTCTGATGTAGGTGGTCTAGGGACCATTACTTGGAAAAATAGTGTACTTTAATGTTTTCAATTTCTGTCAGTATTACCCATACTTTGAGATCTCTATTTGTCCCAAGCCAATTTTGATCATTTATATATTCTTTTTTTTTAGTTTATTAAAAGGTTTTTATTTCATTGTATATTGTTAATAGCACCACTGCACGGTATATAGATTTTCTTTTTTATTTCAAATTAATATGAGGGCACAAATGTTTAAGCTACATTGTTTTCAATTCTCAGGTAAAGTTCAAGTTATAGTTGAGCCCTTCACCCAGGGGGCGTGCGGAATACTCTGACATTGTGCACATTAGGTGAGATCCCACCAATTGGGATCCCCCTCCCTTCCCTCTTCCTCCTCCCCCTCCCCCTTGCTAGACTATATTTGTGTTTTATCCTCCATGTGGAAATGTAGTTGTCTATATATTGGTTTCATATTAGCATTGAGTACATTGAATATTTTTTCCATTCTTGAGATACTTTACTGAGAAAAAACCTACAGTATCCTAGATTTTCAAAATTCAGTATATAATTTATAAAATAATGTCTTAAAAATTTTTAAACCCTTCAGCCCCTGGGTGTAGGATAATAAAGATAATTCAAATGGATCTCATTAATTTTCTCTGCTTTGGAGAGACAAGTTCTAAAAAAGCTCTCTAAAAAGGACAAGAAACTCCCCTCCACTTATGTTTTTCCCCACTAAAGATCGCAAGGGAGTAAAATAGGGATTATGGTAGCTAATCGTGATATTTTTCCTGTTGAAACCAACTTGTAATGATGAAAAAAAATGAGGAAAATACAGCTTTGCCACCTAAGCTGGGGCTGGAATAGGGGAGTAGAATTAAACACAACACAAGCTACCAACTCCAATAAACAAACAACAAACAATCACTAAATACATGGGGAGAGTCAGCAGAAATTCCCCCCCTGAAAAAAAAAAAAACAGCAAAACTGATCTGAAACATTAGTTTGAACCAGTGAAAGAGTTAATTAACCAAACAGAAAAGAACTTTTTGTCTTTTGAGACAGAGTCTCACTCTTTCACCCTGGCTAGAGTGTGGTGGTATCAAAGCTCACAGCTCAAACTCCTAGGCTCAAGTGATCCTCCTGCCTCGGCCTCCTGAGTAGCTGGGACCACAGGCATCTGCCACCACACCCTGCTAATTTTTCTATTTTTAGTAGAGATGAGGTCTTGCTCTTTCTCAGGCTGGTCGCAAACTCCTGAGCTCAAAGGATCCTCCCTCAGCCTCGCAGAGTGCTAGGATTACAGGAATGAGCCACTGCACTTGGGCCAGTAAAGAACTTTCTAAAATCTAATTTGTATGCTCCCTGAGAATTGAGAGGATATGCAGATGTTCTCCTGCAGGCCACTGTGAAAAATGAAAAATATTAGAGAACAAGAAAAAAACCCTTAGAAATATTCAACATGATTGACAAAATAAAAATACAAATGAGGTACTGACTAGCAGATTGGCTGCTGTGGAAACAGGACATATTAATTGAAGAACACTGCAAGGAATGATCACGGAGTGCTGAGCAAAATGACAAGCTAATGGGAATTAGGAAAGAAAGAGGAAAAGATTTGGGTTTCCATGTAGAAAAAGCCCACTGAGTGCTGCAAGGAAAAACAAAAATAACCTCACACTAAACCATACCTTGGGGAAATTCCTGAATCCCAAAAACGAAGAGAAAGTCCTACTTGCTTCCCAAAAGAAAATCAAAATTATCCACAGGGAAAGAAAATCAGATAAGAGTGAGACTTCTTTCTTCTCTAATATTAACTGCTAGAAAACAATGTTTATGCGCAAGCAAGGTGTCCCAAAAACCACCCATAACGTTGCTATGCATACAAAAAATGGGAAATTGTAGCTAAATGTAACTTTATTTTCAAAATATTCATTATAAAATTTTATAAAGTATTTATAAAATATTCTCTACATGTTGGTCACTTCTCTGTAAAATGTCCAAGGAAAAAATAATTGCATGCTAAAATTTATATCCACTCAGACCAGTTTTGAGAATGGAAAATGCAGCCATTTCCAGATGTTAAAGAGCCCAGAAGTACCTGAGCTGGGTGTCTTTGCTTTCCTGCCTACCTCTCCTGTTCCACTCTCTACCCTTTGTCACCTGCTGGCTGCCTCAGAAGGCTGACTTGTAGGAACTTCATCAGTGTTGCTCTCTTGACCTCTGTTTCCCAGGTGAGTTGAATCAATGAGATATCCCAGAAGGAGACTGGAGGAAGGACAAAGAATCAGGTCATGGTATTTATTCCTGACTCCATCCCTGCAAGGTCACACTGAGCTGATGGGTCTCTTGACTGAATGAAGGCCTCTTCCTCTTTGAGACAAATGACTCTATACAATTCTTTATACAACTGGGTCCTAGGAACTGCTCCCTCCACTAAAACCTAAGGCCTACATATGCTAACAGGTCAGCTGTTACTAAGTCCCAGGTTTTTGCACTATACCTTTTAAAATTATCCTCTTTCCAGCAGGACATGTTGGCCTGTAATCCCAGAACTTTGAGAGGCTGAGATGGGAGGATCCCTTGAGCCCAGGGGTTTGAGACCAGCCTGTGCAATATAACAAGACTCCATCTCTATCAAAAAAAAAAAAAAAAGAAAAATTAGCCAGCCATGGTGGTATGCACCCATAACCCCAGCTTCTCAGGAGGTTGAGGCAGAAGGATCACTTGAACCTAGGAGTTCAAGACTGCAGTAAGCTGTGACTGTGCCATTGCACTCCAGCCTGAGCAACAGAGCAAGGCCCTGGCTCTAAAAACAAACAAAGAAAAATTACCCTTTTTTCCCTCCCCTACCATTTGTTTCCCACTGGGACCCTGTCTAGTACAATCAGAAATAACCCCAGGAAACAAATTCCCCAAATAGGATTCTGGGTTTGAATTGGCCATGTTTTGGAGCAGTGCAGAGATAGTCTTTTTGCCAAGATGAAACAGTCTGTGGGTAATCCATGGCATTCAGGAGTGTCATGATTACCCACATGATCGCCAACCTATAACCAGGATGAAGTGCAAGTGGAAGCCGATGTGACAGGAAGGAAGTGATTATGGCACTTGGTTGACAAGGCAAGATTGTGGTAGCACCTAGATTCTTTTTAAGGCAGGGGTGTCCAACCTGCAGCCTGAGGGCTGCATATTGCTTTTGTGAGGACTTTTTTCTTAACCGTGGTGTCAGATATAATGAAAATTATATGTATACCATGAATACTATTCAGCCATTAAAAAAGATGGAGACTTTACATCTTTTGTATTAACCTGGATGGAGGTGGAACACGTTCTTCTTAGTAAAGCATCGCAAGAATGGAGAAGCAAGAATCTTATGTACTCAATTCTAATATGAAGGCAGTAGATGAGCTAATACAAAGGGGGGAGGGGAATGAGGGAGCAGGGAGAGGGTAGTAGGGAGGGGGAAAAGGGGTCACAGGGTATAGCACTGAATGGAGTAAAACCTCTTGGGGAAAGGACACAATTATATGGGAGACTTTATCTAACAAAGGCAATCAGTGTAACCTAATTCTTTGTACCCTTAATGAATCCCAAACAATAAAAAATAAATAAATAAAATACAATATAATAAAAGAATATGTTGAACAACTTTATATCAATACATTTCAATATTTAGGTGAAATGGATGTATTGTTTAGAAAATAATTCCCTATTAAACTGGCTGATGAAATAATAGAAAGCCTTATTATCATTGTATTAGTTATCTATTGCCATCCTCCAAAAAATCAACGACTAATAACAATAAGCATTTATCGTCACACTTGGGGATCTGTAGATCAGTTGTGGTTTCACTGGTTTAGGTTGGTCTCATCTGATTGCCTTAGCTTCATGCTGTGGGTTGGTTATGTTTGAGTTCCAAGCTACAAGTTGAGCTCAGGTATATTCACTAGCTGATCATTCTGGGGCAAGGCTGAAGGAGAAGTGCCTACTTGGGACAAGCTTTTCCCACTGAGGATCACTGGTGTACAGTATGGCAATCCTGGACAGATGTGATGGTGCACATCTCTAGTCCCAGCTATTACAGAGCCTGAGGTAGGAGAATTTCTTGAGCTCTAGTTTGAGACCAGCCTGGAAAATACAGCAAGGCCCCTTCTGAAGAAGAACAGGAGAGGGAGAGGGAGAAGGAGAAGGAGGCAGGCCCAACAAAGGTAGCAAAGTAGCAGATTTTAAGCCTTTCTGGTGGCATCATGTTTATTAAAGCAAGTCACATGGCAAGTTCAAAATCAAGGAGCAGATAAATACACTCCTCTTACCACAAGGCCGTGGCAAAGATGTGGATGTTGACATAGTACTATGACTACTAAATAAATTGGTTTAAAAACATTCCCATGAATAAAACACTGGAATTTTATACCAGACTGACAAGGAACAAATTGTTCTACCATTATTCAAACTATTGAAGACAAAGAAAAAGAGAAAATATTCTCTCATGCATTCTTATGAGGCTAATATAAGTGCATAGTATAGGTGAAAGTTACAGGCCTATTTATGGGGGGAAAATCTAAACAAAATACCTCAAAAAATGAAATATCAAAGTTTATAAAGAAGACCTTCACCAATTTTATTCGTTTCAGGAATACAGGGATGTTTTAATATTTAAAAATCTATAAACTTTATTCAACACATTAATGGGTCAAAAAAGTAAAAACCTTATGATCATCTTAAGAGATACAAAAAAAGCACTGAAAAAAATGCAATGCACATTCATATTTTTAAAGCTGTTAATAAACTAAAAACAAAATGAAACTTCCTTAACCCAATAAATCACTTACAAAAATAACTAAAACAAATATCCTAACTGTGAAAAAGGAGTATTTCCTTTAAATCAAGAGCAAGACAGTCATGCCAAATCATGACATCTATTCAACATTCTACTAAAGTTCCCAGCAGGAAAATAACATCTAAAATTAAAAAGAAGAACTATAATGGAAAGGATTGGAAAAGTATATGTAAAATTATCATTTGAATGACATGATTGCCTATGTAGAAAATCCTAGTGTGCTCTCAGACAAATTAGGAGAGGGAAAAAGAGTTTAGCAACACGACTAAATAGAAAATTATCATATAGAAAACAATATTTTTATACCACAACAACAATTGGAAAATGTTTTCTTAAATTAAAAATACCACTATTAATAATAGAAATAGAGGAGCAGTGTGAAGAAGAGGAGGCGAGAACGATCCCCGGACCGACCAAAGCTCGCGCGTCGCTGCATCCCCGCTTACAGCACCTACGTCCCGCCGCCGTTGCCACCATGGAGCCCAAGGGAAAGGCTGAAAGGGGATGCCAAAGGAGATAAAGCCGAGGCAAAGGACGAACCGCAGAGAAGATCCACAAGGTTGTCTGCTAAACCTGCTCCTCCAAAGCCAGAGCCCAAGCCTAAAAAGGCCCCCTCAAAGGAGGGAGAGAAGGTGCCCAAAGGGAAAAAGGGAAAAGCTGACGCTGGCAAGGGGGGGGAAAACCCTGCAGAAAATGGAGATGCCAAAACAGACCAGGCACAGAAAGCTGCAGGTGCTGGGGACGCCAAGTGAAGTGTGTGCATTTTTGATAACTGTGTACTTCTGGTCACTCTACAGTTTGAAATACTATTTTTTATCAAGTTTTATAAAAATGCAGAATTTTGTTGTACTTTTTTTTTTTTAAGCCATGTTGTTAGCACACAGAACACTTCATTGTTTCTTGGGGAAGGGGCATATGTCGCTAATAGAATGTCTCCAAAGCTAGATTGATATGAGGGAAAATGTCTTTTCCCTCTAGTTTTGAGAGACTTCCTCTTGGCTCCCAGGAGGAGGGATTCCCTGATGTTGACACACAGCCACCTTGGCACAAATGCCTTGTGGTATGGAAAATCTAATTTGTTTTTATGTCCTTTCCTCCCTCTGCCTTCAGCATAGTCTTAACTCCTTTAAACCCAGTCACCTCCTGGGACCTGACCCCCAATAATTGGTTACCAGTATATGAAGGAATCTGGACTTTTTCAATAATACCACTGAGATGGCATCCCTCAAAAGAGCAGCAGTTCCATTTGCAGATTGTTGGATCTTCAGATAAATTCTGCCATTTTCATTTCATTTCCTGAAAGTCAGGGTCGGCTTGTGAAAAGTTGTTAAACAACATGCAAAATGTGAAATGTCAGCTCTCACTCTAAACTTCCCTGTTCAGAGCATCAAATGAAGATTTCATTGGGTTTTATAGTGGCTTTCTGATTTTTGGTAGAACATTGAAGAAGGAAGTTTGAAAGTTGTTGTATGCTGTTAATGATCGTCTGCCCATGTCCTGCCTGAAATACCATGACTGTTTATGAAAAGTATCTTTAATAAAGCTGGATACAGTTTGGCTTGGAAAAAAAATAAATAATAGAAATCGATCCATAAAATACTGAGGAATAAATATAACAAAAGATGTGTAAGATTTATCTGTAGGAAATTTTAAAACTTTATTAAGAGACATTATGAAAATCTAAACAAAGATAGAGCCCATGTTTTTGACTACAAATACATAATATAGCAAATATGTCAGTTCTTTTAAAATTGATCTATATATTGAATGACAATGGTAACCAAAATTCTACATTTTTTCATGGAACCTGACAAGCTAGCTCTAAAATGTATATGGAAAGGCATATCCCCTCCCCCAAACTCAAGACATTCCCAAATAAAAAGAATAAGGAGAGAGGATTTGCTCTACAAGATATCAAGCCTCACTATATTCAAATACTTAGGAGTAAATTCAATAAAGAAAATAAAAGATCTGTGCCCTAAAAGCTATAAAACATTGATGAAAAAAATTAACACATTAACTGCCACAGGAGTTATGGACTATTTTTCCAGTTTTCACATTACTAATTTTCAAGTTGTTAGATTATTTTTTTACTGATGTGTGCTTTAGGATCATTTTGGGTATTTTTTTCTTTTTTTATTAAATCATAGCTGTGTACATTAATGCAATCATGGGGTACAAGGTGCTGGTTTTACATACAATTTGAAATGCTTTCATCAAACTGGTCAACATAGCCTTCACAGCATTTTCTTAGTTATTGTGTTAAGACATTTATATTCCACACCTAGTAAATTTCACATGTACTCTTGTAAGATGCACCGTAGCTGTGGTCCCTTTTGTTTTTAAAGTTTTTATTCTCTTTTCATAATAAAACACTGTGATCCCACGGAAAATTTTTCTTTGTGTGTGTGTGTGGCAGTCAACATGTTTAAAGATGATTTAAATAAATGAAAAGGTATCACATGGTCATGGATTAGAAGAATTCATATTGTTAAAATATTCATACTATCCCTCCCAAAAAAATTTACAGATTCAGTGTAATTCTTATCAAAATTCCAAAGTCATTCTTCACAGAAATAGTGAAAAACTCCTAAAATTCATATGGAACCACAAAAGATCTCAAATAGCCAAAGAAATCTTGACCCAAAAGAGCAAAGCTGGAGGTATCATACTACTTCAATACAACTACAATCTACTGATTTCCAACAAAGGTGCCAAGCAAGAACATACATTGGAGAAAGGACAATCTCTTCAATGGGACTGGGGAACCTGGATATCTACACATAGAGATTTATTAGATATGACCCCAAAAGCACAAGCAACAAAGGCAAAAAGGGATAAATGAGATTGTATTAAACTAAAAAAGCTTCTATCCAGCAAAGGAAACAATAGAATGAAAAGTCAAACCACAGATTGGGAGAAAAAAATTGCAAATCAGATATCAAATAAAGGACTAATATCCAAAATATACAAGGAATTCATAATTCTCAATAACAAGGAAACAAATAACCCTATAAAAACACAGGCAAAAATCTGAATAGACATTTCTCAAAAGGAGACATACAAATGGGCAATAGGTATTTGAAAAGATTCTCTACATCTCTAATAATCAGAAAAATGCAAATTAAGACTACAATGAGATAACACCTCACACCCATCGGGTTGTGTATGATCAAAAAGATGAAAGATAACAAATGTTAACGGGGTTGTGGAGAAAAGGGAACCCTTATATACTGTTGGTGGTATTGCAAATCAGTACAGCCATTTTGGAAAAATATGTGGGGGGTCACTATGAAAGTTTTGAGAGTGACTGTGCTATAGTATGTTATTTTACTTCTAAGAAACACAGTTGACAGCGTCCTTTCACCCACGCAAGTTTCAACTTGTTCAGCTTATTGGTATTCCTGGGAGGGCTTCATTTGTTCTTGTCTAGGTATATTGTAGTTTTCTTAATTTTTGTGCATCTCAAAACTTTTGTGATGACCCATACAGTATGGAGGTTCCCTAAAATACTAAAAATAGAATTAACATATGATTCAACATTCATTCCCATTATCAGATACATCTCTAAAGGAAATAAAATCAGTATGTTTAGGAAATGTCTGCACTCCCATGTTTATCCCAGCACTATTCACAATAGCAAGATATTGATTCAACCTAAATGGTCATCTATAGGCTAATAAACAAAGAAAATGTGATTTTATGTATATATGTGTGTATATATATGTATGTATGTATATATATAGTACATATATATGTGTGTGTGTGTGTATATCTCAATGGAATACTATTCAGCCTTTAAAAAACCTAGGAAATTCTGTCATTTGCAACAATATGGATGAACCTAGAGGACATTATATTAAGTAAAATAAACCAAGTCCACAGAAATACATACCATATGATTGTACATGTACACAGAATCTTAAAAACTTGAACTCACGGAAGTAAAGAGTAGAACGGTGGTTATTGGAGCCCTGATTGGGGCTAGAGAAGGAGGTATGGATGGGGAAAGTGGAGCTATTGGTCAACGGCTAAAAAGTTATGTTAGGAAAAGTAAGTTATGGTGTTCTATTCCACAGCAAGTTGACTATCATCAATAGCAATGCTACCGTATATTGTATATTGTATATCTCAAAATAACCAAAAGAGAGGGTTTTACATTTTCTCACAAAGATATAACTATTTGAGATGATAGATATGCTAATTACTCTGATTTGATCATTCCACAGTGTATGCATGTATCAAAATATCAATGTAGCCCATAAATATATACAATTATTATTTTTCAATTAAAAAAATAAAGCTAAGAAAACCCAGAATGGAATTAATGCAGGAAAAAATAGATGTAAATAATCCAATAAAACAGAATAAAGAGACCAGTAACTGATTCAGACATACAGCTTATGGCCATTTGCCATATGAGAGAGGGGGCATGATAGATCAGTAGGGAAAAAAAAGGATTATTCAACTAGTGGGGCTGGGAAAAGATGGCTATCCACGTGAAAAAATGAAATTTGAGCACTATCTTACACTATACCAAACAATTAACTTCATATGGATTTAAATCTCAAAGGAAAAGCTTTATATTTTTAGATTGAACTGTAGATAGGTATCTTTTTCACCTTAGAATGGGGAAGTATTTGATACCTGTGATGATACTACTCAATAGGGGCAGAGACAGTGTAGTCTAGCAGGAGCTGGAACTATGGAGGAGTCAATGGCCACTGCCAGAGATGCCTCCCAAAGCAGAAACAGAAGAAAAGAAAATACCCTGGCTTCTCCTTCTTCTTGTTCTTTAATGTCCTGCCAGTTCACTCCATTGGCCAAACCTAACTGGCAGCCCCTAGTGATTCAATGAGCATAGCAGAGAGAGTGCAGAGAATGAATCTGAGAGCAAACAGGAACAGGTAAATGAGCAGCATAGATTTCTTTTTCTTTTCTTTTTTGAGACAGAGTCTCACTCTGTCATCCCAGGTTGAGTGCTGTAGCATCTTCATGGCTCACAACAACCTCAAACTTTTGGGTTCAAGTGACTCTCTTGCCTCAGCTTCCCCAGTAGCTGGAACTACAGGCACCTGTTACAACACCTGAGTTGTTTTTCTATTTTTAGTAGAGAAGGAGTCTCACTCTTTATTTTTTTTTTTTCAGGTTTCACTGATTGCATTTGTTAGGTAAAGTCCCTCTTACAATCATGTCTTGCCCCCAAAAGGTGTGGCACACACCAAGAAGTGGTCTCACTATTATTCACACTGATCTCGAACTCCTGAGCTCAAGCGATCCACCAACCTCAGCATACCAGAGTGCTAGGATTACAGGGTGAGCCACCGTGCTCAGCTAGATTTCTTAAATTATTCACAAAAGCATTGACAATAAAAGTTTACAAGATTAAAATGTAGAACTTTTATTCATCCAAAGTCCATCTTAAAGAAAATGAAAGAATAAGCCATAAACTAGAAGATATTTGGCAATGCATGTGATTGACAACAGATTGGTATAGAAAGAACTACAAATCAATAATAAGACAAAACAAACAAGTCAACAGGAAAATATGCAGAAGACATGAACAGACACTTCACAGAAGAGGAAACACATATGGCCAATACCCATATGAACAGATGCTCATCCTCATTAGCAATCAGGGAAATGAAAAATCAAAATTACAGTGAGATGCCATTTTACACCCATTCAATTGGCAAAAATTAAGAAGTCTGACAAGTGTTGGAGAGGATGAGGGACAACAGAATCTCCTGTACTTTGCTGATGAGAGTGAAAATTTGTACTACCACTTAGCCAAAATAATCTGGCATGATATTGTGAAGCTGAATGTTTGTGTATCCTATAATGCAGCAATTGTACTTCTAGGTACAATAGGAGACATTTATGAAAATGTTCACACAGCACAGTTTGTAATATTTAAAACAAGACAAACTTACATGATAATCAACAGAAGAATGGATAAACAAATGATGGTATATTGTTTAGCAGGGAAAATGAATGAACTACAATGTTGAACAATGAAAACATTTTAGTAATGATGTTGAGTGAAAAATCATACCCATGAAGACAACATGTATAGTAGGATCCTCTTTTCTATAAAGTTGCCATGGCAATCCATTGCATAAGTATATACAAAGTTATATACATATATATTTTAAAGCATTTAAATACTAAATACAAAAATTCAGGAAAGTGATATCTTGGAGTTGTGGGGAAGTGGGGTCATGGGATGGAGGATGAGCACCAAAGCTGGTGTCAGCTATGGGTAACATCTTAGTTCTCAAGTTAGATATAAGGATGATAGCTGTTCTTTATAGTAATTATATAATTAAAATGAGCAAATAACGACCATACAAAAACAGGTGCTAATAACACATTATCAATCAAGGGTTATGACTAATCTAATTATTTGTAACAGAGGATGTAAGGAAAATAAAAAGACTTGGTTAACACTTCTGGTTAAGCACACCAGATTGAACCAATGTATTTATTTCTGCTTCCTCTGGCAAAAAGAGCAAAAGAAAAAATCTCCAAAAGAAATATCAATTTTTGGAAGCAGAAAAGTAGACAAAGGACTGGTAGCTGAAGTGGCCATCCCGAGGAATCCATCAGTGGGGCGAAAAAGCTGATTTCAACAAAACCCAGAAAGTGTTTAGAACTGGAAGTGCCAGGCATCAAGGGCAGGGAGTAAACCATGGGGTTGAAAATGGAAGAGTCAATTTAGTCTTTTAAGGAGCAATTCCCCATCTCTTTTGCAGTTATTCAGGTATTACATCTCCTGTAAGGTGAAAGGGATTTATTTTCTGGAGAAATGGAGCATACTGAGCACTGTGAAGGATGGCAGGGAAAGCAGAGGGATTAATAATAAGCAAATCTACCCACTACATGGTAAGAATCCCCTTCCACCAGCTCCCAGAACTCAGCCAGGACTACTAGCTGACAAGTTTCTTCTCATTTTCTGCCTCTTCAGGCCACAAATGTGCCACAGATTCTGGTGGAAGCAGTATACCTCATGCATACATTAATATTCTCAGAGAGATATGGCAAGATATCACAGCAATTAAAGAGCTGGATTTAGAAAAAAAAAGAAAGAGATACTGAGCCGCAGATGCTGGCACGGATGTGAAGAGAACACTCTTATACTGCAGCTGGGATTGCAAACAACACAGCCTCTATGGAAAGAATTATGGACAATTCTCAAAGAGCTAAAAGGAGACCTTCCATTTGGTCCTATAATCACATTACTAGGTATCTATCCAAGAGAAAAAAAAAATTATTTTACCATAAAGACATTTTCACTAGAATGTTCATCGCAGCTTAACTTACAATTGTGAAGACATGAAATCAACTCAAGTGCCCATCAACCCATGAGTGGATTAATAAACTGTGGTACATGTATACTATGGAGTACTATTCAGCTGCAAAAAGATGGAGACTTTGCATCTTTGGTATTTACCTGGATGGAGTAGAACATTCTTCTTGTAAAGTATCAAAAAAAATGGAAGCACAAGTATCCAATGTACTCAATATTAATGAGACCAATAGATAAACAACTTCATACTCACACGAGAAAAAAAACACAATTAAATTCAAGTGGGGGGAGGGGAGAGGAGAGAAAGAGGAGGCAGAGAAGGGAGGAGTATTGATAAACTCACACCTAATGGGCACAATAAAAGGGTATATAGAACACCCTCTAGGTAAAGGCCTCAACTACAACTTGAAGTTTGCCTAACAAATGCAAACAATGTAACCTAATCATTAGTACACTCATATTAATCTGAAACAAAAAGTATGATCACTGAAACTTGCAATTCAAAAGAAAGTTTGAATATTAAAGTTGAGAACATCTCCAAGAAACAGAAAGAGAGAGAGAGAGAATAAAAATGCAAAGGGGGGAAAATAAATTAGAGGATCAATCTAAGAAGTTCAACTTTCAATAGGAGTTCTAGCAAAAGAGAACAGATTAAATAGAGAAGAGAGGCTCGGCGCCTGTAGCTCAGCAGTTAAGGTGCTGGCCACATACAAAAAAATAGCTGGGTGTTGTGGCAGGTGCCTGTAGTCCCAGATACTTGGGAGGCTGAGGCAAGAGAATTGCTTCAGCCCAAGAGTCTGAGGTTGCTGTGAGCTGTGACACCACAGCACTCTGCCAAGGGTGACAAACTGAGACTCTGTCTCAAAAAATAAAAATAAAAATAAAAAATAAATAGAGAAGAGAGATTTCTAAATAAAAAAAAAGTAAATTTCTCAAAACTGAAGGGCACGAATGTTCCCGAAGGACACAAGATTGCAAGACCTTACTAAGTACCTGTCAAAATAAAAGAGAAAAGACCCACAATAAGATACAGCATTATAAAAGTTCAGAGTACTATGAATAAGGAGGAGATCCTAGAAACTTCAAGAAAGGGAAAGAAAAAGTGAGTCAAAAAACTGATAATCAGAATAGTACCAGATTTAACAAATGCAACGATGGATGCTAGAAGATGATAAAACATTGTCTTAAAATTTTTGAGAGAAAATTATTTTCAACTTAGAATTCTATATCCAGCAATGTATCAATCACACATGAATGGAAAATAAAGCTATTTTCAAACATTCGCAATCCCCCCAAATATGTAACTCTCTTATACCCCTTATCAGGAAGCTAGTGGAAAATGTGCTGTTCCAAAATGAAGAATTAAGAAAAAAGAAGATAGCATGGGATCTGGGAAAATGGGAGAGAAATAGGGAGAAAAGGGAATTCTCAGGATGGCAAGTCCAAATTGGAGAGGAAAATGTATTATTAGTGCTGACTGAAATTAAGGTTTCTGAGGCAGAAATAATTTGATAAAGGTTCATTGAAAGCTTAATTTGAGGTTTGACCCAGGAAGACATCAACAATATATGGTGAGTTCTGAAGACTGTTGGAATGCTTTTGCAAGAAAATTTAGGAAAACGGGGGTAAACTCCTCATATCAGAGTTGCCTTTTTACATTGAATGGTACAATACAGAGGTAATAATCATTGGCACAGGTGATAACATACAGGCTAAAATATTTTATGCCCAAGACAATCTGTACAATTTCATGATTCAGAAATAAATCAGCACCACTTTATAATTTAAAAACAAATCAGAGTGCTTTTTAATGTCAGTAGGTTACATTTTTTTTTTTTTTAGCAGTTTTTGGTTTGAACTCGCCACCTCCAGTATATGAGGCCAGCACCCTACTCCTTTGAGCCACAGGCACTGCCCAGTAGGTTACATATTAATCAGTACATCAACAATTTGAGGAACTCATGGTTCCTTACTCATGATTCCTTGACTAAGATTCCTTACTCAAGGACCATATGTAAGTCATAAATCGTAAAACCTTCCCCAAGCAGTTAGAACAGAATTAACTCTTTAAGTGTAAGGGTACATGACTTAACCCTTGTTAAGGACCTTAGCTCTTGTTTGTAATTTGATATCTTATAGCCACAAAGAGTTCATTCTGTCAGTCTTATGATCTCTTATTTTAACATTAATATTGGTCAGTTCTTGTGTCTAAACCCCAAAAGGGAAAGGGTATAATGAAGCATGTCTGTAACGACCAGTAACTCAGTTTTTAAGGTTTCTCTCTGGTCTCCTTGGCCAAGAGGAGGTCTGTTTAGTCAGTGGGGGGGGGGGCTTAGGACTTTATTTTTAGCTTACAAAAGGAAGGCAGTTGACAACAGTGGAAAGTAAGTAACCAAACCTGACGTGATTGGCTACATTAGGAGGAATTTGAAATCTCTGGTTAGAAAGTCTGGAAGAAAAACTTCATCACAGGTACAGAGAAAGCAAAAGCAAATGAACTACATGAAGAAAATATTGACTCCAAGAAAAACCAAAAGCTTTTTTAATACAGTAAGTCTTGGCTTAATGTCCCCAATGCATTCATGTAACCTGTGACCTTAAGTGGAACAAAATATAATGAGATCAACTGGACCATAGGCTAATTGATATAAAAATGAGTTAATTTCCTACTATATATTTCTGGTCACAAAAAATATGACCAAACTTCTAAATAAAGACCCAGAACATTTCTAATACTAAATGTTGAAATAAATGTAAGCTATACGTAAAGTTTTAAACATTGATAAAAACAAGTAAGCTCATTATTTACCCAACTTATTTCAGTCCAGGATTGCAAGTGGCTGGAATTTATCCTGGAAGCTCAGGGCACAGGTTGGGAATCAACATTGGGTGCTCACACTCAAACCCACACTCTACACAATCATTTAGAATTCCACTTTTAAATGATTGTGTAAGAGTATGTATATGGACATTTACATCGGATGACATATATAACAATATTCATAGCAGCACCATTCAGAATACCAAAAACCTGGAACTACAACTCAAATGCCCATAGACAAGAAAAGGAACCTATAAATTATAGTTGCATTTACCCACTGGAATATTACTATACAGCTATTTTAAAATTAAATAATTTAATTTTATGTGGCCACACACAATATGGATAAATCTTATGTAATATGCATTGAGCAAAAAAAGTGCCAAAAGGTTCTACATAGCATAACATTTTTATGTAGTTTAGAACAACTAAAACAAAAAGAAAAACATACTCTTTAGGATATGTATAGGTAAAACTTTATTGTTTAGAAATAAGATAATGTTAAACAAGTTTTGAGTAGTGATTATCTCTGGTAGAAAAAAAAACAGACTATGGGATAAAGGAGGAGTTCATAGCTCAATACAAGTTATTGTTACTATTCTAGTTCTCACTTTGGATGGTCATTCACTAGGGTTCATTAGTCTAAAGTACCCAAATGAGCACATAAATAAAAACAAAAGAGGAGTGTGTATAATATTATCAGGACGTTGTGGTGGTGGCTTTGAACCCCACCCATTTAGCAAAGCAGGAACTGCATTCCATTGCATTTCCCAGAACTGTCTTCTTTCTTGCATGGGGCCTAGGTAGCAGTGGATAATAAAAGACATTTTGTGTGAGACTTAAAGAGCAGATATGAAGGTACAGCAAAGTTTGTTATGTTCTGAAGATCAAGGCAGGGTGCAAGACACAGGGACAGCTCATGCATGAGGATGTGCCAACCCTGGGCCCCAAGATACTCCAGCTCCCACCTGATCTTACCCTTCAGCTACTCCAACTTCTGAGCCAGTGGATGTTGAGCCCTGTAACATGCTTGACTATACTACTCCAAAAGCACGTACAAATTGTATATGGTCTAATCTTTATATTTAACTCTTTATTTTAAATGATTCATAGTGGTCCTGCTTCTCTAATAAAACTGTCTTTACAGCTCTAAATCACAAGTTATAATTTATCCAGTTTTGGCCCTGAAAACCCAAAATATGGTCATGCTCATCCCTGAGAGCAAAGAATATGCAATTGGCAATGCCCCCGAGTTGGTCAAGGCACAAAGTAGCCATAACAGGCCTGAGCCATGCCACCTTCTCGAAAAGCAAAATGGCCATAGTGCAGTGCGGACCATGGAAGTGTTCCACTTTGTTAGCTAGGTGCCTATTACAGGCCAGCTCTTTGAACTGGATGGGCTGAAGGTCTACCCCACTGACCATGGGCCCTGGAGGAAGGATGAGAAGTGGACAGACAAGGCCCAGCTAGTCATCATGGAGAGTATCAGCTTCACTGCAGGTAGTGGTCAATTGCAGGATCAAGTATGAGGCCAGCCTGCATGTACTGAAGGTGAACTGTTAGACAGTATTAGAGGCGCTGCAGCAATTGATTAGGGTAAGACAGCCAGAGCTGATTCAGACTCACAAGTCTCAAGAGTCACAACTGCCTGTAGAGTCCAAGCCAACCAGCAGCAAGTCCTTCCTGGTGCTGGAGACCATCAGGGCCCCGGTGGCCTCTGGGGCACTCATACAGATGGTACAGAGGAAGCGGCTGGTTCATGCTCACAAGCCTTGACCCACAGCCCTCCCAGCAAACCCAACCTGGTGGTGAAGCCTCCACGGAGCAGCCTGAATGGCGTTCCCCCACCCCTACCCTCATTGTCCAGTGGTTGCCAGCCCCATAGTGCTCAGGAGGCTGGAGTTGGGGCACAGCAAGGTATGTGGCTCTCCCACGGGTGGCTGTAGAGTGGTAGGACCTGGCCCTTCTGTGTGGGCAGCAGAATATATATTTTACCTATCAGAGACATCTATTTTTCTGGGCTCAAATCCACCTTGCCACCATGTTGACATAGCCAGCTTCCTAACACTGTTTTCTGTCCTAACAGCTATCATGCTAATGGGCCCAGGTCCCTGCATCATGCCAGGATCACAACTTTGGAATTTCAGTTGGGGGGATGGGTGGACATTGGGCCCTGCTACTCTAGCCTCTGCTGCCAGCCTGTCCCTGTCATGAGGAAGCTAGGCCTACTCTCTTCATTCCTCTTGGGAGAGTGCTAAACTCAGAGACCTGACTGCTGGGCTGGATTAGAGTAGGCTGTCCCAGCAGGGGTGGAATAAGCAGCTTGCTCGGCCCCCCTGGTCTGAACAGAAAGGCATTGTTGGAACTGTTTGGCAGCCTGTGAACTGTCCTCTTACCATGTTTCCCTGAAAATAAGACACTGTCTTATATTTATTTTTTCTCAAGAAGACCCACTAGAGCTTATTTTCAGAGGATGTCTTATTCTTATTAAGTATAATACAACAATCTACATTTATTCAAATACAGTTAAGGCATCTTCTTCTGGAACCTGACAGAGGGAGCTGACCTTGTTGGTGGGGCTGGCACTAGTGATGCGTGAACTCCTTTCCCCTAGCCGTTCACACATGCGCAATAGGATGTCTGTGACCTCGGTTACCACACGTGCACCCGCACAAGTGTGCAGGGCTTGGAGAAAGGAGCTGTGGCAGATAAAAGGTATTCCAGTCTTCCTTACCGCTCCACGCCGAAATGCACGGTGTGGCTATGGAGATACGCTGCATAGCCACGCCCATCACTAGGTCTTATTATCCGGGTAGGGCTTATATTTAACAAATGCATAGAAATCCTGCTAGGGCTTATTTTTTGGTTAGGTCTTATTTTCAGGGAAACATGGTAGTTCTAGCAGACTTGTTGAGACTGCCCTCCACAGCAAGCATCTATGGCTCTTCAGTGTTGTGACCCTAGCTGTGGGCATACCTTGGGCTCCTACCCTAGTCTCTGATTCTGGATCTTAGGGCTCAGAGGAGCCTCTGCCCAGCCCCTCAGTATTACCGAGTCTCCTCGTAGGGGTAGCAGAGACAAGGCTGCTTACAGGAAGGTACTCAGCCCTCCCTGGTACACCAGCTTCCTCAGCCTCTGCAAAGCACTTAGGGTTGGAGCAGCAGGATGCAGACAACTGATTGGAGCCCCTGTGCTCCCACAGGTCCTGATGACAAGGGGTAATTGGCCTAACACTATGTCTGGAGCTAACCTCAGGCCCCAAAATTTGCCCTGTGGCCTCTGCCAGGTGGCTTTGAAGGTGATCCAAGCAAGCCTCTTATCTTTACACAGTGACTGAGGAGCTGGCAGGTGTGGCCGCCACCTCTCTAGGCTGAGCATAACCTGACCCCTCTAGCCCCTGTAAATACTGGATCAATGAATGAATAAAATTCTTCCCAAAATAAAAATAAATGTTATAAACAACACATCACAAGGAAAGAAGTCATATACCAATATCTCATATAGAAACAAACACAAAAATCCTCAACAAAGTACTAGCAAACTGAATCTAGAACATACAGAAAGAATTATACACCATGACTCAGAGGTATTTATCTCAGGAATACAAAGTCAGTTTAACATCTAAAATATCAATTAATGTAATAGACTATATCAATAGAATAAAAGACATTAACTACATGTTCATCTCAATAGATGCAGAAAAAGCATTTGATAAAATCCAACATTTTTTTATGATAAAAACACTCAAGAAATTAGGAATAGAAGCAAACGTTCTTACTCTAATAAAAGATATCAATGAAAATCCCCAGCTAACATCATCTTTAATGATAAAAGACTGAAAACTTTCCTCATAAGATCCACTTCTATGCAACACTGTACTGGAAGTTCTAGGCAGGGCAGTAGGCAAGACAAAGAAATGAAAGGCATCCATCTTGGAAAGGATGTACTCACACCATCTTCATTTGTAGATGACATGATCTTGTATAACGAAAATCATGAGGAATCCACTATAAAACTATCATAACTTGTAAACAAGTTCAGCAAGGTCACGGGATACCTCTGGGAAGCTTACCAGCAGTTCTGATAGGTGAATACTGTGATCTTCATTCTTGCAAATCAGTAACTTGAAATTCAGAGAGGTTACCCAATTTAATCTAATACACGCAACTAAAAAAGTGGCACAGCTTGGATTTAGAATCCTGTGTGACTTCATAGTCTGTGGTATTTCTACTACACCATGAAACGTAAATGGTGGCCTTAGTATCTTTCAGATGGTTGTGAGGAATATGGCTTTTATAATCATATCAATAAATTTAAAGTACATATGTTAAATTATTTACTTAAATATAGATAGTTGGAATAGGCTGAACAGAGCCACAGAATCTAGCACTGTAAAGAATGACATCCACTGTCACCACCCACAGGTTGGTTTTCATCCATTGATATGCATGGGCTACTTTGTTTCCTAACTAGGTGAGTTCAGAGGGGCTGCCTCGGAGGAGAGAGAAAGCAGACGGAAGGGCAGCCTCTTAAGCTGAGGCTGAGCCCCTGAACCAGACAGGTGGTAGAGGAAGCTAGTGGGAGGGTTTTCTCAAGACAATCTGTGAGGTCATGAGCCTACACCTAGCTGCTCTAAGGTCCAAGGGAGAAAGGGTGGCTATGAGTCAGGGAGAAGTTCATAGTCCCTGCCATTTGCAAGATCCCCCTCCATTCTTGCACTCCAAGGATTGGTGACTTTAGGGGCACCAGAAAAAGGCACTCTTTGTATGGGCAGTGACACTTTCACAATGGGCATCACCAGGGGGCCTTGTGGGCAGTAGTAGTAGATGTCCTCATATGGGATCCAGAGACCCAAAGAAAAAGCATAAATTACAAGCCACTGGGAGGAGTTGGTTTGTGGCCACATGTGAGGAAGACTCATGTGAGGGTCTTCCAGTAGTATTGGGAGGAACTTTAGAACGGGGTAGTGGGAGAGAGGCAAGGAGTGGAAGTCTGAAGCTGGTATCACTGATAACAATGAGACGTCTTCCTTTGTACACACAGACTTCTGGGGCTCGCATACATGGGAGGGAAGTTGGCTGCTTAGATTTCAGTTGTTCCCCAGGAGCGGGTGGTATAAAGATATATGAAGCCTTTGGGCGGTGCCTGTGGCTCAAAGAAGTAGGGCGCTGACCCCATATACCAGAGGTGGCGGGTTCAAACCCGGCCCCCGCCAAAAACTGCAAAAAAAAAAAAGATATATGAAGCCCCCTCTGGGACTCTGAGAAATAGCTAAAGAATGGTTGAAGGGATTATGTTTCTGCAGAGGCCTGAAGCAATCAGTTGTGGAAATCTCAGAATAAATAGTAACTGTTGTAACTGGCTGGTGAGGCTAAGAAATATTTGGATTTCAGAAAATAAACTAGGAAAGTCCCGTATGACATGTAACCATGAAGTAGTAATTGAAATCCGGTCCTGCCACTCCCCTGCATAAAGCCCTTCAAGGGGCTCCTGATAGCTAAATTCTTTGCAAGGCCCTCCTCGTATACCGCCTGACCC
>NW_003852585.1:1867287-1910312 GCF_000181295.1 Otolemur garnettii
TTTTATATTATTTTTGTTAATTTTATAATGTTAAACTGTAATAATAAGAAATAATTGTTGAGAAGTGATTATCAAGAACTGCTTATCAAAGTTTGCACTGTTGTCAGGCCCTGCCCTGCCCCGCCCCTGCCACCCGGCCCGCCAGCCATGTTGTCCCGCCTTACCGATGTTAAAATCTAGTCACCCTACATATATGACAAAGAAATGTCAATCCCTCTGTAACCCTGCTCAGGTGGGAGGTGCTTTCAAGATTTGGATCTAGATTTAGAAGAAAAGGACAAAGACCTAAGTGTGCATGGTCCAGACTAGCTTACCAGAAATCTGTGGAGGAAGTGGTACTTTACTGAACACGTCCCATTGTTTCCCATCAATAAATCCACAAGCAGCTCATAGAAAAGGACAAGGAAAAAGGATGAGACTGGTTAGGAGGTGATGCCTGTAATCCAGATGTGGGTGACACTGGCTTAGACCAGAGTTAAAGCAGTAGAGGTGGAGAGAAGTGGTCAAACTCAGTTAAATATGCCAAAGATAGGGTAAACCAGAGTTGATGGATTTGATGTAGAGTATGAGATAAAGAGAGGAGTCAAGGATGACTTCAAGTTTCTTGGCCCAAACAACTGAAAGGATAGAGCTGCCACTGACTGAGATGAGGAAGATGGCAAGTGGGACAAGTCCAGAGTTTCACTGCACACAAGTTAAGTCCGAGATTCTTGTTGAAACATCCAATAGAAGATATCGTATGCAGTTGGACATGGAGTTCAGGGGACAAGTCAGGGCTGGAGGCCTTCCCTGATCCTCCCATTTAGAATTCTAGCTCCATATGTTCCCTGCTTTACGCAGCACTTATCACTGTCAACACACGGTCTACTGCACGTGTGTTTTCTTTACTGCTTTTTTCCTTTGTCCCACTAGAATGTCAGCTCCAGGAAGGCAGGGTTTCCTGTCTGGGATGAAGCCTGGCACTTACTAGGCCCTTCATAAATATTTGTTGACAGGCATGGCAGCTCATGCCTGTAATCCTAGCACTTTGGGAAACCGAGATGGGAGGCTTGCCTGAGGCCAAGAGTTTGACACCCACCTGGGGAACATAGGGGGACCCGTTTTTACAGAAAATTTTAAAAATTAGCCAAGCCTGGTTGCATCAACCTGCAGTCCTAGCTACTGGAGAGGCTGAGGTGAGAAGAGAACCTGATCTCAGGAGTTTAAGGCTACAGTGAGCTTTGATGATACTATTGCACTCCAGCCTGGGTGATAGAGTTAACACATTGTCTCTAAAATAAATAAATATATACACACTTATTATTACTCATCATTATGACTGAGCAGATAAAGGAATTTAATAAAACAAGAGCTCAAAGAGAACATAGCAAAAAGAATGGAAAAAGTATTCAGAGGTTTAGTGGGAATAAATTTTCTCAAAATAAAGCAAGAACTAAATCAAGGAGTAGGGCACCAGCCCCATATACCAGAGGTGGCAGGTTCAAGCCCGGCCCCTGCAAAAAAGAAAAAAAAAAGCATATCACATACCAAGAAAGAATGTGTATGGGATCATTAACCAGGAGACGTATCCTGATTAAATTATTTAACTTGACGTATAAAACAGAGAGTTCTTCAGATAGTCAAGTAGAAAAAGCAAGTTGCCAAAGGAATAAAAACCAGACTTTCCTTGTATTTCCCCACAGAAACTCATCAGTGCCAGAAGACAGTGAAGCCGTGTCTACTAAGTTCTGTCACAAAGAAAGCATGACTGAAGAACTCTGTGCCCAGCCGCTGCCTTATTCCAGGTAAGTGCTACTCACGAGCAGGGAAGACTCAGGGTTAGAGAATTGAGCATTCAGTGGTTATTCCAAAAAAAAAGAGGAAAATCCTGCCAAGCAAGGGATATGTCAGAACTCAGAAATACATAGCTGTGAGCACTGAATCCACTAAATACAAAATTAAGACTACAGATTCTTCACTAAATGACTGACCGGGGCATTATATATTGCAAAATATAATGTATCATAACCTTTGACAAAATAAGGCCAATCTGAACAATGGGATGTAGAGAAACAAAGAAATGTAAAAGTCTTCCTTCATTGTGAAGAGCACGTGAACGGTGCTGACATAGGTTTACCGAGAAAAAGAAAAGGGAAGGGAAAGGAAGAAGAGAGAGGGGAGGGGAGGGAAGGGAAGATGGGATGAGAGAAAAAGAAAAGAAAAGGATATGTCCAATTGTTTAACGCTTTTTATAATCCTTTTAACCTCTGCGGTGCTCACAAAACCAATAGACCTTATGGGGAAGAAACATTTACATTCAGTTTATCAGGTCCGTTGTTTTCTTTCTTTTTTTTTTTTTCTTTTATAATCAACTTGCTTTTATAGTAGGACAAAATAAATTTAAAAAAACAAAAAGAGAATTTACATGGCTAAAAGCATCCCCAGCAAGCATGCTTTGTTCCCAACACAGCTAGTTCCTTTTTGATTTTTTAAAATCGAGTAAAGCCAAATGTCACACTTTTTATTAAAAATAGTATGACTTGTATGATCACCTTCTATAAAATTTCCTGCCAGCATGGTGCCTTCTACTTGTACGTGTGTATAAAGAGATGGCTAGGATCTTGGTCGGTTTTGTGATTCTGCAACAGAATATCCAAGAGTAAGTAATTTCTAAAGAATACAAATGTATTTCTCACAGTTTTGGAGACTTGGAAGTCCAAGATCAATGTGCTGGTATCTGGCGAGAGCCTTCTTATTCTGTCCTCACATGGTCGAAGGCAGAGGAGAAAAAGGGATAAACTTCATTTGTCCAAGTACTTTCAGAGGGGCATCTAATCCCGTTCATAAGAGCAGAGCCCTCGTAACAATCATCTTTAAAAAGCCACACGTCCACTATTGCATTGGAGATTCCATTGGAGGGGACAAAACTGAGGGAACAAAAACATTGGAACTATAGCAGTTAGGATGTTGTTCACTGGATGGTAACTGTATGTGTTTCTTTTGTGAGTGATAAAAAAATTGCTGGTAATTTATTTGTTTCTTCACTGTAATTCTTAAATTGCTTCAGCTTTTTTAATATACATTATCCGCTTTATAAAAAGAAAATCATTGTTCTTTCTGAAAATTAAGAATAAAAAATTGATCCCCTTTGTGTGCAAGCCGACTCATACAAAGCTGCACTGTTTATAATTGGGAAAAACAAAAACAACATGAACGTTCACGTTGGAGAAGTGTTTAAACAAACCATGTGGTTTCCAAAATGAGCTACAATATAGCAACTTGAAAGAAGGCAGGAGAAGTACATGCCTCAAAGTGGAAAGCTTGCCAGGACAGATAGGTGAATAAGGCAAGTTGCAGAATGTTTATAGTGAGTTGCCATTTGTGTGTGTGTGTGCTTTTGAAAAACACATATGCCAAACCTCTACATTTCTGCATATGGGTTATTGCAGAGGAAAAGTTCAGGAGAGAGATGCACCAACTGGGTAATTGGGATTCCTCCAAAAGCAGCTGGGGATGGGGCCAAGTCTGGGGGAAGGGGTGGCTTTATCGTAAGGATGACATTTTTAGAAGTCAGATTTCTTTGTATATTAATTGCATAATTAAAACCCATTTATTTTTAAGGCAGTGTTCAGCTGGATAGCTGAGGCTCACAGAAGGGTCAGATTGGACATTAGAAGAATCATGCTATACTCTAGACCCAGAAGCATGGAGCCAGGAGACTCCCTGCCGCTCCTCTCCTCGATGATATGCGGTGGAGGAAGTCCCACCCTGGAGGGGGAGGCATTTCCAGTTACAGGTGCAAAATGCTGAAGAAAGCTTTCTAGGAAGAGATTGAAAAGGCAGTGGTGTTTGTTTGCAGTGGGATGGGAGTCCCAGAAGGCCCTTGGAAAGAGCCTGTGGGAGAAGGGGGTCAATAGTTGGGAGGAACTGGGGTAAAACTGCTTATAGCAATAATTGGGTGGGGATTTGCGGTGGAAAGGGCTTGTCTTTTCTGAAGTGTTTGAGGAGTGTGGTGATGAGAGGTCTGATTGGGAATGACTGGCCCTTGTCCCCTTCTACCTGACAGCCCTACTTTTTCAGTGGGGGCAGTGAGGGACCTGTTCTTGGCAAGGGCTACCAGCAAGTTTATGGAAGGGCTGGAAAGAGCCCTGCTTGCCTGGTGAGCGGAGTACCAGCAAGGTGGTTGGCATGATGACAAAGCCCTTTTATTTATCCTTTACTTGTGCATATAAGTACATTATATTTTAAAAATACAAGAATATCAATTGTATACAGTACTTACTACATACCAGACCCTATTTTGAAATGCTTTCTGCGTATATTCAGCCCCTACACGACTCTTAAGAAGTAGGTCTGGCCCTGCTCTGTGGATGAGGAGACTAAGGCACAGTGATGGTAAATGACTTAGCCAAGGCCCTGTGGCTTGTACATGCCAGTGCTCAGATGTAAACTCAAACAGCCTGGCTCTAGTATCTGAGCTTTTAACCGTAATAAAATAATAATAATAATATGCCATGGTTTAACAATTCTGAGATGCATATCTTTTCATTTCTGAGACTAGGGTATATGTCATGATTGATGATGTTTTATAGTTTAGTTGGTAATGTTTTCACTTTCTTAAGGGTACGTAAAATAATGGTGCTTCTTAAATTCAGTGCTACTGTTTGGAATGGTTGTATTATCTACTCTCCTGAAATCATGGTGCCACAGGACTTCCTGCACATTAGTGTTTAAGGAAAGATCTTTAACCCCATTAAGATGCTCCAAGATGGTGTTGAGTAGGGTGGCAGTGACTGGAACAGGGCCGAGTGGTCCACTTCCCAAGTTTCTCTACACCACACTTCAGTAGCAGGACACTCAGTTACTGGGTAGGACAAAGGACATGACCACAGTGACCAGCAAGGACCTGGAGGGTAGCACAGAGATTCCATATGGATCTGGGTCCCCTACTCTCTGAGGATACAAAAGCATCTCCTCAATAGTTTACAATAATCTATTGTATGTTTTAAAATATCCAGAAAAAAATTGGAATGATTTAGCATAAAGAAAAGACAAATAGGGTGGCACCTGTGGCTCAAAGGAGTAAAGCACAGGCTCCATATGCCAGAGGTGGCGGATTCAAGCACAGCCCCAGCCAAAAGCTGCAAAAAAAAAAAAAAAAAAAAAAAAAAAAAAAAGACAAATATAAGGTGATGGATAACAAAGTACACTGATCTTGTCTTTATAAATCATGAGGTTGATTAGTGAACTCATCCTAGAAAAAGTCTCCACACCTCATTGCTGAATATTGCCGTGGTCACCTTTGCAGTACTGCCTTTGCAAAGCTATGCACTGGCATCAGGCCATTTTCCACTGTTTAAAGCACTTTTTGTAAGATGAGCTCCAGAACTTAATTTTCTGAACTTGTACCACAACAGCTCTGGTGGCTATTCCAGACTGAGTTCCAAAGCTGCTTTGACAGGTAGAATAGGCGCTGGCATCAGTGTATAGCTTCCCAAGGGGAGTGTCTTGAAGGTGATTGCAGTGATAGTCAGCAATGAGGGATACAGCACTTTTTCTGGGACGAGTTCACAAACTTAATTGTCTGACCTCATATGTGAATGTATTCAACTATCACAGGTGCCATGAAGAAATGTACATCGATTATGCATCAGTAAAAAATATTTTTTAACCAAAAACCTCTTCCCATGTCTTGATGCCATTTTAGCTCACAGTAGGACTTAAGAAAGAAAGTGCAGGAGACTGAACATTTGGATAGACTAGACTGAAAGTACCTGAAAGAGAATAACTTATGCTGGAAAAGTGGTCGTTTCCTGTAATTCACAAATCCATGAATTTTCTCTCCTACATCAGCAGGAATAGAAGCTTCAAAATGGGATAAGACGAGTTGTAGGAAGTTAGGAAAGCTGAACATTTTTGCATATCTGAGTATACTGAGGATAAATCTGTAGCCTCACTAAGCTATTTGTTTATTTGTATCATTACAAACATGGAGTTAAGGCAACCCTAGTAGTGTTGTGGCTAAAGGACTTGGAGAGATTGAGACTCAGAAAGCCAAGCAAGCCCACGATAGCATCTCAGGTCTCTTGACGCCCCCGTGGCTCTCTCTTGCCACAGGGAATTTGGTAGCTCTCCAGTCCTCTGCCCCTGTGCCTGTCCCCCCCTCCTCAGGACTAGCACATTGCACTTATGGACTTATGGGTCTCCGGCATGTCCCAGCACAACACAGACAGTGCTGGGCCCTGGCAGGAAGTCTCCCGTGCCACCTTGTGCCCACAGAATCCAAACTGAATCCGTAGCGGGTTGAGTGAGAGCACTAGCCCCAGAGAAGTTGCCCAGGAGGTAGGTCCCAGGGCACTGTCAAGTACAATAGAGAACTGGAAAATCAGGGGGCTTTTCAAGAGGAGCTTAGATTCTGGCTGGAAGATGGCAGTATGTGTCAGACCTGAGGGGGCACAGACAGAAACAGACAGGAGAATGGGATTGCATTGGTGACGGTTGGAGAGGAGACTATCGGGGTTTGAAGGGTTAAAAACTAACACCATTTTTCCCTGACAGAAGCAACTGAGAGAGACAAACTACCGGACTTCTGTGAACCCCAAAGGTATGTGCAGCTCTTTTAAGTTCAAGCCGGTACAGACTCAGATCTCTTTGGCTTTTCCCCTTAGCAAGCCACACAGAGCTTTCCTAAATACTCAGATAACCGAAACCTAAGGAGAGAAATGGCAAGGAGGACTTATTCTAGGGAGGGCCATTCCCAAACAGAGATTCTTTTCGGTTTCCCGTAGAAAGAAGGACTGGATGGATGTGGCCAGCCTGTACCCCTTCCTCCATCTTCTAACAGCACTTACTTTCTTCCCAGTCCATGTGGTCCTGAGGGAGAGCTGTCAGTAATAACCCAGGCTGCCCATTGAAGGTAATCCATGGCCCCAGACAGAGGAAATTAATTGCTCTATGGGTGAACACAAGACTGAGGCTGGGCCAATGAGAATTTTTCCAGAGAAGAGCATGCTGAGAGAGATCTCTCTCTGCCAGCACCCACAAGCAGTAAAAACCAATTAACTTTAAGTTGCTATTGGATGTCTGTAAGAAATAAATTGTCTACAGAATGAAGTAGAAATATGAGAAGATAGCAAAGCCAAGAAAAGAAAAGAGAGGCAAAGGCCTGCTGATCTTGAGCTCCTAAAGTCAGCTCAACCACAAGACTTCTCGGTCTGGAGAGCTGACAAATGGTTTTGTGTGCTTAAGTTAGTTTGGATTGGATTTCCAGTACTTGTTGCTTAAATCGCCCTGACTACTGCAATGCAAATACATGAGAACTATGGCTCATCACTCCAGCCAGTGATGTGGCTGAGCTCCTCTGCACGGCTGCCCATAGCTACTATCACAAACTGGCTCCTTCCTCCTCTACTTTCCATTTCTCTCCTGCCTCATGACTCCTCACTCTCATGGTTCATGCCTCCTGATGACATCAGCCTCCTCAGAACTTGGCATACATGCATTTTATCTCATGGCTCCTTTCAGCTCTCTTGACCTTGTATAGCCTTTCAAGTGCTGTTCCCAGTGCTCACTACTCACAACCTCAGCCTTCAGATGTTACCAGCTCGCGTTCCTTAGAGGAACTGGTGTTCCACAGCAGACATCACCACATAGGTACACTGTAAGCTCCTTGAAGGCACCTAAGCATTTCATTTTATGAGAAAGTTTTAAATAGTATTGTATTTTTGATTTTCATTTGCCATGTGTTTATAGTATATAGAAATACAATGGATTAGTGGGGCGCAGCTGCTTGCACCTGTAATCCTAGCATTCTTCTAAGTGTGTTGAACTAAATTAAAATGCAACTTATTAAAATCTGTGGGATGCAGTGAAAGCAGTGCTTATAGGAGAAAAAAAATTTTTTTAGACAATCTCACTCTGTTGTCCACACTAGAGTGCAATGACATCATCATCATCATAGCTCACAGCAACCTCAAGCTCCTGGGCTCAAGTGATCCTCCTGCCTCAACCTCCTGGGTAGCTGGAAGTACAGGCCCAAGCCATAGTGCCTGACAAATTTTTCTATTTTTAGCAGAGATGGAATCTCACTCTTGCTCAGGCTGGTCTTGAATTCTTGACCTCATGTGATCTTCCTGCCTTGGCCTCCCAGAAAGATAAGATTACAGGTGTGAGCTACCTCACCCAGCCAACAGGGAAATGTATAGCATTAAATATATATATATATATAATTAGAAAATAAGAAGTATCTAAAATCAATAATCTAAGTTTCCATCTTAGGAAACTACAATAAGAATAAAAATTTAAGCCTAAAGGAGGCAGAAGTAAATAAAAGTCAATGAAATGAAAAACTGGACAACAATAAATAATATTAATAAAACCAGAAGGTGATTCTTTCAAAATAATTGATCAATAAAATTGATAAACCTCTAGCCAGGCTAACCAAGAATAATAGAAGAGACAAATTATTAATATCAGAAATGAAAGAGGAGCCATCATTACTGATTCTTTGGACTATATAGCATAATAAGGAAACATTGCAAACTAATTAATGTGCACAAATTTGGTAGCTTAGATGAAATGGACTGGTTTCTTGAAAAATACAGACTACCACAGTCATAGATAATATAAAGAGGCCTATATCTACTAAAGAAATTGAGTCAACAATTACAAATCTCTCAAAACAGAACACACAAGGCCCAAAGGCTTTAACTGTAAATTCTACTAAACATTTAAGGAAGAAATAACACCAATACTCCATAATGTCTTCCAGAAACTAGAAGCAAGGGGAATACTTCCTAGCTCACTCTATGAGACCAGCATTACCCCAATACCAAAACCAGATTAAAAAAATTACAGAAAATGAAAAATATAGGTCAATATCTTTTATAAATTTGAAGCAAAAATTCACACAAAATATTAGTAAATAGAATCTAATAATGTATAAAAATAATTATACTCCACAACAAAATGGGATTTATTCTAGGTATACAAGGCTAGTTCAACACTTAAAATCATTTGATGTAATCTACCACGTTAACAACTTAAAAAAGAAAAATAATATGATCATATAAATCAATGCAGAAAAAGCATTAGACAAAATCCAATATCCATTTAGTATTTTTTTTTAAAACCTCTCAGTAAACCAGGAATACAGGGTCTATTTCTGTTGCCTCTTCTTTTCTTTTTAGTTTTTGGGTCAAATCTCATCTTCCTGTATCCCTAGATATTTTTACTAAGTGCTAAAGATACTTTATTAAAAACTAAAATATCTAATATATCATGTATAAGGAATCTGTGGATAGTGATATATTCCACCATTAGCAATTGCTAATTCTGAAAGCTAAGAGGATAAAGCAAGCAGATTCATGGGACTAGGGCAGCAAAATTAGAATTCATTGTTCACCAGAGGAGTCCTGGTAATATTCCCTCACCTCCCAGGTTTCAAGTTGGGGCCCTGAAGGGCTACACCCTAAGAGTAGGAGTTCAGCAGAATTAGATTCAGTAGATCAATCTCATCTCAACTGAATTAAACTAATCTTTTAGCCTAATTTATGTGATCAAACAATAAACCTTTGGTGGTGTAAGCCCCTGGACTTTGGAGGTTTTCTCTCACCACAGCATAACCTGGCAAAAGATGATGAGTAGAAATAGTCTTTATCTTATTGTTGAGATCTATATGTTTGCTTGTCTTTGGCCACTTGTTCTGCTATGTGCTGAGATTAATTTCTCTACTACCAATGTGTTTCTGTATTTCCTTTCACTTTCTGTACTTTTTGCCTACATGAATTTTGAAACTCTTATCTAGTTCATAGTTTTTCTTGGCTATTAGATCATTTTGGATTCTTCCTTTGTCTCTTAATTCAATATTCTCTGATAATAAGTTTGTGGTCTCTGCTCTCTTTGACTTTGCCTTTGCCTTTGCCTGAAATCAAGTATTCTTGTTGGCCAGGCATGAGTCACACAGTAGCAACCCTAAGGCCGAAGCAGGTGGGGATCATTAACTCATCTGAACCATGTGGAATGAGCAGGGATGTTATATAATGATTATGATACTACTAGTAGTAATACCTGAGTGCCTAGTAAATTATAAGCACTTAATGTATAAACTCCCTTATTTCTCATAGTAATACTATAAAGTAGGTACTATTATGGCAGTCTTTCCTTACCTATAGTTTCTCTCTCCAGGATTTTAGTTACCCATGGTCAACCATGGTCTGAAACCATTAATATATTTTTGAAAGAAAGAGACAGAGAGACAAATAGAGATGATATTCACACAACATATATGTGTGTGTTAGTTAATATAGTTAAAATTGTTTTATTTTATTTTAGTTATTGTTAATCTCTTACTGTGTCTAACTTATAAATTAAACTTTATTGTAAGTATTTTATATAGGAAAAAACATAGTGTATATAGGGTCCTGTGCTATCTGCTGTTTTAAGCATCCACTGGGAGTCCATTCCACATGGAACTGGAAGAATTTATCAAGATTTCCCTCCAACCAAAAACAATATGCCCTTCAAGACCAACCAGTTCCCTTGGTTGCTGAGAAACTTGTACTGACTAATTCAACTTTCCAGGTGCCCTGAGTGGGACAGGAATACCCTGGCCAACAGCCTAGAGGTCTCTTCCACAGAGCAATGGTGCTAATCCTCCCAGCCTAACTGTCATCTCACTCCCACACTGAACCTGAAACTTCAGGGTGAACTGATAAGAACAAAATTTTTGTGCTGCAAATGTGAGAAGAGAACCCCTGAGTTTTAACATACTACCTTCGCCCTAATAAGTGATAATGCTATTAGTAGTACTGTGGTTAGTATATGGCATCCCTGCCCATTCTATTTGGCTCAGACAGTTTATTGATCCTCACTGCTCTTGAGACATAGGAGTGGTACCACACGACTTTGTCTCCTCATTTCCAGAGGCTTAGCTGGCTTGTTCACACCTGTTGCTGTGTTGCTGTCATGCCTCCTGCTCCTCCTCTCCTCCTTTCTGCCCCCCTCTTTGCAGCACTCTCATGGGGGCAGCTGGTGACTAAGGCAGGCTAGCCCAGACACCACCACCCAGCACTAGGTGCCTTTACTCTCAGACTCTCAATGCTAATATGGCATAGCTGACCCTGGCACCTGCAAGATGTAGCTTTCAAATAGCTGACTGTTAGCCAGGACAGTAGTCCAGGCCCCTGATGTGCCACTCATGTGTGCTTTTGCCCTTTCTCTAGAAATGTATTAGGCATGGCGAGACTGGAGCCTCCCTCAGCCTGGGCCCTGAGTGAGAACGCTGCAGCTGAACACCTCGGATGACTCACAGTGAGATACAGTACAAAGTGAGAAATATGCCTTTGTCAAGTTAGCATTGACCTTGCAATTTGGGGTTGTTTGTTGCTGCAGCATCACCTAACCCAGGCCTGAGTGGCATACCCTCCACCACGTTCCGGTTACAGCTCCAGGAGACACTATTTCCCCTGAGCACTTCTGCATGGACACCTACCATCTCAGCAGACCCTTGCCCCACGGGCCTGTCCTCTGGGCTACCCTGGAGCTACCTTCCCCAAAATAATGGCTTTGGCCTTCTCAACAAGCTGTACTAAACCCAAATAAGAATCTCGAGCAGAGTCAGCCTGAAAGGTGGAGTCAGGGGAAATGAACATGATGAGAAATAATGGTGAAACCAACAGTAGTCAAGGTTCATAGGCAAATTTTATAGCCCTTCAAGCAGTTTTCAGAGCATTTCCAAGTTCCCTTGACAGCTGGGGGTGTGGAAAGGCTAAATGGGTCCCCAGAACTTCATGCTCCTTGGGCATGGGGCCCTGGGATGACAAGAAGTCAGCAAATACATTTATGTAAGAAGAGAGGAGGTTCTTCGATAAGGCCACTGGGCTAGGCAGGGTTAGTATAAGACCTTCCAAAAAGAGACACAAAGAGGAGCTTTCTGTCCAGCTGAGGGGGCTCATACTACTTCGGGTCTCCCATGGCCCCCAACCATTGCCTCCAAGGCCAAGCAGGAGCAGGCCCTGTCTTTCTTGCAGCCTCATTGCCCATCACGATCTTCCTTTTCCATAAACATACCAAGTTATTGCTGCCTCGGGGTCCTCTGATCATCCATTCTCTGCCTCCCTGTGGTCATTTAGGGCCCAGCTCAAACATCATCTTCCTGGAAATGGTTCTCTTGACCACCTACCCTAAAATAGCAACCTCTGCCTGCTCCATCCCATTATTCTGCCCCATTTCCTTAGCACCCATTACTCACTCCAACAGCATCTGGTCCACTATTTATTTATTTACTTGCTTCTTTTCCTCCCCCTTTACCAGCTACAAGGCAGAGAGTCCATTGGTCTTGTTGACCTCTCTCTCGTAGGCCTGAGCAGTGCCCGGCACACAGGCTTCCAGTCATCAGTGCTGAGTGAGTGAACAGATGTCGTCTCATTCACTGTGGACCGTCAGTACCCAGCACAGTCCTTGGCACCTACACACTCGGATAGCAACTGCTGAAAGTGGAATGAATGCCCAGAGTGGAGCTGTGCAGGGATGGCACAGCCAGTGCCTCCTGCCAGAACGAAGGTGAGAGGGTCTCTGCCCCTCAATCTCCACAGTGGCCTGCCACGTCAACTACCACATCAGCAAGGCAGAGCAACTACTGACAGGCAAGCGCTGCCATCATGGTGGCCCTCCCACCCCCGGGGCCACACGCAAGTCTGCACCACTGTCTTGCAACTCCTGCACACAGGTCAGGAAGGAGCACCTATGTGGGAACAGCAGTTTGCAGGTGTCAGTGATTGGGTTATGTTGGGCCAGGAGCAACATCCGCTTTCTCCTCCCCAGAGAGAAGTGACTTTATATGATGGGCAAGTTAGTGTGCTTTGTACTTTTTCTCTAATATTATTTTTCACTTTTTATTTGTACATATTTTTAAGAGACAGGATCTCACTATGTTGCCCAGGCTGCCTCAAAGTCCTGGGCTCAAGAGATCCTCCTGCCTTTGCTTCCCAAGTAGGTGGGACTACAGGCATACACCACTGTGCCTGGCTCATAATATTAGTTTTAATTAACAAATCCTAATTTTATGCATTTACATTATCCATGGTGATGTTTTGATATATGAATGCAATGTGGAATGATTAGATCAATTTTACAGCAGAGTGACTATAGTCAATAATAATGCATTGAACACTTCAAAATAACTGATAAAGTAAATTTCAAAGATCCCACCACAAATGATGATAGTGAGTAAATGAGCTGATGGGTACGTTTGAAAGAAGAAATCAGGCATAGGTAGGACACCTCCTTCTTCTTCCATTTCCCACTTTCTCTCCCTTGGCCAGACAGGAAGCCTACAGGTTGGGGAGAAGGTAAGGCGGCTTGCAGTGGGCTGGCTCTAGCTGAGAAAATTTAGAAATCAGGGCAGAGGGTCACTATTAAGAAGCCACAATCTCCAAGATCAGTTCTACCAGGAGGTGAGAGTTAAGTCAACCTGTGCTTTTTCTCTTTGTCTCTTTCAGTGAGGAAGAGAAATGCTATGGATTGACCTCCCTGAAACCCAATAAGCAAAACCAGAAAGGAAGCTGAAATTGCAGGTGGAAGGGAGAGCAGTGGCGGAAGGTGACAACGCCCAACAGGTGTATTGTACTGAAGGGTCCGTACAAGGCGCCGCAGTGGGTGCAAGTGGGTACTGAAGGGGAGCACTGAGGGGGAATCAAGTGCTCGGACTGAGTAGTGACAGAATTTGCAGCTCTCAGCAAACATGGAATGTGCTTCAGGACTCTCCATCGTGGGTACTGTCAGCAGCCAAGGTCTGGCCGATATTAGCCGTGCTGGGTATGTGCATCCCAGGTATCCAATGGCTCAGGAGAGCCGCATGCCAGGAATGGGAGCAGGGATGCCACAATTTGCCTGAACGCAGGGGCCTGGCTTATAGTCAGATGCGGCTATGCCGGTAGCCAGGAGCCCCTTGTGGCCATAATGCACATAAAACAGGACTAGTCTAAATTGCAATGCGCAAAAAAGGTATGAAACACACACTGGATTTCAAAGACTAAGTAGGAAAAAAATTATTTTATTGATTATGTCTTGAAATGATGACATGTCGCAAATATTAAGTTAAATAAAACACATTATTAAAATGCATTCCACCTTTATTGGGTCTTTTTACTTTTTAATTGTAGCTACTAGAAAATTTAAGTTTGCACAGGTGGCTCACATTTGTGACTCACATTATGTATCTACTGGATGGTGCAGGCCTAGACAGTGCTGAAGAGTGCCCAAACCCTGCATTTGAACATCTCTGCCAGGTTCTCAATTAGTTTCCCGGGACTGCCACAACAGACTGGGCAGCTTCAATAACAGAAGTATATTGTCTAACAGTTCTGCAGGCTACAAGTTCGAGGTCAAGGTGCTGGCAGCGTTGGTTCCTTCTGAGCACCATGAGGGAGAAACTGTTTCAGGCCTCTCCCCCTAGCACTTCTAGCCTTGGGGGTTCCTTGATTTATAGTGGGTACTTGGCTGTGTCTTCACGTAATCTTCTCTCTGTGAATGTTTCCCACTATGTCCAAATTTCCCCATAACACTCTTGGGACCTATTTCTAGTCACAATGGAGCTTGTTGAGGGAGAAAGAGACAGAATCTGCCAGGAGGTAGGTTTACTGAGACAAGATGTAAACACATTGACACCAGAGGATTCTCAGTGGGGTACATTTTACCAGCGTTTCTATTCTGGATGCTTCATAATGTGTAGACCTGAAGTCCCTCTCTAGCTGAAGCCAGCTCATCCAGTGAAAAATCTCAAGTCAAACAGAGCCTTGGGTGAAGACCTTGGCAACCACCCTTTGGGAGGGATGGGTTCCCAATGCTGCCCAGCTCACTGATTTTATTCACTGACTTCTGGGACCTGAGCCCAACTGGATGGACTGAAAATCTAGTCTGAGCCCATTTCTCCAATGGCATGCCCTACTGCAGTGCTTTTCAAATTTTCTTTAACTGTAAAACCTTCCTTTACATAGAATATTACATGGAGGAAACGACATGGACTCAGAGTCTATCCGGCTGGGCCAGGGTAGGTTGGGGCCGAATGCACCTCACACTGACCCTCGGGGGCTTAACCCTCTCCCCTCCTCCCCAAGTGTATTCGCTGAGAAGTCTATCAAACTTGCAGGCTCACTTCTTTTTTTACCTTTAAACTAACTAAACAAGTTAGTTGTTTGAAATAGTAAAAATAAACAAACACAATTTAAGTAGTTTCTTAAATAATAGTACTCATTGTAGAAAACTTGGTGAAAAACTATGAGAAAGAAATTTTAAAAAATCCATAATCCTAGAAGCCATAAATAGTCACTATTGGTATTTTTCCAAATATCTTACTAGTCTTTTTGCCAAACAAGTACATAGAGAGGTAGAGACAGATACAGGTAGAGACAAAAATAAGGGTACAAATGCAAATATAGATAGAAACACAAATACAGGTGCGTAGAGAGACAGACACAATTATACGTACAGGTGGGGAAAGGATACAGACAGAGACGCAGATGCAGATACAGGTAGAGACACAGCCCACCTACCAAGATACGAATACAAATGCACATGTTAGCAAAGATACAGACACACTAGACCCACACACAGATAGAGATACAGAGGCAAATAGAGATAGTGAGAAAATACAGGTACAGAAAGAGGTACAAATGGTGACACAAGTACACACTGCACAGTGACAGAGGTTTAGACCCAGCCATAGATACAGACAGAGGCAAGTGGATATGCATATACAGGTAGAGATGCATAGAGATAAAGATAAAGACACAGAGACACAGACGGAGGCATAGAAAGAGGTGCACATAGACACGGATAGAGGTGTAGACCAAGATACATGGAGAAACACGCATAGGAAGATCCACAGATATCAGAGATGCACAGACAAAGAAACATGAAAACACATAGACACAGATATTGAAAGAGTCACAGATGCAGGCAAAAACCAGGTAGATACAAATGCACAGACACATAGACACAGATACAGACATAGGCATAGGTGGAGGCACAGATATAGAGAAAGACACAGATATAGGTACAAACAGACATGTAGGGTGAGACATAGATACAAGTAGAGGTACAGAAACAGATAGAGGTAGAAACACAGGTGCAGATACAGATTAGACACAGGTGCAGATACAAATATAAAGAGTTACAGACATCAGTTACCTCGCACCTATTAGGATGGATTCTATCAAAAATAGAGAAGATAGGCTGGGAGTGGTGGCTCACTCCTGTAGTCCCAGTACTCTGGGAGAACATGGCTAGAGGATCACTTGTGCTCAGAAGTTCAAGAGCAGCCTGAGCACGAATGAGACCCCATCTCTACTAAAAATAGAAAAACTAGGTGGGCGTTGCAGTGGGCGCATGTAGTCCCAGCTACTTGGGAGGCTGAGATAAGAGGATCACTTGATCCCAGGAGTTTGAGATTGCTGTGAGCTGTGATGCCATGGTACTCTACCCAGGGCAACAGAATTAGACTCTGTCTCAAAAATAAAAATATTAAGTTAAATTAAAAATAAATATATAAAAGATAAAAAGTGTTAAAAAGAGAAATCTTGTACACTGTTGGTGGGAATGTACATTAGAACAACTATGATGGAAAATGATATGAAGTTTCCTCAAAAAACTAAAAATAGAACTACCATAGCATCCAGTGATCCCACTTCTCAGCACACAGCCCCAGGAACTGAAATCAGTACATAGAAGGGACACCTGCAGTCTGGTGATTACTGCAGCACTATGACAATACCTAAGATACAGAGCCAACCTAAGTGTCTATTGATGAATGAATGGATAAAGAAAACATGGTATATATTATGCACAACAAAATACTACTCAGCTGTAGACAAGAATGAAATCCCATCATTTGGGACAACATGGGAGAACTCAGAGGACATTTAGTGAAATAAGCCAGGCAAAGAAGGTCAAATATGGTATGATCTCATTTACGTGCACAATCTTAAAATTTCAATTCACAGAAGTAGAGTGTTAAATGATAGTGACTAGAGGCTGGAAGGCGTGGAGGGAAAGGGAATCAGTAGTTATTGATCAAAGAGAATAAAAGTTCAGATAGACAGAAGGTACACGTATTGACATGTATTGCATGGCAAGGTGACTATAGTCAATAATAATATATTGTATACTTCAAAATAATATGGGAATAAATTTCAAATGTCCCACCAAAAATGATAGGCAAATGATGTGATGGATATGTTAATTAGCTTGATTAAATAATTCCATGTTGTAGACATATATCAAAACATTAACATTGTATCTTATAAATGCATATAATTATAGTTTATTAATCAAAAATAATATTAATAATTAAAATAATAATAATAAAGAGACATAGATATTGACATAAGTGGAGACACAGGTACAGATAGAAACACAGATGGAGATACAGATAGGGGACAAACACAGATATAGAAATCTGTGCCCATACCTGTATCTGTAGTAGTATCGCTGTGTCTCTACCTGTGTCAATATCTATGAGACAAAGATACAGATACAGAAACACGTTGCACAGACACAGATAAAACTAGAGGCATAGATACAAAACAACCACAGGTATAGACTCCAATAGAGTAAGAAACAGATATAGGTATAGATACAAAAGACAGATAGAGATACAAATTGATACAGGAAGAGGCAGATACAGGTAAAGGTAGAGTCTGAGGTACAGATAAGGGTAGAAACACAGCAACAGAGACAAGCCGATTTATAGAGAGACGCAGATACAGGTACAGACAGAGATGCAAATAGACACAGATACAGTTACAAATGGTACAGACACAGATAGCAGCAGAGACATAGACCAGATAGAGACAGAGGTGCATAGAGACAGGGATACAGATCCACAGAGAGACGCAGATACAGTTACAGAGATACAGACACAGATGCAGATAGAGACAGTAGACGCAGTAGACACAGACCAGATAGAGAAACATGTGGAGACACAGGTACAGTTACAGATCCAGATAGAGACATGAATACAGTTACAGATGACACAGGTACAGACAGGACCAGAGCCTGGCTCCACTCACACCTGTAATCCCAGCACTCTGGGAGGCCAAGGCAAGCGGATTGCCTGAGCTCACGGGTTTGAGAACAGCCTGAGCCAGAGCGAGACCCCATCTCTAAACATAGCCCTGCACTGTGGCAGGCACCTGTAGTCCCAGCTACTCTGGAGGCTGAGGCAAGAGAATCACTTGAGCCCAAGAATTTGAGGTTGCTGTGAGCGATGACAAACAGAGGCACAAACAGAGCCACAGATTCGGTATCGATAGAGATATACAGATATAGATACAGATGCAGATACTGACCCGGGTACAGATATTTTCTCAATATTGGTATCTGATACAAGGTCAGATTTAGTGGCACATGAGATATACCAGGTACTAAGAATTGACTGAATCAACAGCAATCAGAGATGGCTTTTAGAATTCACTGCTAGCTGTGCTTCTGCTAAATCATTTGCTTCTGGTAATGAGAATTATAAAGCTAATTGGCTTTCCCATTTTGTGTTGGCAGCCTGGAAATCCAGAGCCAATGATAACCTTTACTCCCAACTATAGCCCTGATGTTTTTCAGGTTCACAGAGTTCTTTACCTGTTCTTGATTTTTGAACACTGTTTCTATTTTCTTTAGCTCTGATTCTATCTTTATCTCTTATTAAATTGTGTTTTTATCTGTAAGTTGCCTGAAATCCGTTGTCAAATGAGGCCAGGTATCAATGAAAAGAAGGCAACTGTATAATTCAAGGGTTTTATCAGACAAAGCAGAGTTCAAACCCCAGCTATGCCACTTCCTCATGTATTAATTAGGGCACTCACACTCTCTTGGAGGCCTCAGTTTCTCCTTCTGTAAAATAAGCATGATAATACCTCATTCACATGATTGTTTAGATAATTCAACAAAATACCACATATACATCAAACACCAAGCTGCATTCCTGGAACATACCACGCATATTTTTTAGAGGGGATATTTTACTGAGAAAAACAGGCTCAATTGCTGCCATGGGCTACATGCTTAATTGGAAGAGAGAAGATTCTGGGGGACAGGATGATGGTTGAAACTGATTTGGGATTCCAAAGTGTATTAGTCAGTGTTTTCCACAGAAAGAGAAAAAAAAGGTATGTACAGATCTAGATATAGATGTCACCTATCAGTAATACCAAGGATACATTCTGAAGAATGCATTGCCAGGTGCTTTTGTTGTGCAAACATCACAGAGTGTACTTCCACAAATGTAGATGGTGGAACCTACAACACACACAGGCTATGCAGTATATAGAGTCAAAGCCTCCTGGGCTACACACTCACACAGCACATCACTGAACTGATGCCATAGATGAGTGGAACACGGTGGTGAGTATTTGTGTATCTAAACATAGAAAAGGGACAGTGAAAATGTGGTACTGAAATCTTATGGGACCAGTGTCCTATATGTGGTCCATAGTTGAATAAAATAATAGCATTATGTGGCACATGGCTGTATGTGTAGGAGTGTGTGTGAATACTCTTTATAATGTTCCTCTAATGAATCTCATTATATATGTGTAAGTATACATATATATGTATGTGTGAGCATATATACATTATACACACATATACTGAGACTTATTATAGAGAGTTGACTCACATGAGCGTGGAGTCAGAGAAGTCCCAACATCTGCCATATGCGCACTGGAGACCCAAGAAGCCAGTAGAATAAATTCCAGTCTGAGTTTGGAGGCCTGAGAACCAGGAGCACCAATAGTGTTAAGTCCAGTCCAAGGGCTGGAGAAATCGGTGTCTAGCTCAAGCAGGCAGGAAAACAAGGAATTCCTCCTTTCCCTGCCTTTTGGTTCTATCCAGGCTGTCCATGAGTTGAATGATGTCCACACACATTTGGGAGGGCCTTCTGCTTTACTCAGTTCACCAATTCAAATGCTAATTTCTTCCAGAAATACCCTCACAACACACATCCAGAAATAATGTTTAATAAGACCTAGGCAACCCCGTACCCCAGTAAAGTTGACACCTAAAATTAATCTTCACACTGAGTAAGTATGGACCTTCTTTTGGTCACTGCTATGTGAAGTGCTTTACCTCTGAGACTAGTGAGCCTTCCATCAAGGTAGGGCTGTGGGTAGATAGGCAGAGGATGGTGACCTTTGTAGGGTAGGACTCATGCTGGGAGAGTTCTGCATCCTAAAGCAATGACATCAGATAATTTCCAAGGATCCTTGTAGAGATAATACATTCCTTTCCCTGCCCCTAGATATGCTTCAATTTGAAGAGAGAGGCAGCCACCAGAGCAGGGGATTCTATGAAGTGTTCAAGGCCACTAGACTAAGCTGTCCCTCCCATGTTTGCCCAGGCTTCCTGAGGGGCTAAGCTGGCTCTCACCTCTTGCTCCCTTGCCTTAGGAGGCCTCAGGCCAGCATTGCTCGTGTAAATACCTAGAGGGAAGCTGGTAAAGAATAAAAGGCAAGGCCAGGCCCCTGGCTCACACCTGTAATCCTACACTCTGGGAGACCTAGGCAGTGGATTGCTTGAGTGCAGGAGTTCAACACCAGCCTGAGCAACAGCAAGATTCTGACTCTAAAAAAATAGCTGGGCATTGTGGCAGGCACCTGTAGTCCCAGCTACTCAGAAGACTGAGGCAAGAGGATTGCTTGAGCCCCGGAGTTTGAGGTTGCTATGAGCTATGATGCCACGGCACTCTACCCAGGGTGACAAAGTGAGACTTTGTCTCAAAAAAATAGAAGGATAAGGAGGGGAGGAGGGGGGAAGCAGAGGAGGCGGGAAGCAGAGGAGGCAGAGGAGAGGAAAAAGAAGAAGAAACAATTAATAAGGCTCTGGGCAGGTAGAGCCAAAGCATGAGCCCCGCTCTGCAGCCAGCCACCCAATCTAGAAGACTCAATCCCAGACTTCAGCCTCCATTTTCTTGGCCCAGCTTGTGTGACCTTCCTCTGAGGAACACGTTCTAAGCCTGAATCCTGGCTAATCTCATTGTTCATCGTTACTCCATAAATTTATTTAGCACTTTATAACAATAACAATAATAATTTTCTTTTGCTGGGTGTGGTGGCTCACATCTGTAATTCTAGCACTCCAGAAGCCCAAGCTGGGCGGTTGACTTAAGCTCAGGAGTTCAAGACCAGCCTAAGCAAGAGCAAGACTCCATCTCTACTGAAAATAGAAAAACTAGCCTGGCATGGCAGGTGCCTGTAGTCCCAACTACTCCAGTGATGAGGCAAGAGGATTGCTGGAGCCCAAGAATTTGATGTTGCTGTGAACTTGGATGCCACTCTACCCAGAGTGACCATGTGAGACTCTGTCTCAAAAAATAATAATAATAATAACAACGATAATAATAATTTCCTTTTCCCCCTTAATACTATAAGAAGAAATATATATTCAATGTAAAAGATTTAGAAAATACAGGCAAACAAGAAGAAAACAGTGCTCATTACTCACTACCCAAACAGTGAACAGAACCATAATTAACTTCTTCCTGGCACCTTGTGACCTCAATTATCTCAATCTGTACTAGTTAAATCACAGGAAATAGTTGTTTTGGTAAGTCAGAAGTGGTTGGACATGTCTCATTTAATTATACATTCAGATATAAATACAAACACATGCATATTAAATTTTTGTTTCAAAATGGGATTTTTATACATATTTATTTATTTATAACATTTTGTCACTTGAAATACCTAGTGAACATAGTTCTGTATTAACAAGTATAGAATGTACATCTATAATGTCAATAATGACGTCTTAGTATCTCAGTGTATGGATATGATAATGTATTTCACCATTTGCTTATTTTTTTATCACTTAGTGTTTTGGCTATTTGTGGGTACTAATGAACCACCCCAAACCTCAATGCCATAACATACCAATGATGTATTCTATCTCATGTCTCTGCAACTTGGCCATCATCTTTGTTTTGGGCTTTCCTAGGCTCACTCATGAAGCTGCAGACATCTAACAGCCTGACTGGTGTTCCAGGGCCCCAGATATTCTCATTCACATAGCTGCCTGTTAGGGCTGGCTGGTGGCGAGGCCACCTCAGCTTTCCTCTGCGTGCCTCTGTGTCAGAGGTCTCTAAGACTACTTGCAGGCTTGATGACTCACTAGAAATACTCGCTGGACTCTAAAAACCTGTTATTTTCATGGTTAGCATTTATTATGAAAGGCTAATGATCAAAATCAGCAAAGGAAAAGGCCCATGGGACAAAGTGCAAGAGAAACCAGCATAAGTTTCTAGGCATCTACTCAGAGAGGGGTCTCATAGAGACATGCTTAATCCTCCCAGCAATGATGTGTGACAATACATGCAAAGTATTGCCGACCAGTAAAATTCACCTGAGCCTTGGTGTGCAGGGTTTTTGTTGGGGGTCAGTCTCGCAGGCGTGCAGTGCCCACATGACATACCTCAGCTACTTGGACTCCAGCTCCCTAGAGGTCAAACTGATGGACCACATCTGAGAGCCTCAGGCATATACAAACCCTCTCAAGCAAGAGATTTGTATCAGGCAGGCTATTCTAAAGGCCCAGAGGTTGTCTCCCAGGAGCCAGCTAAAGGCCCACTCTTTGTTTGGAATGGGCAGGTTTTGTGAGACCCAAATCTGCTCAATTAACCCTTTACTAGACACCTTTCAACCTCCAGGACCAGGTTTCTTCACAGCATGATGGTCTGGAGATTATAAAGGGGTAAAAATGGAAACTGCAAGGTTAAGGCCTAACCTTGGAAGTCACACAGTATCTTTTCTAAAGGATACTACAAACTAAAGCAAGTCACAAGGCCAGCCCAGAGTCAAAGGAGAAAAAGATAGCATTGTTACATCACAAAGGAAGATGGACACCGGGTGCTATAACTCACTGGGAGCATTATTATAACAATGCGTCACGCATAAAATTTGTGGAATGTTTTACTACAATAAGCAAACCATGATAACCAGATTGTTCAATAATTTTTCTAATTTATAATGTATTTTGTTTTAAAAATTTATTGTGAAATATCCCATCTATACAGAAAGTATAAAAATATTATAAAAGGCAGGTTTGAAGATGTGTGTGTGTGAGAGAGCGAGAGAGAGAGCAAATGTCTCTGCTGCCCAGTCTAGAGTGCATTTGCGTCATCATAGCTCACTGCAGTCTCAAACTCCCTGGATAAAGCAATCTATTTTCTGTTTTTGGTAGAGATGGGATCTCAGTCTTGCTCAGGTTTGTCTCCAACCCCTGATCTCAAGCAATCCTCTGCCTCAGCCTCAGAGGGCTAGGATTACAGGCTTGAGCCACCGCTCCTGGCCTATAGTCTGTAACTGTGTAGACTTTTACTTTGCAATTGTAGGTTTTACATCTGTAGGATATACTACAAATATATTTATTCACTAATAGAAGCATCAGTTTCTGCCAATTAAATGTATTTAATATATAATTTGTGTATTTCTAGTTTCCACAGTAAAGAAAAATAAAATGGAAAATTTGTCAATTTTCTGAAGTTTTTGACTTGGAAGTAGTCAGAAAAGAAATGACACAGACAAGTGTTTTGGTTTCTTTTTTACTTAATGTAAATATGTTTTTGAATTGATGTATTTTTTAAAAGCACTATCAAAGTTTGCTTTTAAGAAAAATCATCACCTGAAGTATTTTTAAAATTTAAAAACAAATAATATGATGGTATGCAAATACAGCCTTTTTGGACATATTTCAATAGCTTTCTTAAGGTCCCCACAAGAGGAAAGTATATACAGTTTTAAAAAATTTTATACAAGTTGCCAAGTTTCCCTAAAGACACACTATCATAAGTCAATGTCTCATAGCCTTGCCAACACTGAGTATCACCAGGCTTCTTAACTTTTGCCATTCCAATAAGTGAAAATATCTTCTTTTAATTTGTACTTCTTTAGAATATCAAGTTGAAGTTGTTTTGATATATTTAATGATCATTGATCATTTACATTCCTTATTCTTTTTTGTTGTTGTTGTTGAGACAGAGTCTCACTGTCACCCTTGGTAGAGTGCTATAGTGTCACAGCTCACAGCAACTTTAAACTCTTGGGCTTAAGCGATTCTTTTGCCTCAGCCTCCCGATTAGCTGGCACTACAGGCGCCCATCACAACACCCGACTATTTTTTGGTTAGAGTTGTCATTGTTGCTTCAGCTGGCCCGGCCCAGGCTCGAACCCACCAGCCTCGTTGTATGTGGCCGGCACCCTACCCACTGAGTACAGGTGCCAAGCCTGCATTCCTTATTCTTGTGAACTTTCTTTCAATAAGGTTTTCTGCATCTTCATTGCAGGATTATCTATTTCCTATTGTCATTAGTAGCTCTTTTATATTAAAGGATATTACATGGTTATCTGCCCATCCAGGACTTTAGAATTACAGCAAAGACGTGTGATCTGATGGTAGCCCCCCCAGGTCCCTGTGAGGAAGGTATGACGGGGTACTCTGAGGGCAGAGCCCAGGCTGTGCCTCCCAGCCCACGATGCTTTCTCAACACCACAGGGATTGAAGGCGGTAGGGTTTGAGGCCTTCTTGCAGCAGTGACATTCTAAAAGGAGGGAGGACTTCCTGGGACTCTGACCTGAAGGTTGGAGCTTAGCCCTGAGAGTGCAGTGCTCTCAGGAGAACGTAAACAACATCCAGGAGGCAGATAGTGGCTTCCCCTTCCCACCAGCCACAGGCTAAGACTGTGAGTTTGAGGTAATACAAAGTGGACTGGCCCAAGGTCCAAGCTCGTAAAACTAAAAAAGAAAAGACCTATCATTCCCTCCCTCCCTCTGCCACTCTGCTAGGGCTAAGCAAACTTTGCAGCCGGCTTACAGAGGTCAAGGGGTTTGGGGGAGAAATCCATTTATCTTTACCCTTCTCAAGTGACTATGGTTAACCTGTCACCAGGGCAGAAGACCTTGCACTACCAATCAGGAAATGTGCGATAGGCAGGTCACATCCAGCTTTGTGCAGCCACAGCCTGTTTGCCCATCATCAACACCCCACCCACGTTCAGGAGTATGGTCTGGCCTCGTTCTTTCCTGAGCAGCAGCCAGCAGGCACTTGCCCCTCCCCCGCAGTGCAGCCCTTGCTGTGTGCTCCCTTGCATAAGAAGAGTGTAAAGAGAAGAATGTTTTCTTGTATTTCTTTTGGTCATGTCACAGCAGAAAGAGTTCTACCCTGCTCCCAACTCTACCACAAATGTTCTGTGCAGCTTCAGGGAGCTCCCAGCCTTCTCTGGACCTCAATTTTCCCTTTCGAATGATGAAGGCTGGGATTCTACCCGTCCTGACATTCTGGGCTTTGACATCTGCTTGCTAAGATGAGAGATGTCTGAGTATCAGGTTTGGGTCAAGACAAGATACCCTCTGTAAAAAAGTCATAGCCATCAGGAAGAAGGGCTGAGATAGAACAGAAGACCAGCACTTTAAAGTGACGCCAGAGGACCCAGTGAGGTTTCAGGGGACTGGTGGCAGCAGAGAGACTAACCAGGCAAACTAAAAGCCTCAGCCCCAGGGTGGAGCCAAGGCAGGCTCCCAAGGGGCCTGGTGGCTGGCACCAGGGCTGGTCTTAGTTCTTATCTGCTGAGAAGATCCTGCCTTCCGTGGAGCCTTGTACTGCGTGGTGTGGAACGAGTCACTTAGCCTCTCTGAGCTGTGATTTCCTCATTTGGAAAACGGAATTAAAAGTCCTTGCCAACACATAAAAAGATGCTTGACATCATTAGTCATTAGACACACGCAAATCAAAACCACAGTGAGATACCACCTCACACCAACTAGATATAATTCCTTTACTAAGGCAGAACATGTCAAGTGTTGGCACAAATGTGGAGAAATTAAAACCATCATACATTGCTGATTGGAATGTTAAATGCTGCAGCCATTGTGAAAAGCAGTTTGGCATTTCTTCAATAAGTTAAGCACAGAATTCCCACATGACCCAGAAATTCTAATCCTAGGTTTATACCCAAGACAATCGAAAACACATATCCACACAGCAACTTGTACGTAAACACTCTTAGCAGCATTATTCATAAGAGCCAAAAACAAGAAGCAGCCCCAATTTCCATCAACTTCCAAATAGATAAACATGAATAGAAAACATTACACTAAGGAAAAGAAGCCAAACAGAAAGGTCCACATACTGTGTGATTCCATTTGTGGGAAATGTCCAGAATACGCAAATCCTTAGAGACAGAAAGTTGATTAGTGGTAGCCAGAGGCTGAGGTGGGTGAAGTAAACAGCTAAAAGGGTACAGGGTTTCTTTTTGAGGCAATGAAAATGTTCTAAAACTCACCACACAGTTGCACAACTCGGCATATCCTAAAAACCATTGCACTGTGCACTTCAGATGGATGAACTGCATATTATATCTCAATAAATTACTAAAGAAAAGAGTCCTTGCCAAACCTTTCTCACAGGACTGATGTGAAGATTCAATGGAAGCAAAATCTTTTTTCCGTGCCCAGGCCAAGCCATCCTTTTTTAGGTTGCTTCTTTATTGTGAAATATAACAGTTGCCCAGAAAAGTGAATCACTGAAATGTACAGCTTAACAATTTATGTCTGGTACAGCAAATGCCACCCTAGTCAAGAAATACAACATTGGAAGCACCTAGAAGTCCTCCCCAAAGCCCCTGGTATGAGTTTGCTTGGGCTGCCACAACAAAGTATATGGACTGGAGGACTCTAACAGAAATGCATTGTCTCCAGTTCTGGAGGCTGAAAGTCAAGATGTGGGTAGGGTTGGTTTCTCCTGGGGCCTCTCTCCTTGTCTGGTAGATGCTGTCTTCTCCTTGTGTCTTCACACTGTGTGTCTGTTTCCTAATCTCTTCTTCTAAGGATACCTGTCAGATTCCATTAGGGACCAACCTAATGACCTCATTTTAATTCAAGCACCTCCTTAATGGCCCTATCTCGAAATATGGTCACCTTCTGAGATACTGGGAGTTAGGTCTTCAACATATGAATTTAGTTGGTGTACATGACTCAGCTCATAACATCCCTCATAGTAGTAATCCCCTTCATCCCCCACCAGCAGTAAACACTATTTTGACTTTCAGGGCAATGACCACTTCCTTTTTTTTCATAGTTGAGCCACCTCTGTGTCCATCTCTAAATAATAGTTTAGTTTGGCCTGTTTGGGAATTTTGTATAAATGACATCATTCAGCTTCTTTTACTTAACACGATGCCTGTGAGATTCAGCCTTGCTTCTGTGGATATCTGAAGTTTATTCATTTCTGTTGTTCAGACACACCACAAATTACTTATTTATTATCCTGTCAACAGAGATCTGGCTTTTCTTCCCTTTGGCCCCAGGACAAACAGTGCTGTTGTGACAATGTCTCCTGGACTCCAGGTGCCTGCAACCTTTGGAAGGTGCATACTTAACTTACTAAGTAACACTGAGGCCATGCTTCAAAGTGGTTATACCGACATAAATTCCTAGGAGCAGTCCACAAGCTCTTTCTGCTTCCTATCTTCATCCATGCTTAGAATTGTCAGATTCGTTGATTTTGGTCAGTCTGATGGGTATATGATCATATATCGTTGCGATGAATTGCATATCCACCATTACTGATGAGATAGAATACCTTTTCATATGCTTATTGGCTATTTGATATCTTCTTTTGTGAAGTAATTGTTCAAATCTTTTGCCCATTTTTCTACAGGGTTGTCTGCCTTCTTCTTATTAATTTGCAGGCGTTCTTTATGTATTCTTGAAGCAAGCCCTTGGGAGTTGTATGGTTTACAAATAACTTCTCCTGCTCTAGTTTGCCTATTCACTCTCCTAATCATGTCTTTTAATGAACAAAAGGTCTTCGGTCTAACGCAGTGCAATTTATCAGTCTTCCATCGTTAATACTTGTTTTGTGTGTGGTGATTACAGTCTTTCCCCATCTTACTTTAGGAAGACACTTTCAAATACTATCTTCCAAAAGTGTTGTTGTTTTACCTTTTAGCCTTAGGTCCATAATCTACCCACAATTTGTTTTTGTGTATGGTGCCAAGCAGAGCTTTAATTTCCTTTTTTCATATAGCTTTCTAATTGTCCTAGCACTGTTAAACATTTGTCCTAGTGCAATGACACATGTGTCACATGTCAAGTATCGATGCCTGCTCTTGGTGGACTCTGGACTGTGATTCTTTGTCCTCATCCCTGAGGCAGCCACAAGCAAAGCTCAGCCTTTCAGTTCCTACTTCTCAGGTCAGCAAACCCCAAACAGCCCAGGACAAAAGTCTTTTCCAATGCAAGGCTCACCTCTCAGGATTATTATTATTATAATTATTATGACTACTATCCATTTAGCTAACTTATGTTTTTAAGGTAATTTCCCCCCAGTATTTTCAATCAGAGACTTGTCAAAATTATCTAGTCTACCATTATCAGAAATCAAAGTCTGGGACATTCATATCATTTCCCTTTTTAAACAGATATAACTTTTTTCAGTTAAGGGATCATTTACACACAAATGCATGGTACATATATATACAACCATGCATCCACCATTGCGATCAAGACATAGAATGTTTCTAGCACCCCCAAAGATTTTCTCATTCTCTTTCCCGGGTAGCACCCAACTCTCAGAAATAGCCAGTCTTGCTACCCATCATTTTTATCTGTTTGGGGCTTCATATAAATGGAATTGCACACCATATACTATTTTTATGTCTGGTTTATTCATTCAACAATGTGTCTTCAAGGTTCACCCATATTGTTGCTTCTACCTACATTTGCACAACCTTTCATTACTGCACAGTATTCCACTGTAGGCATATTTCACAATTTATTTACCCTTTCTACAGATGATAAGCATGTCTATTGTTTGACATTTGAGGCTGTTAACAAATGGTGCCCTTATGAACATCTTGTTCATGTTCTTGAGGGCATGTACCCATTTACACACCTAGAAATGTGGTTATTGACTGCATTGCAGGGTTTGTAAACGTTTACATTTTACTTAATGCTATCAGGCAGTTTTTCAAAAATGGATGTACCAATTTATACTCTTACCAGCATCATGAGAAAGAGTTGCACTTGCTCAGCTAATTTTAGATGTTTTTATCACTCCCCCCCAAAACCTGAACCCATTAGCAGTCGCTCCCCATTTCCTTCCAGTGCCTCTGGCAACTCAAATGCTCATCAGAAAATAAAGTCTATGGTCCGTATGCACAATAGACTATTATACAGCAGTCAAAATGTATGGACTAAAGTGGGGCAAAGAACATGTATGAAATTTTGCAATGTAATTTTTAAAATTTAAAAATAAGCTTTAAAAGAAAATATACATATATACACACACAATGGAACACTATTCAGCCTTTAAAAGGGAGGAAATCCTCTTATTTGCAACAATGTAGATGAATCTGGAAGATAGTATGCTAAATGAAATAAGCCAGGTGCTAAAGGACAAATACAGCATGTTCTCACTTATGTGTGGAGTCTACTAAAGTTGAACTCATAGGAGCAGAGAATGGAATGGTGATTACAGGGGCTGGAGTAGTGGAAAGGGAGGAGAGAAAGGTGGATCACTGATCTAAGGGCACAAAGATTCAGATAGATGGGAAGAATAGGTTTTGAGATTATTCCACGACAGGGTGACTATCAGATAATAATGTATTATATTATACACATTATAGATTTCAAAATAATTGAGAGTAAATTTCAAATGTATCACCATTAAAATGATAGGTAAGGAAGATAATGACTGTGTTAATTGGCCTGATTTAATCATGTCACATTATATATTTATATCAGAGCATACATTGTACCCCATAAACATATATAATTATGATTTCTCAACCAAAAATAACATTAAGAATAAATGTAATGGCTTGGCGCCTGTGGCTCAAGCGGCTAAGGCGCCAGCCACATACACCTGAGCTGGCAGGTTTGAATCCAGCCTGGACCCGCCAAACAACAATGATGGCTGCAACCAAAAATAGCCAGGCGTTGTGGCGGGCGCCCGTGGGCCCAGCTACTTGGGAGGCAGAGGCAGGAGACTCGCTTGAGCCCAGGAGTTGGAGGTTGCTGTAAGCTATGATGTCACAGCACTCTATCCAGGGGGACAGCTTGAGGCTCTGTCTCAAAAAAGAAAAAAGAATAAATTTAAATTTAAAAAAGAATTTAAAGACTGAATGTAGAATGGCAAACTTGTGCAAAGTTAAATACAACTAAAATTTTTAAATGTGGTATTTAGGAAAATACACAAATGTGTGTGTATAATACATTCAATAAAGATATAGAAAAGCAAGGGAATGATAAATACAGGATTCAGGATGATGTTTTTCTTGAATGGGAGCAGACAGGTGACTAGATTAATGGAGGGTATCATGTGGTTCAATGTAGACCATTGTCAAGCTCATGGCATTCCATTTGGGGTGGCAGGGTCATGAGTGCCAATTATATTTTTTAAAAATACACGCATAAGGTTTTCCACTTATAATGTGTGTTTCATGAATCAAAAATTATAAGTAATTCAATAATGTGTGCTCGAGATTTATTAAAACGTAAAACAGGAAGTATTAAATAAGTTTATGTATATAAAGTACTTAAAACCAGATGTAGCACATTAATGTTCAACGCTATTGTCAATTTACCTTCTAGAAGCAACTTACAAAGGCACCAAAGATACAGAGACCAGGATTTTCTCTAGAGAATGTTTATTTATTTATTTATTTTTATTTTTAGAGATAGAGTCTCACCTTGTCGCCCTCGGTAGAGTGCTATGTCATTACAGCTCACAGCAACCTCCAGCTCTTGGGCTTAGGTGATTCTCTTGCCTAAGCCTCCCAATTAGCTAGCATGACAGGCACCCGCCACAACGCCCAGCTATTTTTTGTTGCAATTTGGCTGGGGCTGGGTTTGAACCCGCCACCCTCAATATATGGGGCCAGTGCCCTACCAGCTGAGCCACAGGCGCTGCCTCTCTAGAGAATATTTAATAAATGTTTTTAAAATTTGATATAATCAAAGTATGGGGAATTATTCCCAGACCCTGAAACATAGTCAAGGAACTGCCAACATTTACCTAGCTGAATTTCAGAATTGGTATGGATCAGTGACTCCTTTGTGTCACCCCATTTTCCCCCTTTTTGAACAGGAATGTCTGTAGTGGTTATCCTGTCCTATCTTTTTTAAAAAAATTAAATCATAGCTGTGTACATTAATGCAATTATGGGCTACAATGTTCTGGTTTTACATATAATTTGAAATACTTTCATTAAACTGGTTAACATAGCATTCATGGCATTTTCTTAGTTATTGTGTTAAGGCATTTATATTCCACACTTAGTAGATTTAACATATACCCTTGTAAAATGCACCATAAGTGTGGTCCCACCAATTACCCTGCCTCCACCCATCCTACCCCCTCCCCTCCCCCTCCTCTTTCCCCTTCATCTTGGACTTTAGTTGGGTTATAGCTTTCATATGGAAGTGTAGGTGTTTATAAATTGGTTTCTGAGCACATTGAATACATTTTCTTCCATGCTTGAGATACTTTGCTAAGAAGAATATGTTTTAGCTCCATCCATGTAAGTATGTAAGAGGTAAAGTCTCCATCTTTTTTAAGGCTGAATAATATTCCATGGTGTACATATACCTCAATTTATTAATCTATTCATGGGTTGATGGGCACTTGGGCTTCTTCCATGACTTATCAATTATGAATTGAGCTGCAATAAACATTCTGGTGAAAATATCTTTGTTGTAATGTGATTTTTGGTCTTCTGGATATATACCTAGTAGAGGAATTGAAGGAGCGAATGGCAGGTCTATTTTTAGATCCCTAAGTGATCTCCAAACATCTTTCCAAAAGGAACGTATTAGTTTGCATTCCCACCAGCAGTGTGGAAGTGTTCCCTTTTCTCCACATCCATGCCAACATCTCTGGTTCTGGGATTTTGTGATGTGAGCTAATCTTACTGGAGTTAGATGATATCTCAAAGTGGTTTTGATTTGCATTTCTCTGATAATTAAGGATGATGAGCATGTTTTCATGTGTCTGTAGGCTTTGCACCTGTCTTCTTCAGCTAAGTTTCTCTTCAAGTCCTTTGCCCACCCTGAGATGAGATTACTTGTTCTCCTCTTGCTAATACATTTGGGTTCTCTGTGGATTCTGGTTATTAAACCTTTGTTGGACACATAACCTGCAAATATCTTCTCCCAGTCTGAGGGCTGTCTGCTTGCTTTAGGTACTGTGTTCTTGGCTGTGCAGAATCTTTTAAGGAATCACGCTACCAACCTCAGACTATACTATAAATCAATAGTGACCAAAACAGCATGGTACTGGCAGAAAAACAGAGAGGTAGATGTATGGAACAGAATAGAGAACCAAGAGATGAACCCAGCTACTTACTGTCATTTGATCTTTGATAAGCCAATCAAAAACATTCAGTGGGGAAAAACTCCCTATTTAAGAAATGGTGCTGGGTGAACTGGCTGGCGACCTGTAGAAGACTGAAACTGGACCCACATCTTTCACCATTAACTAAGATAGACTCTCAGTGGATAAAAGATTTAAACTTAAGACATGAAACTATAAAAATTCTAGAAGAAAGTGCAGGGAAAACACTTGAAGAAATCAGCCTGGGAGAATATTTTATGAGTAGGACACCCCGGACAATCGAAGCAACACCAAAAATACTTTACTGGGATCTGATCAAAATCCTGTCCTCTTAATGTTGTATATTGGGTAGTGGAGACAGATAACTTGTCACTTTAGCTTCATACAGCAGGATCTGTACTTAAAGAACTATACCTAAGGAACTCCATCCACACCTTTCATAGGGTGCATGTATTTTGTTTGCAGAAGGGACATCATTAGCGGCCAGATGGCAGCTATCATAGGAAGCTTCTGACATGGCTCCCAGTAATGCTCACATTCTGGTTTTCACTCCGTTGTGTAATCTTCTTCCTTCATGTGAGGACTGGATCTGGCAACTTGCTTCTAATAAATAGAACATGGCAAAGGTGATGGGGTTTCACTTCTGAGATTAGGTTCTAAAAAAACTATGACTTCCACGTCCATCTTTCCCACATCCTCTCTCTGGATCTTCTCACTCATTCACTTTGAATGAATCAAATTGCCATGTTGTGAGATGTCCTGTGGAGGGGCCACATTGACAAGGATCAAGGACAGTAATCAGCTAACAGAATGAAACTGAACACTGCCTAGAACCATGTGAATGAGCTTGGAAGCAATCCTCCTCCAGTCAACCCCTGAGTTGACTGAAACTCTGGTCAACTCAAGGTTGATTGCAGCCTTGTGAATACCTGAACCAGAGTATCCAGCTAAGCAGTGGATTCCTGACATACAAAGCTGTGACATATTAAATGTAATTTAAAGCCACTGAAGTTTGGGGTAATTTATTATGCAGCAATAAATAGTACACCTCCCATGAAAGGAAACTACTTGTGATTTCCCAGGGCACACCCCCCTGCTTCCGTTGAGTATCTCTTTCTATGATCTTCCACTCCTCTTCATTTCACTAACTTCCCTACCTTCAACAAACAGCTCCAGCATCTCCCCCTCCAGGAAGACTTCCCTAATTAGGCATTGCACAGATGGCTCCTCCTCCTTCCTTCCTAAGAGCTTTTGCTGACTTCTATATGCACAGTTATTACACTGTATCTTAATTATCCATTTACCTAACTCTGCAGCTGTCTGTGAGCTCCTTCAGATCTGGGATCATGACACAGTGCCATGATTTCCATATCCTCAGCTTCTAGTGGGAGGCTTGGTACATTGTATGTGTTCTCTATAGGCACAGCAGGTAATAGCACAGGCTTTAAGAGTCAGTGGAAAGCAATCTGAATCCCAGCTTTACCACCACCTACCTGTGTATCCTTAGGCTCATTTAACCTGTCTGGAACCCAGATTTTCTCATTCCTGAGGTTGAGGGGGCTGAGCAGCACCAGAAAGGGGAATTTGTACTTTTACTCTCCTTGCTGCCCAGGAACTATACTGTGAGATGTTTCTTCTACCATCCCATGTGGCCTCTTAGTCTTTCGTTGATTGTCTACATCTAAATCAAGGTAGAACCTTTGAGGATTTTGCTCCTCAGTCAGCTGCCTTTATTTGATAAATTAAATATATGCAGAAGAGAGTTCTTGATATAGAAGTTAAAAGCAGCTTCAGCACAAGAGGATTTACAAAATCCTGGCTAGCCCAGTATTTTTAAGCGACACATTTCAGCCTTCTGCTAATGTTTCATCACTGAAATATCAGCCCTTTTTATGTAAACTAGTGAGGGTTTGGACAGAGGACAAAAACATCATATGCTCTACACATCTCGCAATGGGAACTGTCAAATTTTGCATTCAACATTGCCACAGTATCACCGCTGACATGCTTCCAAAAGACTTTTAAAACAAAACCCCACCACGGGCCTGGAATAAAATACACAGCCTAGGAAAATGTGCATCTCATATTTCCTGTGTGGATTGACAAAACCAACTGTGGCCTGAGGCCAACAACAGGAAAGTTCTTTGAGCTTTTCCTCAAATGCTCCCAGTTTAGAAACAGACCCTGAAGTATGAGTGTGGAAGGGGAAATCCCTCTTCTAGCCCAAGGGATTTAGTTTTCCTCCAGGGAAATTTCTAGCTGTGACACCCTGGCAAGATTATGCCATAGCAGACAGATCCTACAAGGGTGTTGGAGCAGGAGATTTCCCTAGACAAAAAATGTTGTGGAAGTGCCTAACAAATGCAAATTCAAGTCAAGTCTTCAGAGAGAAAGGAGAGATCTGCTTAGACTGACAGCACAAATGGTCTCTGGGGAAGTGTGAACTTGGACCTGCTACCCTTTCTGAACTGCTGCTTCGCTGGGAGATCATTCCATCTCAAATCCTTTCCTCAGGGCTCTATTTTTTGAAAGACTCTGCCATCCCTCCAATGTCCCAAGTGAGAAAACTAGACTTGTTTTTCGCTCCTTCCTCTTCCTCATTCCCCACCATCTAATTTCCCACCGTCTCCCATCAATCCTGCTTCCTAAATTCTCTCTCTTGCAGTGTAAGGAGCTGTATTTATTTAACTTTGATTGTATCTATGTAAGGTGTGCAATATGTTTTGATGTACATAGACACAGTTAAATGATTACCACAGCCAAGACATTAGCATATCCATCATCTCACATAGTTATTTTTTCCAGTAAGAATACCTAGAATCTACTCTCTTGGCAAAATATTATTATCGTCCTTATGCTGTACCTTAGATTTCTGGACTTATTCATCCTACATAATTGTAACCTTGTACTGTTTGACCTATTGCCTCACACTTGTTAGAATAGCTATTGTAAAAAAAGATAAGAGGTAACAAGTATTGGTGAGGATGTGCAGAAAGGGGAACCCTTGTATACCGTTTTTGGCAAAGTAAATCAGCACAGGCATTATGGAAAACAGCATGGAAGTTCCTCAAAAATTAAATATAGAACTACCATATTATCCAAGAATTCCACTTCTGGGTACATAACCAGAGGTGATAAATCAGCAATTCATAGAGACATCTGCATCCCCATGTTCACTGCAGCATTATTCCTAATAGCCAAGGTATGGAGTTGACCTGAGTGTCCATTAATTGATGAATGGATAAAGAAAGTGTGGTGTAGATACACAATGGCATACGATTCCCCTCCTTTTCTTTTTTTTTTTTTTGCAGTTTTTGGCCATGGCAGGTTTGAACCCACCACCTCCGGTATATGGGGCCAGCACCCAGCTCCTTTGAGCCACAGGCGCTGCCCATGATTCAGCCTTTTAAAAGAAGGAAATTCTGTTGTTTGCAACAACACGGATGAGCTAGGAGTACAATATGTTAAGTGAAATAAGCCAGACACAGAAAGACAAATACTGCACGATCTCACTCATATATGGAGTGTAAAAAACAAAACAAAACAAAAAACCCTCAAATACATAGAAACAGAATAGAATCATGGGATCAAGGGTGAATGGGGAGAAAAACATAGGTCAAGGGATATGAAGTTGCAGTTATGTGGAGTGAATAAACTTAAATAACTCTTGAATCCATCCACTTTTTTTATATCCCCATCACTGCCACCCTTAGACAAGGCCCCAGCATCTCTCATCTAGACAGACTCCCACAGTTACCCCATCCTATCCCCCCAAATGGCAGGCACAATGCTATGTGTTCACAAATCCATTTCATTTTCTCCTTGGGCACTCAAAATAACCACATCTCCCAGCTGTCCTTGCAGTTCAGTTGTGGACCATGGAATGTGGGCCACTTCCAGGCTTGATCCTAAAACCCATTCTGCAGTGGCAGGGACATCATGAGTTAAAGATGGTGGCACCACAAAATAAAAGGAGCAGGGATCTCTCAATAATGATATGAAAAGCAGCCTGCCATATATCTGGCTGAACTATAACGTCCGTGAGATGTAAACTATGCTGTTCTCACTAAGAACGAGGATTGCTCTTCATACCAGTAGGCTTGTCCTGCAACCCCTGGAACGCCTTCACTCCTGGCCTTCCCCATATCTTCTAATCTCTTCTCCTCACAGCTGCCTCTGTAATTTAATTACTATACGTACATGATCATATCACTATCAACCCCCCGACACACACAGATGAAAATACTTACATACATGCTTCCCACTGACCCTAGAAAAACTCCCACATGGTCTGCCCCTGCTGAACTTGCCCCTCACCTGTCCCTATTCATTCATCTAACCACTTATTTATCCAGTGAATATTTATTGAGCATCAACTCTCTATTAATAGCTATACTAGATCCAGGGATAGAGTAGGGGCAAGAGGGAAAACAGGGAAATCTTTTGGGAACTTGTCACATTCCTCCAGACAAAAGGTAGTAAGGACCTGAGCTACAACATGGATCCAGCTGACACCCTGGAATAAGGGTGTCTTTCTCCCCTCAGAAAGTCAGGGAGAATTTAGAGATGAGAGACTCAGCTGCACTGACAGCATGAATGAGAGAGGTGAACCCAAGATATTTTAGGAAATACAATTAGCAAGATTTGGGAACTAACAGGGAAGAGTGAGAAAAGGAAGATTGAAGTTATAGATTGTACGCTGGGATGAAGAACAGATTTGGGGAAAGATGATGAGCTTACCTTTGAACATGCGGAGTTAGAGATGCTGAGGGGCCATCTGGGTGGTTGGTCAAAGAGGCAATTGAGCACACAAGTCTTGAACTCAAGGAAGCAGCCTGGCCTGGCAATATGCAGGTAACATCCTCATTGATCACAATCCCTGAATCTCTTGCATGTTACAAACAAGAACAGCAAACCAACAAGCCAGTCTGCTTCTGCTCCTCACCCCATGCCCTGCTTCTCTCTCCCCACTTCTCTGTCTTTCTTCCCCTTCACAGTTACACTTCTAGAAGAAATGCCTCCACTCTTGGTCTACTCTCCCAAACCTTCACCCTAGACTCAAGTATCCATGCCCGTCACTCCCCTCAACCAGCTGCCATAGGCCACATGGGCACCTTTCCACCATCTCATTGCTTAGCCTCTCATGGGCATGTGACTGTACAGAGTACTCACTTCGCCTGGGCCTCATCATGCTGTCCTAGCTGGATGTCTTTCAGATTCCACTCTTCCTCTCTACTCCCCTCACCATGAACTTCATAAGAGAAACAAATCCTCAGATGAGCATCGCCCCCCCCATCAACTCTAGCATCTTGCATTCTAGGGTATTATATGAAAGGTCAATTTCTTGACATTTTTTCTGGATCCATTCCCTCTCTGCTTGGGGAATCTTGGTCCATCAGTTGAATATTCTCCCTTCTATGCTTTAGTGTTTCACTTTACACTGGAATTTTCCCATCATTTATTTATTTTTTGAATGCCAGTAGAACTTAATATACAAAAACAAGGCAGCACATTATTTTGGCTTGCAGATATAATTTGCTGACCTCTGCTTTAGAGACTTTGAAGGTTTTTCTTTTAATTGGCAGATAAAATTGTATGTATTTATCATGTACCACGTGATGTTTTGAAGTATATATATTCCATCATTTATTCTCAGCAGTTTTATTAAGGTATATAATTCACGTTTCATAAAATTCACCAATTTAAAGTATGTGATTTTTAGAAATTTCACAGAGTTGTACCATCACCACTAATTTGAGAACATTTTCATCACCCCAAAAAGAAACTCTGTACCTATCAACAATCACCCTCTATTTCTCCCGCATTAACTACCAACCTAGGCAGCAGGTAATGTACTTTCTGTCTCCTCTATGGTGTTACCTATTCTGAACATTTCCTATGTGGAATCATACAATATGTGACATTTTGTGACTGGCTTCTTTCTTTTGGCACAGTAATTTCAAGGTTAAACTATTTGTCAGTACTTTATTCCTTTTAATGGCTCAACAATATTCTATCATATAGATACACTGCATTTTATCTACTTATCACTTTATGGACATTTAAGTTGTTTCTATTTTTTGGCTATTAAGAAAAATCTACATGAATATCTGTGTATAAGTATTTGAATACCTGTTTTGAATTATTTAGGTGTACACCTAGGATTGAAATTAATGGGTCATATGGGAACTTTGTTGAAAAATATCAACTTATTGAAAAATATCCAAACTGATTCCCACAGCAACTGCACCATTTTACATTCCCTCTAGCAGTGTATTAGGGCTCCAATTTCTCCACATCCTCACCAACACTAGTTCTTTTCTTTTGTTATTACTATTATAGCCAGTGAATGTGAAGTAGTAACTTCTTATACTTTTGATTTATATTTCCTGGTGGCTAATGATGCTGAGCATCTTTTAATGTGTTTATTAACCATTTGTACATCTTTGGAGAAGTATCTATTCAGATCTTTTGACCATTTTTAAATTGGGTTACCTTTTTATTATTGAGTTGTAATAGTTCTTTGTATATTTTGGATACTAGATCCTTATCAGATATATGGTTCGCAGATATTTTCTCTCATTCTGTAGATTTTCACTTCCTTGGTGGTATTGTTTAAAGCACAAAAGTTGGCTGGGCATGGCAGCAAGTTCCTGTAGTCCCACCTACTCAGGAGGCTGAGGCAGGAAGATTGCGTGAACCCAGGAAATCGAAGTTATAGTGAGGTATGATACATCACTGCACTCTAGTCTGGGTGATGGAGTAAGACCCTATCTCTATAAAAAAAAAAAGAAGAAGAAGAAAAAGAAGAGAGGAGAGGAGAGAAGGGCAGGGGAGGGGAAGGAAGGAGAAAAGAAAAAAGAAAAGAAACTTTAGCATCAGCTTATTGATTTCTACAAATAAGCCATCTGGGATTCCGATAGGGATTGCATTGCATTGTAGAATAATTTCAGGAATATTGTCATCTTAACGATATTAAGCCTTCCAGTCCATGAACACATGATATCTTTCTATGTATTTAAGTCTTTTTTTAAATGTCTTCTTCTCCCATGTGTTTTGCACATATTAGGTTTATTCCTAAGTATTTTATTTTTTGGTGTTACTATAAATCCTTAGTTTCATTTTCAGATTCATTGTTGGTGTACAGAAATTCAGCTATCACTAGTTTTGTATATTAATCTTGTATACTACAAAATTGCTGAATTCATTTATTTCTTCCAACAGCTTTATTTGGTAATTCCTTAGGATTATCTACATAAAAAATCATATCATCTGCAAATAGAGAAAGTTTTATTTCTTTATTTCTGATCTGGAATTTTTTTTCTTGCCTAATTGCCCTGGCTAGACAGGGCATCATCCACTACAATGATAAATAAAAGTGACAAAAGTGGGCATTTTTGTTTTATTCCAGAAGTTAAGGGGGATGTTTTCAGTCTTTCATTTCAGTATATTAGTTGTGAGTGTTCCTAAGTGACCTTTATCAAGTTAAAGAAAATCCCTTCTACTCCTAGTGTTGTGTTTTGTAAAGTGCTGAATTTTATAAATTTTTTAGATGTCTGTTGAGATGATCAACTATCTTGGCTTTTATCACTGTAGTGTCCCAGCTTCTTTTTAAAACTGAAATCTTAGGTTGCCAAACATACATAAGAGGGCAGAGGACTGCTCTGGTTGAAGCCCAAGGGCTGCCAGTCTGCTTCTCTGGCCTTCCTTCCCAGGTACCCCTGGCTCCACAGGAAACTGAGCTGGGAGCCAAGAACAGTTAAGTGGTCCCCATGGCTCTCATCCAGACATCCTTGCTGGGCATGGCCCTGTCAGCCAACATAGCCATGACCTCAGCCCTTGGGAGCCCTGGTTGGCAGAGCTGGCTGATTGCAAGTACCCAAGCACCTTATCAAAAAGGAGTCCTGTAGCATCCTACAAATTGTCTATTTATCCTGGCAGAAGGCTCCAGAGCCAACTCCCCATCTCTATCCTCTGGCTTAAAATTAATATAGGGTTGGCTTGGCATGGTGGTTCATGCCTGTAATCCCAGCACTATAGGAGGCCGAGGCGGGTGGATTGCCTCAGTTTGAGTTTGAGACCAGCCTGGGAAAGAGCGAGACCCTGACTCTAAAGAAATAGCTGGGTGTTGTGGCAGGCACCTTTAGTCCCAGCTACTCAGGAGGCTGAGGCAAGGGGATCACTTGAGCCCACAACTTTGAGGTTTCTGTGAGCTATGAAGCCACAGCACTCTACCAAGGGTGACAAAATGAGACTCTGCCTCACCAAAAAAAAAAAAAAAAAAAAGAAAGAAAATTTATCTAGGGGTTTGGAGTCCTTAACACTCGCCCTTTTTGATGGTATAATTCCATTAAACATTAGTAGTTCAGATCTATGGTTATAGTCAAATTTGTGCTTCTAAAACCTTGATTATAATCAACGAAAAATACAGAGGTTCCGTATCTCAAACAGATTGCAGACAGCCCACTGATTACTTTTTGGGAAGACTGATTAAGAAACTTTATTACAGAAAATGAGTGCATCCAACATCCCCAAATACATTTGTGACAAGAACAGGCACACAGGAGACACAGACAATAGTCAGTACATCACAGCCTTGTTCTTTCCAAAGGATAAAATGTCGTTCTAGAACAGGCTGAGGGGCTTGGAAGAGAAAGGTGGTTAGAGGAAGCAGGGTACTGTCCTTTTGATTAAAATAAAAGCAACAGGTTGCCACTCCAAGAACATGTAGAGTGGGCACAGAAATACAGCTAAGCCTAGGCCTCAGGTGGGAACATCATGCCATTAAGAACATCTCAGAGAAGCTATAGGGCATTATTCCATTAAAAGGAGCAATCTGGTGACGATGTGGAAACCTTAATAGTGGTCTTGCTGCAAGAAACTAAGGGGCCAAGAGGCCTCAACTTGAGAGTCTCTTTAGAACTTAATGTTTGCTTTATCAAAGTTCACTTAGCTAAACAGCTTCCCCACTTGTTTTACCTACTGTGTGAACACATACAAAAGTCACCCTCTTCCAGTTTTTGTCTTTCCCTACTTGGTTTGCCTAGTTAGTAGAGGAGCATCACTTTAAGAAATTGCTCCCTTGTGACTATAAGCCGAATTTCTCTTCTGTATTTGACAATGCTCGCCAGAGTTCCAAAATCTTATCTGGGTATTGTGTATGGGGAAGCAGGAGCTTTAGCCTAGAATGGCAAACAACGGGTATGGCTAAAGCAGAAGGGGCAATTCTGGAACAAGAGCCTCTGGGCAAACCTCATGACCAAGTTTCCAAATTAGTGGTCATTTTCTAGAAGTAGATAAGCACATTCAGGACAAACAGTTCTGATATGAAAGGGAATGGCTGTGAGTACACAGAGATCGGGCTTTGACCATAACCGTGACTTATACCCATCTGGGACTTGACAGGGTGCAGAGGACAGTCTCCAGACATGCAAAGTTTCAAATAGTAATTTTAAAGAAAATGTTTTCTCTTAAAATTAGTACCATAAAACACTCCACTTCAGAGTCCCAAACATACACATCCAAGTATTTGTTGGGCAACAGTAGTGCACAGTCCCAATGTAGTGCTACCGATAGCCTTCATTGCTACTATAAAGATATATGTACATACCAGCCTTCAGAGTGGTAGCTAACATCACCACTTGCCACTGTGGCCATCTCTTCTCATCCCACCTTGGATAAAACGTTACACCATCCACTAACATAAGCACTGAAACACAAACTACTTCCAGTTTAGGAAGATTGACAAGCTCCGTCTCCAATGAGCACACATTAGTAGGCTATCCTACTTTTTCCTTTAGCGCCGATTCCATCAGCCTGCTTTATAGCTCAGGTGACCCAAGATGGAGCCCACAATCTCCCTTGGGGGTGTTTGGTGTTTTGGAGAAAAGTGAGAGGAAAAAAATAGATCATCCCCTACCCTTTCACCTCCTCCCCTTTCTACTAATTGGGTTCCAGGAGACAGAAGTAGGTTCCAGTATAATTACTAGGTGGTGGGCAAAAACAGAAAAATAAGGCCTCGGTTTGTAACCTGCCACATACACACTCTGATGTTTCTGCAGTTTAGTAACGCATCTGGCCCCAAAATAGGGGCATAGAGGTGGGAAGCAAAAAACTCAAAAGCCTAGGCAGCCTCTCTTAACCACCTACCTTCCTGAACTTCTGAAGGCTAGAGAACCTTGTCCTCATTTTCTTAGCTCCTACATTCAACAGTTTATCTTAATGCCACTCAGATGCCAATGAAATCATGCAGTAGTTTCAAGTAGCCCTCTCCATCTCAGCCCCAAGTAAGCTAGAAAGGTTGGAAAGAGAAGTTTCCTTATGTACAGAAAGGCTAGTCTCCAAACACAACGGAGTGGGAGTTGTTTCACTGCTAACACTGCAGTGAGTCAGAAATTTAGGCTGTTATAACAGAGAACGGTTTTAAAAATGTAATACTGTTTATTTAACTTCAAAAACATTTCAGCATTCTAAACATACAAAAAATAACAGAACGTTGCAAATGTGTTTAAGTACAGAAGGTTCTTGAACTTTCATTGATGCAGTGGCTCTTCCGCTTGCCGCTTTGCCAACAATGAAGAGTTCTACGGTTTGTTTTAAAACAAACAGTTTAAAAACTACCGCACTTAACTAAAAAAAAAATCCAAACACTTCTCATGCCAGCTGACCCC
>NW_003852585.1:1910963-1912264 GCF_000181295.1 Otolemur garnettii
TCCTCCTCCTCCTCTTCATCTTCTTCATCTTCCTCTTCCACCTTTTTCCTGGCAACTTTAGTGGGACCCTTTGCACCATCAAACTTTCCTTTAGACTTATAGTCAGCGACATCCTGGAAGGAACAGGGATACATTCCAAATGAGTAGACAAGCCCTCCAGCAGCTGCCTCAGCAAAAGGCAAAAACACGCAGTCCTCACCTCAGATGAGCAAGCAGGGATGGAAAAGAGTAAGACCGGGCTGCTGTTACATTATTTGAAGTATGTTTCCACATACAAATTTGGTGCTTGGCCATTCAAACTTAAAAAGTCATGTTCATAGCACTATAAAATCTAGTTATCTACTTTAAGCCTGCCTGAAGTTGTCCCCAAGACAAACACCAGGCAGAAGTATGAACACCAGCACACAGGAGGTGGGCCCTTGCGTGTGCTATGCTTATGCTAAGCACTCAACCCAGCAAAGAAACTGCATAGCCCACAACCCACCAATACCAGGGCCACTGACTAGTAGTCAGTCTAGGTTATTAAGCTGGCCCATAGCTGCCTACTTACCTTCTCATACTTCTCCTTCAGCTTGGCTGCCTTAGTGATGTAAGGCTGCTTTTCACTGTCACTTAAGTTATTCCACATCTCACCCAGCTTTTTTGCCACATCTCCAACAGAGATACCAGGATTTGTAGACTTGATCTTGGGGCGGAATTCTGAACAGAAAAGGAAAAATCCAGACCTTGGGGGAGAGAATTATGTAAATTAGATAAGAAACTACAAACACATGAGGTGAAGTTGAAATCCCAAGCTCCTCACCCACATACTTCCTACCACTACGACTTCTCCCTAAAGTGTACTGCATACAATGCTACAAACTTGTAGCTCTTGAAATATATGGCCCTTTCTCAGTCTTTAAGTTACTGGGAAAGACGTTAAAGAACATACTTAAGGACCCTAATGCCTAGAAATGGGGTGCTTCCCTCCCAGTGGAAAAGGCCATCAGGCAACCACTGTGCACCTGTACACAGCCCTCAGATGCCTCAGCCTTAAGCACAGACAATGCTGGCATTGCATCACAAACCTCAAAGCACAGAAGTCTTGGAGAGGTACCTCAACATCTTCCAGGTAAAAGAAAAGCTCTTAACTGTTATCTTGAATCCTACAGTCACTTACGGTGGCCTCTTGGGGGCATTAGGGTCCTTCTTCTTCTTTCCTCCTTTAGCCGGTCCATAATCCTTCATTTCCCGATCATAGCGGACTTTATCAGCCTTTGCCATTTCATCAAATTTAGACTTCTCTTTCCCAGACATTGCCT
>NW_003852585.1:1912555-1913762 GCF_000181295.1 Otolemur garnettii
CCTTCCACCTTTCAGAGCACTTCTTGGAAAATTCTGCAAAATTTACAGGGACCTCTGGGTTTTTCTTCTTATGTTCTTCTCTGCATGTCTGCACAAAGAAGGCATAGGCAGACATCTTGCCCTTTGGTTTCTTGGGGTCACCTTTAGCCATCTTGACTGTGATGGACCAGAGAGAGACAAAAAATACAATGAGGAAAAGCAATGAAGAGTTGAAGAAACCACACAAGATACACGAAGGCACAGCAAAATTAAAATTAAGGTGGCTGTTAGGAAGTCCCCTCCCCCCAATGCCTGCCACCATTGGCAGAAAGCAGAGAGTGGGAAGAAAATCAGCTTCACTGTCGCTTGTCATTTAACTTTTGACCAGCATGAAGCGCGCAGGTTTGTGAGTTACTTCTCAAGAGTGATCAAGTTCTCCAAATGGATCTGACCCAATTGGGGTGCTCAGAGCTACACCACACCACAAACAACGTTTTGGAAACTACAATCGAGTGGGAAGGGCACGGAGAGGACAAGTGTATGGGTTAACAGAAGCTTGAAATCAATGACTTAAGGCTACCTGGTCACCTGTTTAACTCGCAGGTAAAAAGAATATTGACACCGCTGATAAAAACAAAATCAAAACAGGAGAACTGTGAATAGGGAACATGTGAAATGCCACTACTGCTGATGCATTTTGGCTTATAAAAACGGCTTTTACCAAGGGTGATCTGCAAAGTGAGCAGGTATCCCTCGTACTATTCGACACTATCTAAAGGGGGAGGGGATATCAAAGGGCTAGTCCTGTTCTTCTGTAACGCAGAATGCAGGCCCAGCCAGGAATACTTTCTCCAAAGTTTCCAAATAAAAATGCAGCCCTGGTGTGTCATCGTCCCTGTCCCACCCCCCTAGCTTCCCGCCATCTTTTCCTTTTCCCACACCCAAGGTCATCATGCAAAACTAAAGCGCTCCCCTTGGTAGAGACCGCCGCGAGGCTGCATTAGAGCTCCACAGCGGCGGCCCCGGCGGGGCGGGACCGGGCATGGGGAAGCCCAGCCGGCAGCGGGCAGCCTGACTTGCCCCGGTGCCAGGTCACCCGGACACCCGTAATTCACCTTCCATTTTGTCAAAAGCCTCCTGATGAAAGAAAGTGCCCCTGAAATCCGCTGTTGCCACTCCCGGGGGGCGTGCAGGGCCGGGGGCGGCGGCGACGGCAGCGCGCCGGGGG
>NW_003852585.1:1914879-1944987 GCF_000181295.1 Otolemur garnettii
CTGTATTGTTCGCTAGTCTGGGCAGCGCAGGGCACGACGCGCGGCTCAGCGCTCCCCAGCCTCGCGCTAGCTGCCTCCACGAGAGCCGCCTGATTGGCCAGCGGACTCTGCCGTTTAAAACAGCCTCCTCGCCCGGCCATTGGCTGAGAGCTTCATGCATATTAAGCAGGCGCGGGCGCCTATTGGGCGCGGCCGCTGGGATCATTCATTCAAACAGAACAACCCGCCGGGCGCCGGCTACGGAGGCTTTTTAGAGGAATAATAATATTCTCGTTTGCCTCACCCCGCCACCCCCTCCTTGCACCGAGCTGGGATCTCGAACGACTTCGGGGAGGTGACCCCGCGATTCCCGAAGGCCTTGTCTCTGGCGTGGGAAGAAGAGGTCGAGCTGGGCTCCGCTGCCCTCTGCTCCCGCTACGCCGCGGCCTGGGCACCCCTGGTCCCCAGTCAACTACTCTGACCTGGGAAATCTGTCCAGGCCGATCAGCGAGGGCTGGTGGTCCTCTATCTCTATCCAGTTCCGCCGCGGCAGAGGCCCGGGTCCAGGTCACTCCTCAATGCTCAGCGGAGTGCTACTGCTTCCTCTCCAAGACCTAATTTCGGCCCTCGGAGCCTGCTTCCCACCCGAAAGGGATCTTACTCCGCGCCTGTGTGGGTCGTGCTCAACTAGGTTCTTTTCACTAATTGCCAAAAAGTCTGTATTTGCCCCTGCAATTATGGAAACGGTGGGCTAGGCTGGCTAAAAGAGAAAACAGAGCTTGGCAAGAGCAAAAAAAAAAAGTGAGAAATTGTATATCCTCTGGAGAAGAATAAAAGGGTGTGGAATGGGTGAATGAATGAATGAGGTTTGAGTTGGTCTCTACTTTGCCTAAGATATGGCCTCAACATGGCGCCAGGCTCTCCACCCTACCCAGCTCTTGCCAAGTTCTCTGTGCCTCCTGGCCAAGCCTGAGCCTCTGTAGCCAAACTGCTAGGCTTCTGTCATTAGGGATCCAATCTAGATCAAAAGGCAAAAACAGTGCTGCTTTTGACACAAGAGCCAACACATATCAAGTCGCAACCCCAGGTACCCTTCTATAGACTCGGGGGTTCAGAAATCTTAAGGCCACCTTGTCCAACCTTCTGCCCTTTTAGAAGCAGTTGAGTGGCTGCCTACCTTCTGTTTGCATACCTTTACTGACAGGGAGATTACCACTTTCCTTCTTGGCCATCTCTTCCATCTATGGCCATCTCTAAGCCATAGGGTCACCATCCTCTACATAGTCTAATCCAGGTGTCCTCAAACTACAGCCCACAGGCCACATGCAGCCTGCCTAGGACATTTATCTGGCCCGCTGGCTGTTTTTGCCCACGCTGCCTATCCTGCTTAGCAGCCAACTCCTTCTGGGGCCGCAGTCCCGCCCCCCAACAGTCTGAGGGACAGTGAACTGGCCCCCTGTTTAAAAAGTTTGAGGACCCCTGGTAATCCCTGACCTTTCAGAGAGTTCCTGGGCAGGCCAGACCTCACCTTCAGGAAGAAAGAATTAGCCCCTTCTACTTTCTGGTTTGCAGGCCCTGAACTGCCCAGGTCTCCCTCCTCCCCTGTCTCTGCCCATCTCCAAGGGGAGCAGGGTTTCCACATGTGGTCTGACCAGTACCCCCTCTCTGCCAGAACACCTTCACCTCTCAAAGTTTCCAGGCCTTTTGAGAGCAGAAATTCAAGCTGGGGTCTCAGGATGAGTAGGGCTTCCCTCTGGTCCAGCTATTGCCTGGCAACTGGCCATGCTGGGAAGTTACACTTAGCGGCTGACAGGCAACAAGGGAGGAACCAGAGCAGTCAGCCTCACAGCCCAGCAGGCACTACTTGGCAGGCCCCTTGGGGAAGGCAAGAGTTGCTCTTACAAGCCCGTGCCAACTCACAGACATAGGTATACATACTTCCATGTGGCCACACAGGAAGCACTCCAAGAGGCGGCAGCTTAAAGGCCAAACCAGAAAAGTGAGAGCCTCTCTGAGCCAAAAAAGACCTTATCTTAGAGCAAGTGGCTCCCAGACACCACCCTCGACATCCTGCCATCCCCACCCCACTGCCACAGCCCTGCCCAGTGCTGTCCTGTCTCTGTGAACATACTTCGAATGACAAAAGGTTTGTTCGCACTCTTCCCAGAAAGGCTCTCCATCTCTAGCTCTTCTCACAAGAAAGCTGGCCTTATGTCAAGCTGAGGCTCTTGGCCTAACACTGAAGCTGTGGTTGTCAGAACCTTACTGAACTTGACTATGACATAGCTGAGAATGTTAGCAAGATGGTTGCCATGGTTCCCTGCTCCTGACCCCTACAAACACTACCCCAAGTCTCCATGTTTTCTTTAAATCCAACCCCCTGATTCCTCCAACTTGTCCCCATGAGCCTCTGCTCAAAGACTCCACATGCCCAGTTTTCTCCTTGCAACCTCTTGGCCATGTTCTTGAGCATACACCATTCTACTCCATGTACACAGGCTGTCTAAGTACCAGAAGGGAGAGGAGGCAAAGGAGGGAACAACACAGTAGCTTTGAGCCGGTCACTCACTTCCCTTCGCATTTCACCTTGCCCCTCCCAGCCTCAGTGTCCTTTCATCAAAGGTGATTCAACCTGCCAGGCTGAGGCTGAGGGAAGCCATGAGGCAAGGTGGTTTCCTTGATATTAATCAGAAGCTTCCTAGGGGAAGAATAAAGGCCAGTCTGGAAGGTAAAAAGAACGATAAAGGTGTCTGGGCATGGCCTAAGCTCAAGGACCCCCAAGACCGGCTTCCTCCTCTGTCTGCAGCACATGGCAGTGCCTGTTGGCTTGAGGGTAATGCCAGCTGGAGCGCCCAGGCCAGCCACACAGTCTGTGCCTCTGCCCTGGCCCTCCCTGGAAACAGGCAAACTTGTCCACATGGGAGAACCTCAAACCAGAATCCCATAAGCTGCTCTGCTGCCTAGAGAAGTTATGAAAACATTGAAAGTAAATAAGAAATAGGACACAATGTGGCAAATGCTATTTAAAGAAGTTTTCAGTTCCTGTCAGTTCAAGACCCCCAAAAGATTAAGAGGAATCCTCATTATTTAACAAAGATGAAACCCTGGTCCTTGGCCTACACCCATTCTCCCCTCCTACACAGACCCCCAAAGTCCTCACTTGGGTAACCAGGGCTTAAAGGTGACTTCCCTAAGGCCTAGCCAGGCCAGTTTCCTGCAAGTGTAGCCAGGAGATGTGGGATGGGACTGTGGCTTTATTTAAAGTATTTTAGGGGAACTCACTGTGGATATCCGACAACGAAGCAAGGCTTTTCAGCATGAGATCTAGGGGCCTTTGTACATTTGGATCTTCACAGGAGGGAATCAGTGACTGGCCATCAGGCCTTCCCAGAGCCCTCACCCTACCCTGCTCGCTGGGCCCTGAGCTATTCCTCTGCTTGGGGCATCCCGGCTCTCCCCACCTGGTCTGCTCTCAGGTGGAACTTCAGTTCTCACCAACTGTTTTCTAGGGAGGGAAGTACTTCCAGAGGCTGTAAGGGCTCCAGCACTGCACAGTTGGGAAGCCTCTTCCAGGCTCTCTAGCCCAGGCCCCTGGAGGCACAGAGGTCCCAACAGCAGGGAGATTTGCCCAAGTCCCCTCACACCTCAGTGGCTGAGCCAGGGTAGGAACCCCTTGGCCTCTTGACCTTTAGTGCCACACTTGCCCTGCCCTCAACAGCTCAGCCCCACTGTGGCTGCCAAAGGTTTGGGTAGACCATGAGCAGCCAGCTCGCTAGAGAGGCTCTCAGGGTTTTAAGTAGCGCTGCTGACAGAGTCTGGAGGAAAGCCAGGTGCTGAGCGGGCCGGTGCCAGCTCTCCCACCCACATGGCCATCAGTTCAAGCCACGGGGACCTCCTAGAGTCCAGACCATACCTGGAGGAGCATGTCTTTCCCTCCACAGGCTGTGGTGGTAGGTGCTGATTGCACCCTCCCTCAAGTCTTGGGGCAGCAGAGGCCAGTGGGCACCAGATCCCCTTCCCTGCTGCTCCATCCTGGCCTAGGGGTGGGCCAAACGACCTCCCAGAGTGTGCAAGACAAGTGAGTGGGGGAGTCAGGTCTATTCAGCATGACACAGGTCTCTTTGGCAGGACAAGCCCACAGCTGCCCTGCTCACGGCTCTTTTGATAGTGACCAAAAGGTGGGAAGTGTGTCAGTGACCAAAGGATTCCTACATTTTACTATCCACGCCACAGTCCGTGGGAATACAGTCCCAATCTCCAAAAGCTGACCAAGGAACCATGTGCCAAGCCGCCTAGAGCCTGTGGGAAAGTTGAAGATGAAACTGAAGGGGAAGCGGAGAGGAAGGGACATTCCAATGAGATGGCTCCTCATCACCCAACAACCCCATCCTGTCATGCCTTGCAGTCTTTGCAGTGCTGCTGGGTTACAGCCCAGACTGCCTCACCACCCACCTCCATCCCAGCCAGAACCTGCACACGAGCAGCAGGTTGTGGTCACCTCACCCCCTGAGTTTCTGACCGGCTGGTAACAGCAGCCCTCCCAGGCCTACCTGGTGTAACACCAAGGCCTTGGGTGACTCACTGAGCAGCTAAAGGACCAGCTTGCTCCTCTTAGGTTAGAGGTGCATGCCATTTCTCACCACCTGAACCAAAGGGATTCATGCAAGAAAGCCAATGATCTGCTGCCATCCACATGGGGTTGGTGTGGCCACCTTAAAATGCTCTTTACTCCCTCTTTTGTGGCCTGTTTGTCATCATTAAAATGAGAAGCAGAAATTGGTCTCTGGAGTCCATTACAGCACCAGTAAGGCATCAGAAAGGGACCTCTCCCCACAGAGAAAATACAAACCAAACCAGACAAAGCTACAAGGTGGTCACCTGGGACACTCTTCTCCCATTATTCAAATATCCCCTTCCCTGACCTCCCTATTACAAATTGAAACCCCCAGCTCAGCATCACCCACCCGTTTTCTCTGCTTTGTTGGTGTGTGTGCTCATCATACCAGCTAAGGGGCTTCCTACCCACAACCTGTTTTGTCCTCTACTATTTCCCCAGGACATAGCATACAGCAGGCATGCCATTAAAATCTATTGAACAAATTAATGAGTTTGCCATTGACCTTGGTTATTCCCTTATCATGCTCCAGGTAGGCCTTGAGACAACAGGACTTCCAGGCATTCTCCAGGCAGAATCCCCACCTTAAAGAAACTTGCAATCTGGAGAGAGCAGACACACCTATAGTTATGAATAGTGTGCAGATTAAGTAAATGCCAAGTAGAGAGGTAAGCCAAGGTGAAGAGGAAGGTTTTATCTCTGAACGTGGATGGAATGGGGTCTGGGAGGGCTTTATGGACAAAGAAGGTCACTTTGACATGGGTACAGATGGTTAGTGAGGTGTACACAGGCGGTGAAGGATCAGATTACCCCAAGCTGGGGGAAAGTGTACTGTGAACTGATAGCAGCACCTGAGAGTTAGAGTGGTCCAGGGACACAGAGGTGGGGCACAGGCTTGGCAAGGAAAGGCTGATTGTGGCAGAGGTTGTCATCACAGGTTCTCACTGGCACGCAATGGGAAGAGTTTGACCAGGAGAGTGACCCAATCGAAGCTCTATTTGAGAAAGCTCTGTCTGCTGCTGTGGAACGGTGGGCCAGAGTAGGAGGTGGGGATCAGGGGGTGAGGTGGGGGTCAGGGAAAGGGGGTAGAGGCAGAGAGACCCATGGAGGAGGTCATAGGCCACAGGTATGCACTTGGCTGGGATATTGGTAGTGAGGGAAGAGAGAAGTAAGTGAATCTGTGCCCTGCCTCCCAGCCGATCTCCAGCCAAGAGCAAGGCAAGCGTGATCTTTTGTCAAATTGTGAATTTGACCACCATGTCAGTGCTCCGATGGCTCATCCTCTCATTGCAGGGAGAGGTCCCTCACCTTTGCTAGATCCCAGCACAGCCCGCCTGCCTCTGTAGTCTCCCCTTCAGGAGAGACTCCCCTTCACTCTTCCTTCACTCTTTTTGTTAATTTTTTGTTCTTGTTTTTCGCTGGTTTTTTAACTTATTTTTATTTTGCCCTTCGCTATTAATGCTAACTCAGCCTTCTCTCCTTGCCCTCACTGGGAGTGCACACCCGCTGTCCCCACTGTCTTGGACTGTCCCCCACTTGCCTAAGCATCAACCACCCTCAAGACCTCGGCCAACACCTCCTTTGGTTCCCTGACTGCCAGGCCCGTATTTTTCCTTTTTTTTCTGGTCCCCTTTGTAGCACTTCTCACAGCTGTCATTTGCCACTGTTTAGGTGAATAGTTATTTTATTGAAAGTCTATCTCACCTAGGCTTCCCCACAAGTAAGGCGTAGGACCCAAGGGACACCAGGAAACATTTGGCGAATGAAGGGAGATTGGAGGGAATGAAGGAATGCCTGTGTCATTGGATGCTGGCTGTGGGGGGCACACCCTCCCAGAAGGAGGCGAGCAGCCCTCTCCCAGCACTTGTAGTCTGTTTGACCTAAACAGGGAAGAGGACTTGGCTGGGGGGAGGGGTAATAAGAAAACCAGAGGACAAAAGCCAGTCCCACAGAGGACTTAATTCAGTCCAGCGGGGGGCTTCATTGTCTATCCACCTCATTTCTAGAGGGAGACCCCAGGGAATTCTTCTTTGGCTGATACAGGGCTGAACTGGAGTTCTAGGAGGAGGGTGGGTACCAGGAACACTGCAACCCTACAATTGACTTGCCAGGCTAAGTAGGGCTTTGACTTGCAAAGAGAGCTGCAAAGTCTAAAGAGTATGGCAGTTGAATAGCATTCATTTAGTTGGACATGGTGAGGAAGAGCAGGACCCACTCTGCACAGCCCATCCCTTGCCATCTGTGTGACTCAAGCAGGTGACTTTACCTCTCTGTGCCCCAGTTTCTCCATTTTCAAAATGAGCCTAGTACTATCCACCTCATAAGGTGTTGAAGAGATGAAATAAAATAATACATATGAAGCACTTAGAGCAGTGTCTGGCACAAAGTAAGCACTCAGGAAAGATCCAGTGTTCTAATGGAGTCACCTGCAATTTCCCTCCTAATTCTTCAGACAATGCAGAAGAGCAGCAGTTGGAGGATAATCCAAACTTCAGTGGCAGAAGACTGAATCCTGTTTGTCTACAGTCAAAAGAGGTGCCCTGCTGGGAATTGCATCTTCCCTAGCAAATCCACTCTCTCTGAGCTGTGAGCTGCGCTGTGGGATCAAAACAACATGGCCCAGTGCATCTGAATGCACTTACCCACTGCAACAGGAGCCCTGTCTTGACAAATATGCATGCTACAACAACTGCTGGGGGCCTGGTCCTATGTGCCTTGCTCTGTGTGGAAAGCAGAGAGGGGGCACTTAGGCCACGGCACTGCTGGGGTCTACTAGCAGCTCACTCCAGAGCTGGGGCTGAGCCCCATTCATCTGTCAATGGCTCCACCTCCACAGTGCCCAGCCCAAGGCCTGGTGTGGGAGTACAAGCTTGGTGAGTGTTTCCCACGAGGAAGTTTAGTTCCCAGAAGAACTAATGTGCGTTTAGGAAATGGACTTTCTGGGCAACCAGCAAGGGCCAACTGCAACCTTGTGTTCTGTCTGAACATCTGATATCACTCCATGAAATAAGTATCCGACACTAGTTGTGTATTGCCAAAACCAAACGAGCAAAGGTACCCTACAGTGGTTCTCAACCTTCCTAATGCCATGACCCTTTAATACAGTTCCTCATGTTGTGGTGACTTGCAACCATAAAATTATTTTTGTTGCTACTTCATAATTGTAATTTTGCTACTGTTATGAATCAGAATGTAAGTATCTGACATGCAGGATGTATTTTCCTTGGTTGAAACCCACAGGTTAAAAACTGCTGCCTAGAAGGACTAATAAACTAGGAGCCACAGGCTGTCACTGTGGACTCTGTGCTTCTGTACGTTCAGGGGGCCTTGACAAACCCCTGACCTTGTCTGTCCTCAGTTTCCCTTCCATGAGTAGGTACTCCATGATCTCCAGGGCCTTTTCTGGTACTAATATCCACTGGAGCATAAGCTCAAGGGCAAGGATTTTGTTGTGTTACATTTTTACCGCTGATGTTTCCCAGATGCCTAGAAGAAAGCACATTGTATATGCCCAGTGAACAGTTACTGAGTGAATGGTAAAGATGCTCTGATTGGAGACTGAGGCAAGAGAATTGCTTAAGCCCACGAGTTTGAGGTTGCCATGAGCTGTGATGCCATAGCACTCAACCAAGGGCGACATAATGAGACTCGGTCTCAAAAAAAAAAAAAAAAAAGATGTTCTGTTCGTTGCCATGTAGTGAAGTGGTATGTTTGTATTCATAAACACATCCACTGTTTGGTAATCTTTTCTAATGATTTTGGACAGCTTTTAAAGTGTGGTTTGCTCAGATCAGCCTGCCTTGAGACAGTTTCTAGTAAAAGCCTTTCTTTTAAACATTACTTATCTAGACTGTCATCTCAACTTTCCATTTATTTTTGGTTATGTTTGTACCTGGCCTGCACGATTCAGTGATTATCAGAGAAAAGGATGATCAGATAAAACCATAAGAGTAAGGAACTATAAACAGAAACTACAAATGGTCCAAGTCAGATTGGAGAAGACACGATGATGACCACGACGACAATGATGGCTGTCCTACTTTGACAGTTTGCAAGGTGCCTGCATACCTCTATATGACCTGCACCCCATAGTGCCCATGTGAAATATTTTGGCATTATTTTAGAAAAATTGAAGCCCAGGGAAGGCAAGTGTTTCGCCTACGTGCACCAGGCCACCCATTGCAAAAGCAGAACTGGAATCAACGTCCCTGCCCCTAACTCTTTTTAACAGGCTTTCCTGCCTGGTTGTGTTCAGTGAGCAAACAAACAAGGAGAGGGTTGAATGCACAGGTGGCATGTCCTGGGTCAATGCCTGCAGACATGGCAGGGAGCAGGATAACAGAGGTCAAATGGCCTGAGGGCAATTGCTGAACTGAAGTCACCAGATGAGTGATCTGCCATTTCCTTGTCCCAGCTTGTCCCAAACCAAACTCTCCAACCTCAGTCTGTGCTCCCATATCCATGATCAGAGGATGGCACCATCCCCCCAGCCCCCACCCTGCTTCCATCTCTTCATGACCTTCCACATCCAGGCCATTACCAAGTCCCATAAAGTCAATCTCCTAAACTTGTCCTGAATCCAGCTACTTCTGTCCATTTGTCACTACTGAGCAGGGATCAGTTGGTGCCTCCCTGGCCCCCACAGCCCCTAACTCATCTACCTGCCCAGCCCTCTTCCATCATACGAAGGGAAATTTTATAAATGTATTTCTCTATCTACTTTAAAATCCTTTCATGACTCTATAATGTTGGGAGAAAGCCACAGAAAGACCCTTCAGGATTAAGTTCCAGCCAGGTTCCTGCTATCGACTTCCCTTGCCCCCCATCACATCATCACTGCTCTGCCTCTGAGCATTTCCCAGCCACTATTTCTAAGAGCCCGCCGGATGCCCCTTCTCCTCTATGGAGATCCTGCTAACTCTTCAATCTCAAACAAAGCCTTCCTCCTAAGGCTTTCTTGATGCCAGTAGGCACCTTAGATTGAAGTGAAGTTTGGGGCGAGTGAAGGAATGCCTTTGTCATTGGATGCTGGCTGTGGATGGCACACACTGGATTGGCAGCTCTGCAAGAGCCCAGAGCCAAGCGGGCTGAGGGTTCCAGATGGTTTTCTACCTGCCTGGCTCCTCCTCGGGATCTGGAGGGCCCCCAGGGCCGGCACCAGCTCCCACAGCTCTCCAGGCCACACACCACCCTGCAGAGGGTCCATTCCTCCCTAGGAGTCAGAAGGGAATGGGATTGAGTTAGCATGCCAGTGTTCAGAGACAAGGGGTAGCATCATTTGGTGATAAGTGCAGCAACTTAAAAGCTCTGAGAGAATAAAAAGGATGAAGCGAGAAAAAAAAAAAAAAGATCTGCAGTGGCCTTGCTGTTGCTGCTGCTGTCGCTGCTGTCACTGCTGTGTTGGCCTCTGGGAAGTGCCTCCCACCAGCTTCCTGTATTTAATCTTAGGAACTTGGCGATAATAATAAGCTGGGGATCCTACAGAAATCGAGCTTCTGCAGTGCTTGATTGGAGGATCCGGAGAGAAGAGGGTACCAAATTAGGCATCGGCCTCTTTCCTGCAGATCTCACTCTGCTAACATGGCTCCTGATTGTGTGATGAGCTCAGCATATGTTGCTAGCTGATTTAAATATTTATGGTGGATTTTCAAATCACCTTTTAACATGTCAGCATGTTGATATCCTATAAATCATACACTTTGCTGGTGAAAGGGCCATTAGCACCTAGTGTAAGCTTTTCCTTTTCTAGATGGAGAACTGAGTCCCAGAGAGGGCCAGGAGCTGGCTCAAGGTCACATAGGTGTTAATGACAGGTCTCACTGACCAGGGCCCTGTCCACCATACCACTTCAGCACCTGCCTCTTTCACCAGAGTGGGGACAGGAAAACTTCGGATGCTTTGGAAATGGATGTGAGCCACATTTATACCGCACCAAGGGAAAAGGGGGCACATAATTCCCCAGGAAAGGCAATAAAGGGAATGGATATAGATGACAAGATAGTACATTTGAGACTCAGAGAAGTGCACATGACCTCCCACTATCTCGCCTGTCTCCTATGCCAGCAAAGCCAGTCTGTAGAGGGGGTGCCATTCCTGTTGTCCTGACTGTAGGAACCGGCCTTTGGGATATACCCACTCTGTCCCTCCCTCCAAAGGGGCATGGGTAGGGAGAGAGGCTCCTCACCAATGCTGATGGAGTGTTGCTTTTCCCAAACCTCTTGATCAACTTGTAGTCAGATGAATGCCCCACCACCTGCATTTCACTTCCAGAAGCTCAGAATGGTACAACAGCCTTGCAGAACGATACTTCAAGCAGAGCAGGATGTAAATCAATCCTGGCAAAGATATATCCTGACAGAACACATCCTGGTGGGGATATGCATTGGATGGCCATATGCTCTTGATGTCATATTGTCTGGAGAGCTTTCAATACACTGAGGGCATGTAGTAGGTGCAGAGGCCAAAAGCACATGCTTTGGAGTCAGAGGGACCTGGGTTCATGACTCATCCCTTCCTAGCTGAGGACCCTAGCCAATGCTGAACATCTCTGTAAATCAGTTTCCTTGTCTATAAAATGAGTCTGATAATACCGACCTTGAATGGGTTGTCATAAGGCTTGTAGGGGGAAAGTATAGAATGTACTTAATCCTGGTTTCAGGCACATAGAAAGCATTTGATAAAGGCAACCATCCTGGAAAGGCAGAGTTATGGGTGAACTTTTATTCTATATCTTTATCTACTAAGCAGAAATTACTTTTTAATTTTTTTAAAAAAGGTTATTTATATTTTAGAGATAGGGTCTCGCTATGTTGTCAAGGCTGGAGTGCAGGTTCTAATCACAGCCATGATCATAGTTCATTGCAGCCTCAAACTCCTGGACTCAAGTGATTCTCCCACCTCAACCTCCAGAGTGACTTGGACCATGGATGCATGTTACCATATCCAGCTAGGTATTACATTTATGGTCGGAAAAAAGAAATAGAGTATGGGAGGAAGAAAAAGAAAACTATACCTAAAAAAATAACATTTTTCAAACAAATCTTAGGAGGCAGTGCTGAGAGGACTCTCAGAGGGTGGACAGATATTGCCAAGTCACAAGGCAAATGAAAGAGCCCAAGCTGGCAGTCGCGTACCAGGACTTGTGGTCCTAACATGTGCCATGGGGCTAGTACTCAGTGGTTCTCTTTACACATCCCCATGGTTATGCGTGGCTAGCTTCTGGCAGCAAAGTGAGGCAAATCAAAGCAAAACCAATCTGTATTTTCCATTAGACTTTCACACATAAAAGCATCACATCTCACATGGCACTCTCAAATCCACACTCTTTCACGATGAAGTTTGGGTTCCTATTCTGGAGTTGAATAAAAATTAATGCTATACTTTTAGGTGCTTTTAGACATGAGAATGTAGAGAAAGCTACTGAGAAGGGAATTACTTGGGCCACAGGGGGATCTTAGAACCTTATTGTTGAAAAGACCTGTGATAGGCTACAAATTGGCCCCCAATAAATACCTACATCCTAATCACCAGAACCTGTAGATGTTAACTTATATGGCAAGAAAAGAAAGGTTCATGGAGATGTGATAAAGTTCAGGGTCTTCAGATGGGGACATTATCCTGGATTATCTGTGTAGGCCCTAAATACAGTCACATATGTCCTTATAAGAGGGAGGCAGAGGAAGATTTGACACAGAGGAGAAGGTGATATGAAGCTGGAGCAGATGCTGGTCTTAAATATCAGAGCAGATGGGGCCACAAGCTCAGGAGTGCAGGCAGCCAATAGAAGCTGGGATGCATTTTTCCTAGAGACTCTGGAGGGATGTGCCGGCACCCTGGATTCAGTTCAGTGATGTTGACTCCAAGGCTTCTGACCTCCAGAACTGTGAGACACTAAAGTCTTGTTGCTTGAAGCCCCCCAGTTTGTGGTACTTTATTAAGGCAGCCCCAGGAAACTAACACAGGGCCCTTAGAGTTCATCTAGTCCAATGGTTTTCACACATTTTTAGCAGCAAAATCAATTACTTTTCAAATGGAATCATTGCCTATAGAGATAACAGATAAAAATAGATGGGTTATGGTTGAAAAAGAGAGTTTGCATCTCCACAGTGGCTCTTGAAGTACCTCTCAGAACCTTCTACTAACAGATTATGAAAACATGTATCTAGTTCCAGCAACCTGGTTGTTCAGATGAGCAATTTGAGAGTCTGGGGGGCTGAGAGATTGGCTGAAGGCCTCTCTCAGAGGGTTGCAAGGAATATTTGTGAGGACAAAACAAGATAAGCTACCCCTGTCTGCTTGCTCATCTTTCCTCGCTAAGTTTGACTAAATCCCTGTCTCCCAAGCAAACAAGAGTACTTTGGCATCTCTAGATGAATTTTGTTTTTAGCATCAGTTTCTGTTTTGAACAAAGACTGCCAACTGTGTCAAATGTGGCGAGGCTCAAATGAAACATTTGCTCGGGAAGAGAACAGACCTTGAACATCTTTGGAGTTGAAAAGCTTATTTCCCACCTGGGTCTGGAGCCTGAGTCCCCTGGGTGCCAGTAGAACCGTGGATGTGAGGGGGCAGATAGGAATGAGCAGCTGTTGGCGAACCCCAAAATCTGAATCCTTAACTGGATCAAGGAGAGCCCAGACAAGAACACAGCTGAAAGCCACAAGCAGATTTCTCTTTAGATTTCAAAATATTGAAGGTCAGTTTTACTTAAAAGGCCTTTGTGGAGGATAAAGAAAAGGTTACAATAAAATATTCCTCCCCTTTCCCTCTGACCTTGGTACCAATAGACAAAACATCAAAAGTCGGGTTCTCTTTGCTCCCCAAGCATAAGTAGGATAGGATGGTATTTTCAAAGGGAGCTTTACAAAGAACTGTAAAGAACCCGCAAGGAAATTAAACAAGATCAGGCCTCCCCCCAGGGGTTAAAAATGGCTGATCATTCACCAGACCAATTCAGGATTCATTATCACACTATTTCCAGGGCCACTGGCCCCATTCTATTTTGCATCCTTGCTACTCCACCAAGTGGCATCGAGAGAAGTATTAAGTCCAGAAACAGGAAGGCAAGGGTGTGTTCTGAGAATGAACAAAATGATGAGAAGCCTGAACCAAGACCAGTGGGTGAGCCGACAATGCCAGCTGCCCGCTCAAGGCTGCTGGGAGGCAACGCTCAACACAGCAGATGGAAAACAACTGTCAGGCAACCGCAAGTGGCACTAAATGTGGCTTCCTTTGTTCTTCGGTGTTGCTAAGGAGGGCATCCTCCCTCCACTCTGGAGGCCACATTCTTTCTTGCTCTCCAAAAGGAAGAGCAGGATGAGGCTTACTGGCTGCCACCCACAGCTGCTGCCACTAATGGGACAGTGTGTCTTTATGCAAAACACTCCAAGGCACTCCCAGAGTGGGCCAGCCTTTCCCAGAAAGGACACATCTTGGGATTTTTCTTTGCTTTTTATCTTTTTCTTATTAAATCATAAGTGTGTACATTAATGCATTTATGGGGTACAATGTGCTGATTTGATATACAGTGTGGAATGCTTACATCCAACTGGTTAACATAGCCTTCACCTTACTTACTTCTTTGTTGTGATAAGACGTTTATACTCTACTCTTAATAGTTTTGACATACACCCTTACATGTGCACATTTAGGTACTCAATACTATTATGAAATCAATATAACAGATGTTTCTTTTTCTTTGTTTCTTTTGCCCTTCAGGTAATGCCATCATTGGTCTGTGAGGTCCCACTCCAGCCAGGTCTATCTGTCCACCTAGCCAGTCCCTGTAATCCCTGTTTTCAACTCTGATTTCCCTCTCCTAGTGGCAACCACCCAGATGTGTTCTCTGGCAAACTGTGCAGAGTAGAGTGTACGTCTGTATGTTTTGTGTGTATGTGTGTGTATTTTCAATCGACAGAAGGGGCATTGCCCTGGAGCACGTATGGGCTCTCTCTGAGTGCTGTCCCACTCAGCCTCATGTGTGTGAATTGTCCATGATGTTGTATGTCCCGGAGTTGGCTACTTGCACCCATTTCGTTAAGACCCCTTTTCTCCATTGATGACACTTAGGTTGTGTCCGCCCTTCTGTTAGCACAAGCAACATGCCATGAATGCCCTTGTGCAGGCCCTGGAGCAGGTTCCTATGAATGTCACCTTATATGGAAAAAGGGATCTTTGCAGATATGATTAAATTGGGGATTTTGAGATAGGGAGATTATCCTGGATTGGAGGGTGGGGGGTTGGAAATGCAGTCACATGTTTTATTAGTCTCCTGTGGCTGCTGTGACAAAGTGCTATCCCACAAGTTTACACCGTTGTAGTTCTGGAGGCCAGAAGCCTACAATCAAGGAAGGTGTCCAACAGGCCACTTGTCCTCTGAAGGCTCTAGGGAAGAAACCTTCCTTGCCTCTTCCGGATTCTGCTGGCCCAAGGTGTTCCGTGGCTTATGGCAGTGTCACTCCAACCCCTGCCTTCATCTTCACATGTTCTTCCTTATGTCTCTATTGTCCTTGAGTCCTTTCCTCCTCTAAGGACAACAATCATTGGAGTAAGGGTCCCTCCTGATTCAGCATGACCTCATTTTAACAATTATGTTTGCAAAGGATCTATTTCCAAATAAGGTCACTTTCTGAGATTCTGAGTGAACATCAATTTTCGGGGACACCATTCAACCCAGTCCACATGTATTCTTATAATAGGGAGGTAGGTCTCATACACACACACACACACACACACACACACACAGACAGAGCAAAGTGAAGAGACAGGTTTGTGACACCTAAGTTTCCACTCACTGATACTAATTTTTGATTTCTGGGCTTGAGAACTATGAGAGAAAAAGCTTTCTATTGTTTTAAGCTACCAAGTTGGTGATAGTTTCTCCAGCAGCCAGAGAAAACCCCCAGTGCCCTGGTGGGCCTGCAGGAAGATTTCAGGAGGGTCAGTGTGGGTCTTGACACGTGATTGGGGTAAATGCTACCACGTGGCTCTACAAAGTGCCTGCGTGCATCTAGCTGGACCTCCCAGTAGCACATACACATGGCTCCTCCCTCTCCTTTCCCTCGCCAGCGCTTGGCATCAGACTGCTGATTTTTGCCCATCTGCCACGTGTGCGTCCTATCTCATTGTTTCCATTTGCAGTTCTCCCATTACACGTGACTCTGGAATCTGAGCATCTCTTCGCATACTCACTTGCTGGCCTTTTTAGTTTCTCCATCTGAGAATCGCCTATTCATATGCTTTGCTCATTTTCCTGTTGGGTCTCTTTCTTGTCGATTTATAGAATTTTCTTGTATATATTATCCATTAATCTTTTGTCAGTTTTAAACAGCAAATATCTTCTCCCCATCTGTTGTCTGTTAACTCTATTGATGCTGTCCATGGAAAGAAATCCTGAATTTTGCTGTACTCAACTCTATCTAATTCAAGGTTGATGAGAGAGGGGTGGACAGGTCAGGGACCAGTGTGCAAACAGAGTGGATGCTGCTGTGTCTGTGCACAGAGTGGGTACTGCTACATCTGTGCACACGAGCATGTGCATGTGTGCACCTGGACCGTGCATGATCGTGCTGAATGTCAACTCCCAGGGCTGGGAGCACCACCCATACTTTTATCTTAACTATTCCCTACTCCTGCTGCTATTAACAGTTCAGCACAGAGGTTCTCAGGCTCTGGTGTGCACTAGAATCACCCAGATCCCTGGGCATCACCACCAAAGTTTCTATATTAGCAAGTCTGGACTGGGGCCTGAGAATCTGTATTTCTGATAAGCTCCCAGGTGACACTGCTGCTGCTGGCCTGGGACCACACTTGGAGAGTCACTCTCTAGTACATAGGGAAAGCCATCATGCTAGTTAAGAGGACAGACACTTGCCCATTGACCACTTTCTTACTCTCTTCAGATTCCCTGACACTGCTTGGCCAATGGGCAAGCATCTGTCCCCTTAACCATGAAGGCCTCAGTGTTTGATAGAGGAGGAGAATGAGGCCCAAAGGGAGTCAGTGACTTGACCAAGGTCACACATTTAATTGGTGGGTAAGTCCAGAGTGCCTGCACACTGCTCTTTCCTCTTCATACTCCCCTCACCCCTGTTCCCATAAGAGACACACATGTGCCCCTCCAATACTTGGGGACTTACTTTGGAGAGGCCACAGGGTGGGGACCTGCAGCCTTCTGATTTCAAGGTTATTCTTTTTTAAGCACCAAAGGAGGTAAGAAAAGCTTCATCTTCCTCTGCTACACCCTTTTTAATGAAAGGAGTTGTTTGGTAAAATTTGGATTCAGTCCAAAAGCTATACTCTAGGATCCAGAAGGCCAGATGTGGCCCCAAGGCCACAGGTTTCCCGCCCTTCCCACCAGCATGAAATTTCTTGTAGCTTGTCTAGCAGAAAGAGGCCAAGTAGTAGCTAGAAGGCATCCACATGACGCAGTGTTCTGTCATCACTGCATGTGCCCAGGAAGGCTGTGTGGGGTGGTGGACAGGAGGTCTGGACTGCCCTCCACCCCTGAGATTTCATCCCTGCTCCCTCTCCTACCTGCAGGTGATACCAGGCTTCATGGAGCCTCCTTGTGTCTTTTGGCCCTGCAATGGGGACCTGCTGCCTCTCCCTGTCCGCCCCAGACAAGAGGGCAGACACTGAGGCATTGTCTCCTCTCCTACCTGGCAAAGGAGATAACATATTCCCTGGACCAGCAGTGAAGAAGGAGAGCAGAGCGGCTAAAGCCAAGGCACAGGGCCATGCCCCACACAGCAGCCAGGGCAAGGATGAGGACAAGGGAGCGCATGGGGAGCACAGTGGGGACAGGGAAGGGAATAGAGGGGGATGGAGGAGAACAGAACTGAAAGGGGTGCCAAGAGGTGAGGGCAAAGTAAGGGGGGTGGGGGACTAAGGGGCAGGAATAGGGAACAGCTCTGGAGAGGGAATGGCTGAAAGTGGCTCCTCCAAGGGGGAACCCTCCTTCACTCTACCTTCCCAACCTACCCAATTCTAGAAAGCCAGTCCTCTCTACTTTTCAGGAAAACACTGGCCAGGCTGGGGAGAGTGGCAGGGCATTCAGAGAGCATGGTGCCCTGGGTTGCTCCCTCTCCTGTGCCAGTCCAACCTTCTACCACTCACTGGGCTGCTGGGCACCTCACTGCACCAGGCCCTGCTGGACGTGAAGTCAGAGTGGAGTCAGGGTTGGGTCCTGCCAGCCGGGCTCAGAACTTGGCACTTGGTTACTGCTGGAGTGGTGCTTTGGGACTTTACCCTCACTGTGGGTATTCTGAGGACTTTATATCAACTATCAGGGAGAAGATCAAGGGAAAGGGACAGGAAGATGTGGCCCATAGTGGCCCTTAAGCCCCTTGGCCTGCCAGCGTCTTGTGTCCTGCTGCCCTGGCTGTTCACAGCCCCAGCAGCTGTCACCACCACCTGCCCCTGAGCTCATAAGGTCTCATGCAAATGCAGTCCTGGGAGGCTGAGAGGAGCCTCCTTTACTCATCCAAATGCATTTACTGAGCCTTCACAACTTGTCACTGAGCAGGAAAATGGGGTATTCAGGGTCCCTGCCTAGGTAAGCTGCCATGAACCCGCTTCAGTGGTGGGGTGGTTCTAGCACAGTCCCAGCTTTCCTGAGTTTCCCCAAATCCTGCTTCTGCCAGATTTCCAGGGGCAGGCTCTGGACCAATTCTTTTCCAACAAGCTGTCAGACCAGCTGGCCTCTGGCCTTCAGCATATGTTCCACCCCCCAGCAAGAGTGGAGGCCCTACCACAAGCCCTGCCTTGAACCCCAGGTCCTCCTCCCCTGATACCTCAAGTGCCTGGCCGGGCCCTTGCCTTGCTCCTTGATCCAGAGACATCCTTCTAATCAACTATCCCTAAGCCCTGAACACTGTTTACTTGTCCCACTAGCATCTGACACCACAGGCTGTTGATGCCTCTTGGCTTATAAATTTCCCTCCTCCTGCCTCCCTGGTCTCATTCAGTCCTGTCTTCCTTAACCTATCCCTTGCAAGTCCACATACAATAACAAGTGGGGAGAGGATAGACAGACCTGGAACCCTCACAGTTGCCCACAGGTCTATACTATGGTGCACTTGCTGTGGAGAACAGTTTGGTTCTTTAAAAAATTCAAAATAAACTACCATACGACCTGGCAATTCCATTCCTAAGTATATGCTCCGAAACTCAAAATAGGAGTCCGGGGTGCTACACCAACTTCATTGCAGCATTACTTATGACAGTCAAAATGTGGAAACAGCCCAAATGTCGGCCAGCAGGTGATGGCTAAACAAAATGGAGTCTGTCCATACAGCGGGACATCATTTAGCCGCACAAGAACGAAGCACTGACCTGGGCCGCAACATGGATGGGCATTGAAAACATTGCACTAAGCCAAAGAAGCCACATGCAAAAGGCCATGTCTTGTGTGACCCCACTGATGTGAAATGTCCAGAATCTGCAGATCCATAGAGATGCCAAGCACATGAGCCCAGCAGGGGCGGGGGGGCAATCGGGGTGCTGCTAATGTGGATGGCTTCCTTTTGGGGTGACAAAAGTCTCCTGGAACTAGATGGAATGGTTGTGCAACCTCATGAATGTGCTGAATGGCGGTGAGTCGTCTGCTTTACGAAGGGTCAAATGTGAAATTTTATGTCATATGTATTTTACCACTGGGAAAAAAAACCCAGTGCCCATCCCCTTTTGTCCCCTTTCCCACTCCATACTCTTACTCTGCCTCCAGAGTCCAGAGTGCGTGTTGGGTCCCAGCCCCACCGTGCTTGGCTTCCTTTCCTCTCCAGCCCCCTGAATCCTCTGGCCCCCATCCTGCCTTCAGGGCCCAGGGCTTGTTCCATTTTCCTTCAGCACCCCAGGTGCCTGGAGTAGGCCTGAAATACAGCAAGTGCTCAGTGCATACTCCGTGAACACGTAAATGAATGTATGAACTGAATCCTCCCTGTCATGTTCAGATTAAGAAAATGAGAGCCAGTGGCTCAGTGCCTGTAGGTCAGTGGCTAGGGCACTGGCCACATACACTGGAGGCCTGCCAAACAAAAATAACAACTACAACCGAAAAAAAAAAAAAGTCGGGTGTTGTGGTGGGCGCCTGTAGTCCCAGCTACTTGGGAGGCTGAGGCAAGAGAACTGCTTGAGCCCAAGAGTTGGAGGTTGCTGTGAGCTGTGACGCCATGGCACTCTACTAAGGGCTACAAAGTGAAATTCTGTCTCAAAAAAAAAAAAAATAAGAAAGAAAGAAAAGAAAAGAAAATGAGAGCCAGTGAGAAGAGGTGACTTGCCCAAGGTCACAGGCTGGCCAGGGGCGAAGGTGAGACTCAAAGCCCCAGCTCCACCTCTTAGCAGGCCCCTTTTCTATCTTCACATGCCCGCCTTCCCACTCGTCAGCATCTTTTTCCATCTGCCTGCCCTCATCAGTTCCCATCTCATGTTCCTGACTGCTTCTGGGGGCTGAACTAAATGGCCTCTGGGGTCTTGGTAGCCCCAAATCCATGGAACTGGTACATTCCCCCCACTCGTGCCACCTATTACCAGCAGTTGCACAACCCAAAGGCAGCTGATGAATAGGCCCCCGTTCCAGGAAAGCCTCACTCCAAGACAATGCTCCGACACAGGACAGCCTCAGGGAACAGAGGGAAGGAGAAGCTGAGTGTCCCCTACGCACTTGGCTCTTAAGGACTGAGTCGCCTGTCTCTTCCCAGGGCTTTCAACTCCACATGTGCTGCTGCAGGTGTGCTCCATTCTGTTGCCAGTGGGAAGAGGCCAGCAGGCAAAACCCTGCCCGGTCTCTGCAAAGTTCATCCAGCACCACTGTGCACTGACGCATTGTGCACTACCTCTATCCTGGTTTGCAGAAAGGACACAGGTGTGGAGCTCACACAGAGGCCCCAGGAGCAGGCTGGAGGGCAAGGACCCCAGAGGGCACAGAGTCCTGCATGGGGGCAGGTGGGCAGAGCATCCAGCCCTCCAAAGGACATGGCAGAGTGGAAGGCAACAAAGAAAACAGGAATCCCGTGAAGGGCCAAGAGAGCCAATGTCATGTCAGTTTGCAAAACTATCCCTTCACTGCTCTGTTTCCTCTTCTCCAGGGCCACTCGGCCTCAGCCCCCACGGGAGGAGCCCTGCTGGGGAGCCCAGTGTCTGGCTCCTTGGGCAGCCCCTCCCTGTCTCTGTGCTCTCTGGCCTTCGGCTCACAAGTTGTGGGAAAGTGGAGGAAAGGCCAGCAGATCAGAGCTGCACCCCGGTCCTCAGAGCAGAGCCCCTACTCCAGCTTCCAGATTCAGGGAGGCAGGAGAGCTTTCAGAGGTCATGGCTGAAGTGTTGGGGCTGCTTTCATGGCAGCTAGAGGTGCTCACAGGGTGTGAGAGAGCCTGCAGGCCTCCCAGAGACCTGAATTCCACCATTAGACACGCAATCCTATGAGATGAATGTCACCCTCTTTCCTCTCTTTCCTTTTGCACTCTTTCGTAGTATTGCTAACAACGCCTGCCATTTGTACATTAGACACGGCTCCTTCCTGCAGTCACTGTACCGGTGCCTGGGGGCAGGCAGTGCAGATCTGTTGAATCTGATGTTATCACTGTAGAATCCAAGGTCCAGAGAGGGCAATTGACTTGCTCTAAGGGACTCAGCTAGCCTTGGGCTCATCTCTCTCTATCCCAGTAGTTCACAACTAATTGTAGCATCTTCCCCCATGACAGGACAAGTAAACAATAAAATACAAAATGAGCCAATGCTTGGATCCAAAATCCACATGGAGGCTGCCGGGTTCAGAGTTTAGGGTCCAAACTACAATTCATTCAGGCAGCTCACAAACATCTTCTGGAATACCTGTGGTGAGTGGGGCCCCAGGCTGGGGACTTGGGGGCTGTGGGAGGCTAATAAGGGTTTCTAACCCCTGGAACCTTTGAATGCTAGTTTATGTGTAAGAGCATCTTTGCAGGTGTGGTTAAATTAAGGCTCTTGAAATGGGGAGAGTGTCCTGGTTACCCATGTGGGCCCTGGATGTGATCACATATATCTTCATGGCAGAGAGACTTCATGACACACACATGTAGGCCAGGTAAAGACAAAGGCAGACTTTGGAGTGATGTAACTGCAAGCCAACCAACGCCTTAGAGCCACCAAAGCTAGAAGAGGTTGGAGGTGTTCATGCCTCCAGAGAAAGCATGACCTTCCAGTGCCTTGGTTTGGGACTTCTGACCTCCAGAACTAGTAGAAAATACATTTCTGTCACTCTGAGGCACTAAATTTGTGGTGATTTATTACAGCAGCTATAATAACAAGACCCTCAAGACCCAGCCTCTGCCCTTGAGGAGTGCCTAGTAAGTTAAGCTGATAAATTCTGCAATAGGAGGATAAGTGCCCTAATGTAGTCACCTCTGTCACAATCCCAGAATGCTGTCCAGGTACCAGCGGGATCCTGAGAAGGCGCCGTCCACATGTAACATGTAATAAACCTGAAGCTGACTGAGCTCTGGATTTCTTACAACAGAGTTTCCATTCCCCCTACCCCAGTTTCAAGGTCACAGGTCAGTATAAAGGATGGATGAGTACCCTTCTCAGGGACACTTGCCTGCTAACAGGTGCTAAAGTCTCAGGTCAAAGAACTGATCCTGGTAGTGGGAATTCAGGTCCCTGAAATTCTCCCATTACCAACCTAGCTAAAGTGGGATGCAGCCAAGAGCAATGAGGGAAGGGACTCACCCCACACTCCATGCCCCCCTGGGTTGTCCATGCTGCTTGAGATGGAGAGAGGGGACCCCAGACCTGGACGGAATTTCTGTCCAACCCTGCCATTGCCCACAGAGCAGATGTCCTTTGTCTTCCTGGAGCTCATTCACAGGGTTTCTCTTGTGGGGGCAGTGCTCATTTCTCTATCAAGTCATCCCGAGGAAAGGGCAGCTACCCGTGGAACTGACACTGAGCCAGTGAGACAGGTGTACTCTGTAATTTTTCCCTCTTTGGCATTGTTGACTAAAGCTTGGCACTTCGAAGTGCCAAGCTGAACCTGCTGTTCAATGGCAGTAACCATAGTGTGTCCCCTCCTCAGCTATTGCTATGGGGTGAATATATGCCCCCCCCATTCATATATGGAATCCTTAACTCCTAATGTGACCGTATTTGGAGATAAGGCCTGTGAAGAGGTGATAAACATTAAATGAGGTCATGGTGTGAGTCCCTTCTTAATTGGATAGGGACGGTCCCCTTATAAGAAGTGGCAGAGACACCAGAGATATCTCTATCTCTGTATCTCTCCCACATGAGGACACAGTGAGCAGGTAACCATCTGCAAGCCAAGTGGAAAGCCCTCAGTGGGAACTGACTTGCCCAGCTCTTTGATCTTGGATTTCCCAGCCTCCAGGACTATGGCTAAGTCAGTCTGCAGTGTTTATCTCGGCAGCCTGAGCATACTAATATGTTTGTGGTTTCTCTCACCATCGTCAGTGGCTCTGATGCACACATCTTTCTTAGAAGTGACTTCAAGTCCTCTCTGGAAGTAGTGGGATATAAATCACAGATTTGAGTCAAAGACTTAGTCAAAGACTTTGTGGCCCCATGGAGATTGGAAACCTGGGTTTCTGCTGTCTAGGCCCAGAGCCCCTTCCCTGGATTTGATCCTAGAGGATCCCCTCACAGGAGCCAGGGGCCAGGTCTGGGCTCTAGCTCAGCCAGTACCTTCCCACTAGCAGGTGTCTGGTCATGCCTGAACACACACACACACATATACTCTGGCTTTTTGCCCCACAGCCCTTCCCTTGAGGTCCTTGAAGCCTGTCAGCTTTGGTTTGGGGGAAGGGGAAGTAAGGAGACTGGGTGACATGTCAGCTTGGGGGAGATGGAGGGAAAAACTGGGTCTTTGGTTCTGTTCTCAGCTCCCTTCTCAAGAAATGGAGTGCACTGTGGCTGAACCCAAAGCCACAAAAGCCTAGAGCTTCTATGAGGTCTCAGAGCCACTGGTGCAGCTTAGTGGCCATGGCAGTGGCTGGTAGTAGAATAGTCTTAAGAAGAATGGCTCAAAGGCACCTGTTTCTCACTGTGTACTCACTTATGTACTAAGCAGTTGACAGATATTATCTCTTTGGTGGTTTCTATTATTGGCTCCATTTTATAGGTGAGGAACCAGCGACACAGAGAAGTTAAGTGACTTCTCTAAGGTTATGCAACTAGGCAGGAGTAGGAGGCTGCCTGCTCTGCTCTGAAAGCTTCAATCATAAAACCAACAGGCCAGTAGGCTGGCTAACTACCCTTCCCCCATCAAAATGTCAGCAAGCTAGGTTGACTGGGGAGTGAAGCATCTCCAGTAACTGAAGTCCACTTGCACAGGTGTCCCTCAGAAGTCTCAGTTCTCAGGAGTCTCTGTCCCTTAAGGTAAAAGGACAAGCTTCAGCCCCTCAGGAGCCCTTGTAGGTCTTAGAGGGCCTCTTATCCATTCTGCTGAGGACAATGGAAGGGCCAGAAGCTGGCCACCTGCCTGAAAGAAGGCCAGGGGGCAAGAAGCTAAGTGTTGCATGAGCATACTGGGGTCTGGGCACAGTACAGGTGAGTGGGTAAGCACTTATCTTGGAGATTTAGGTTTTCGGGGGTTTTTTTTGGGTTTTTTTGGGTTTTTTTTTTTGCAGTTTTTGGCTGGGGCTGGGTTTGAAGCTGCCACTTCTGGTATATGGGGTCGGTGCTCTACTCCTCTGAGCCACAGGCACCACCCAAGATTTAGGTTTCTTGCCAACCTGGATAGTAGAGTCCAGCCTAGCCAAAACATGGCCTCTGGGACTAGAGAAAGCTGGATTCAAGTTTTGGCTCCATCACTTATTAGCCATGTGACCCTGGGTAAGGCACTTCACCTAAATTTGCTTCCACATCCATAAAACTGATCTACTACATGGGGCTGTGTGGAAATCCAAGATAGCGGGTGTAACACCCAGAGGGTGTTCCCTATAGTGGGTGCCCCATTAAGAGTAGCTGCTATTACTCTTTGATCCTGACCTCACTTGCTGTGGTCAGCTGAATATTGTCTTCCCAAAGATGTCCATGTCTCAATCCCCACAACCTATGACTATATACGTGACCTTGTATGACAAGAGAGATTTTGCAAATGTGATGAAAGATCTTGACAGGGGAAGGGAATCCTGCATTCTCCAGGTGGGACTAATACAAGGGTCTTAAACAGGTAAGAGTGGGTCAGAGGGTCAGGGAGAAGATGTGATGACATGAGGCAAGCAGAGGTTGGATGTGGCCATGAGTTAAGGAACACACATGGCCTCTAGAAGCTGGAAAAGGCAGATAACGATTCCCCTAGCTGACACCTTGATTTAGACTAGTGAAATTCATTTCTGACTTCTGACCTCCAGAACAAGAAGGTCATATATCTGTGTTGTTCAAGCCATTAAGTTTGTGGTGGTTTGTTCAAGGAGTAATAGGAAATGAATATGGTAGCCTTCCTATGGACACGACCTTTCCCAGCTGATCCCACACTGCCCCAGGTCCAACAGGCCCCTTCCCCTTCATGTGTGCCCCTCCCAGGGCAGGCCTCCATGCCAGGCCCTGAGAGTCTGGTGAGCTGATACAGTCAGTGGTTCTTCAAGTCAGTGAGTGATCTCTGGGCTAGCAACATCAGGTTGCCTGCAGACCTTTAAGAAATGCAAATGCTCTGGCCCTACCTCAGGCCCACTGAATCAGAAACTCTGGGCTGGGCCTAGGGGTCTGTGTTTTAACAAGCCTTTTAGGAGGTGGTGATACACTCTCACACTTGCCTACCACTGAGCTCATTTATTTGCATATCTGTGCTCCCTCTGTAGAACAGGAAGGGATGACTGGTACCGAGGGTTGCCCTTGGCCAGGACGGGGACCTCCCTCAGTGTGCCCTCCAAGTGCCTTTGTCCCAGCAGTTCTTGGGCCTCATTGCCATCCTCCGTTTGTCTGTCTTTCCCACGGGATGGGGAGTTCTGCCAGGGTAGGGGCTGTGTCTTCTTGTTCAAGTCTGTAGACATTCTTGTCATCTGGGTGCTTAGTATGTGCTCAGTCAATATTTAAGGGTGAGTGCCTGATACTTAAGAGTGCATGTGCCTAGCCCCTGCTTTTCCTGTCACCTGCCAATGACATCTAGTGGCTTGGTCAAAGGTGTATTTTTGAAACACTCTCCAGGTGTTTAAAAAAAATCAGACTCCGTCCTGTTCCCCTTTTGACCTAGGCACCACCCTCCTTGCCTGCAGCTTGGTGAAAACTGTTCTTCACTCAGACTTCCAGATGTGCTTGTTTCCCCAGTTCCTGAGGAGACTCAGGTAGCCTGGCCAGGACTGCCACAAGTGACCTTGGAGAAAACTCTAACTGGGATAAGTGAGCATGATAGTGTACAGGTGTGTGAGGTGACGTGTGTGAGGGCAGCGTGGGTGTGAGCGAGGGAGGGTACGGGAGTGTGACTCATGTGTGTGTGCACACACACGTGCGTGCACATGTAAGTGGGGTAAGTATGAAAGTGGGAGCCTGAGGGGTGTGTGTGAGAGAGGTTGTGAGTGAGATGTGCATGTGTTGGGGCGAAGGTTGCACAGTGACAATGGGTGTCTGTCCTCTGCTGTGATCAGCTACATGCCAAGTGTGCCTCTATAGAACTAAGGCCCCAGGCTTTATGGCTCTAGGCAGGTGCAGTGTCTGGCCCCTCAAAGATCAGAACAACCAAAGTCAGGGCCACAACTGCAGCTACACCTTGTATCCCTGCGGCTCCTGCCCTGGGCCTCTTACCCAGGGCCTGCCAGGCAATGTGGGCTGAGTGGAATTGACGATAATTACTACTGGCTTCAGCACAGGTGCAGGGAGAGTTCACTTTGTCTGCCCTCTGGCCCTCCTCTGCCACTTTCCCCAGGGCCTGGGAACACCCTGAGCACTGCGCCTACACACCTATGGATCAATGAACTGACTGCCCAAGTCAGCTAAGTGGGTTATGATATGGCTTTCAGAGTTGACCCCAAATCATCACTGACCACTAACAATCTATAAAGCACACACTTATGTAGAAGCTGGATTAATCCAACTTGACTCAAGGGGGTTTGTTTCTTACAAGGCTGGCTTGTGAGGTCTGTCACTGTGGGTCCACTGCCTTACTCCAGACATGCTAGGTTAACAGGTAGACAGTGCTTTGGGTGCTGCTGCTGAGCAGTTCAGAGTATAGTGCCATGCAGGGAGTAGAAGGAGGCTCAGGCTCTGGGGGCCAGCCCTCCATTTGGATGCCAGCCACGAGTACTTCAGGCAGGCCAGGTGACCTTTGGAAACTTCTGAGCCTTCTCAGGAGGGTAGGGGGAGAGGAGGATCAAAGAGCTAGCTTAATGGTCTAGACAAGGAAGGGAATGAGGTCGGAAGAGTAGCTAGGGCACCAAGGTTGCATCGGGCCTGCTACAGTGTGTCACCTGTACTAGTGGGCGATGTGACCACTCTCATTGTCAGTACACATTGTCACATTGTTTCTGGGCATATCCTCATCTCTTTTTCGCTGCTGAGGCAAGAGGGAAGACAGAATGGTGTCATCAGGGATCGATTCCAGGCCACTGCTGGATGCCCCCGCTAGGAAAATTGCATCATGGGGCTCAGTGACATGAAAGGGGCTAACCCTACTGAAACTCTCAATGGAGGATTTGTATGCGACCTTTCAGGAACATCCGAATCTTCAGAGCCTCCTGCAAATCATGGTTACTTGCCTGGAGGAGAGGACATTTAACCTCCTGCAAATCCCACTTGCTTGCCTGGAGGAGAGGGCATTTAAAGACTAAGGAATCCATAGGGTTGAATAGGACCCATGTGGATAAACTGCCAATCGGCTCAGGCTTACTTCAGGTGGGAGAAGTTGGGGAAATCTTCATGTTGGATGATCTCCCAGGTGATTCAAATATTTGCTGGAGTTTAAGGACAAGGGTCACTCCAGAGATGCAAGAAGGTCAAAGGCCAGGACCCTTCAGGGGATCTCACTCAGCCAAGGTGAGCTGCTTCTCAAGGAAGACCATACTCTTGTATCTCCCCTCCCCCAGCTCTTCTTTCTCTGCCCTGCACTCCCCTACCCCAACTGCCTAATACCTGGGTCTTGGCCTGGGCCCCATATTCTCTGCTTGGATAGCTCCCTCAACCTTATGTCATTGATTAGGTTTCCCCTTGTGTGTGCTTCTTCTGAATTCTGTACCTTTACCTATTCGGTGCAGAGTCTTCTCTTTGAGGTCTTATTGTCACCTCCAGATCAAAAGAAGCCTTCCCTTCACCTCCCCACCCCTACCAGCTCTCCCTCCCAATCTCCTAGTCTCTGCCTGATGCCCCTCCATAAGTGCCACAGCTTAGAGAGGATGATCCTGACCTTAGCCATCCCTGTTGCTTGTCCCATCCTCTGGCCCTGCCATTGCCTTAGTTCTTATATCAAGTCCCCTCCCTGGCCTCCTACAACAGTCTCCTAACTGACCCCAGCCTTGGCCTGGATTTTTCCTCTCCCTGCCCAGCTTGGCCCTCCCCTTGAACACTCCCTTGACCACCAGAGCCTCTAAATAAGATGCAATTGTGATCCTTACTCCTCCAGTATCTGCTCAAGTGTCCCCTCAACGAGCTGCAGTTTGAGAAGCACTGACCCAGTCCAAACTCTTCATTCTCCATAAAGGGAAACAGAACGCGCATCTCTTACCTCCTCCCGTGCTACTTGCCACCTTGCACTATGGCCACACACAGAACACTCTGCACATTGCTCAGAAGAGGCACACACTTCTCCCTGCCACTCCCTTTTCCTGGACCAGTAAAGGGGAGTGTGACAAGATCACACAGCAGGTTGCTGTCAGGTTTGGTTCAGCAGTGCCTGGGCAGAGTGCTTCAGCACGTGCAGCTGGCAGGATCAGTGCAGCCACAGCTGAGAAAGGCTCTGTGGCCAGGAGATTAGCATCACCTGGGGAAATTGAGCAAAAGTAGTAAATATGCTGAGGATTATAAGAACAAAGTTTGTCACTTCAGGGAAAGACAAGGGCAAATATAGAAGAGTGGGGTGCAAGAATCAACTCTGTGTTGGATGCAAATGGCAGGAATTAGTGTGAATTCCTGGTTTTAGATAAATGGCTGGTTTTTCACTGGGTGCTCATATGGCAGGAGGGGCAAGAGAAGTCTTTGGGGCCTCATAAAGATACTAATCCCATTCATGAGGGTCTACCCTCTTGACCTAATCACCTCCCAAGGTGCTATCTTTAGTACTACCACATTGGGGGTGATAATTTCAACATAGAAATTTGGGGGGGACAAACAATCTATAGCAATGTGTGTACCTGTGCATTATGATACACACATCTATTACCTAGTTCTGTCCACCGAGAGAGGCTAGAAGGAGGTACCACAGTAGCAATGAGTAAACCTAGCACGCCTCTCCGACTTTAGTTTCTAAATAACTGTCCAAGGGCTCATTGGAGAAATGGCTGATTCCCTGGAACAGTGAAGTTGCAAGATGAGCCTGAAACATCCTATGCTGACAAGAGTGAAAGGACATGCTCAGAGAATGATGGGCCATGAGAAAAGGGGCTGTCACTCACTAAATCTGGGAAATACATGAGTATCAGAATGAGCAACACCACATTATATGCAGTCCAGGAAATAAAGTAGGAAGTCATGAGCCCATGCTGATAGAAACAAACAAACAAATGGGAGGGAGTGGAAAGCTCTTCCTCCAGCGGATTGTCGAATAACACACGTAGGAGGACCAACAGCATTAGAAAGTCATCATTTGACAACCATGCAAATAACAATTGATTCAGGCAAGAATTAGCAATAGATGCTAAAACCAGTGGGTAAAATCTTAATGAGGAACATGACATTTTATACCTTTGTTCTCATGGCCCCAAATATTCAAAAATTAGTAAGAGAAAAAGCCCCACTAATTCACCTTACAGAGGAAAAACCTGGCAGATAACACTTCAGTCAACTGATCAAAGTTAATGTTATCTGTAATGGAACAAATCCATATCATACGTCTTGATATGATATACTGAGGACACATCATTCCCGAGGTGTTCCTCAGGAACACCAGCCAAACGCAAATGGAGGGACATTCTACAACATCACTGGTCTGGACTCTTGAAAAGTGTCAAGGTCATAAAAAAACAAGGAGAGACTGAGAGAATATTCACCACTGGAGAAGACTAAACAGACATAACTTCATATAATATATGAGATTTCGGGCTCGGCACCTGCAGCTCAAGTGGCCAAGGCGCCAGCCACATACACCTGAGCTAGTGGGTTTGAATCCAGCCCAGGCCCACTAAACAATGACAGATGCAACCAAAAAATAGTCGGGTGTTGGTGTGGGTGCTTGTAGTCCCAGCCACTTGGGAGGCAGAGGCAGGAGAATCACCTGAGCCCAGGAGTTGGAGGTTGCTGTGAGCTGTGATGCCACAGCACTCTACCCAGGGTGACAGCTTGAGGCTCTGTCTCAAAAAAATAAATAAATAAATAAAAATAAAGAGAACCTTGTCGAAGAAGAATTATAAGGGTTTTGGCATTTAAAAACATCCCCTTAAGAG
>NW_003852585.1:1945007-2034169 GCF_000181295.1 Otolemur garnettii
AAAAAAAAAAAAAAAAATATATATATATATATATATATATGATCTGGGATTGGATCCTGGACCAAAAAGGAAACTGAGTAAAAGAAAGTTATTGATGATGATGCCGATGATGTTATAGATTGTTTTCTCTTTGTTTTTGCTACAAAGAGCATTAATTATTTGGACAATGAGAGAAATCTGAGTGGGGTCTGTGGGTTAGGCCATTATGTCAAACGCTAATTTCCTGATTCTCATCAGTGTACTATGGTGTATAGGAGAGTCTCTTCACTTTTGGACAACACACACTCATGTATTTGTGGGTAATGGAACATCATGTCAATAACTTCCTTTCAAACGGTTTGAAAAAAGTAACAATGCGAGAGAGAGAGCAGGAAAGAGAGAACTATAAGACATGGTAAAATGTTAACAATCAGGAATCTAAGGGAAGGTTGTACAAAAATTCTTTGTACTGTTTTTTTTAATAGTCCTGCCCCCAAAAGGTGTGCCATATACCCTAACATTGTGCCCATTAAGTGGGAGCACACCCATCCCCTTCCTTCCTCCCAGGGATTCTTTGTACTGCTCTTGCAACTTTTCTGTAAATTTAAAATCTTTTCAAATTAAAACATTTCTTTAAAAACTGGAATGAACTCAGGTCTCCTGCCCCCTTCTTTTCCACAGAAACAGACTTGTATGTTTGTTTTATTTTATTTATTTTTAACATGAGCTGCCTGTGACAGTCTTTTTCAGAGCCAGGCAGAACCTGTGAATGTAGCTTTACATGGTAAAAGGGACTTAGCAGATGTGATTAAAGATCTTCAGTTGTGAAAATTATCCAGGATTATTTGAGTGGACCCAATGTAATCACAAAGGGTTCTTATAAGAGGGTGGTAGGACAGTCACAGTCAAGAGAAGGTGATGTGATGATGGAAGCAGAGTCTGTGGCCACAAGCCAAGAGATGTAGGCACTCTTTAGAACAGTGTGTTTCAACCTTTTTATGTCATGGCATACTTGAACCTATAGTCAAACTTCTGATCAATTATATTGATCAAAAAAAGAGTATTAAAAAGTATATACTTACTGTGACTTGAACTTCTTTCAAAAATAATTTAATGCTCTTCTTTAAAATTTCAGATCAATGTCTATAGAGAACTCAAATTAATCCACATTAAACAAGCCAACACTTTTTGGGGGCAGGACTATTGAAAAAAGCAGTGCAAAGAATTTTCGTACAACCTTCCGTTAGATTCCCGATTGTTAACATTTTACCATATATCAATGGGCAAGAGAGAGAAATAGAACCTCCTCTAAAGAAGACAGATGAATGGCTAGCAAACATATTAAAAAATGCTCATCATCCCTAATTATTAGAGAAATGCAAATCAAAACCACCCTGAGATATCATCTATCCCAGTGAGAATGGCCGAGATCACAAAATCTCAAAACTGCAGATGCTGGCGTGGATGTGGAGAGACGGGAACACTTTTACACTGCTGGTGGGACTGCAAACTAATACAAGGTTTTTGGAAGGAAGTATGGAGAACCCTCAAAGAACTCAAGCTAGACCTCCCATTTGATCCTGCAATCCCATTACTGGGCATCTACCCAGAAGGAAAAAAAAATCCTTTTACCATAAGGACACTTGCACTAGACTGTTTATCGAAGTTTCATTTACAATCGCCAAAATGTGGAAACAGCCTAAATGCCCACCAACCCAGGAATGGATTAACAAGCTGTGGTATATGTTTACCATGGAATAGTATTCAGCCATTCAAAATGTGAAGACTTGGGCGGCGCCTGTGGCTCAGTGAGTAGGGTGCTGGCCCCATATACTGAGGGTGGCAGGTTCAAACCCGACCCCAGCCAAACTGCAACAAAAAAATACCTGGGCATTGTGGCAGGTGCCTGCAGTCCCAGCTACTGAGCAGGCTGAGGCAAGAGAATCACTGAAGCCCAAGGGATGGAGGTTGCAGTGAGCTATAACGCCATTGCACTCCACTGAGGGTGACAAAGTGAGATTCTGTCTCAAAAAAAAAAAAAATATATGGAGACTCTAAATCCTTTGTATTAACCTGGATGGAAGTGGAACACATTATTCTTAGTAAAGCATCACAAGAATGGAGAAGCAGGAATCCTATGTACTCAATTTTGATATGAGGACAATTAATGACCTAGTACACGGTGGGGGGTGGGGGAAGGGGAGAGCAGAGAGAGAGATAGAGAGAGAGAGAGAGAAGGAGGGAGGAGGTGGGGGAAAGGAAGAGCAGAGAGAGGGAAGGAAGGAGGGGGTGGGGATCTCAGTGTATGACACACATTTTGGGGGCAGGACACAAAATAAGAGAGACTTTACCTAACAAATGCAATCGGTGTAACCTGGTTTCTTGTACCCTCAATGAATCCCCAATAATAAAAAAATTAAAAAAATTTCAGATCAATGTGAGGGTACAGACAACAAGGTTACAATGTTGGCATTTGTTAGGTAGAGTCCCTCTTGTAGTTGTGTTCCTCACCCAAGAGGTGTGCCATATACCCTTATATTGTGCCCATTAAGTGGGAGCACATCAATCTCCTTCTCTATCTCCTCTTCTCCCCTCCCTCTTCCCCCAACTTGAATTTAAGTGAGGTTTTCTCTTGTGAGCATGTATTGGATCATCTACTGGCTTCATATTAGTATTGAGAACATTGGATACTTGCTTTTCCATTCTTGTGATACTTTACAAAGATGAATGTGTTTCAACTCCATCCACGTTAATACAAAAGATGTAAAGTCTCTGTCTTTTTTTTGGCTGAATAGTATTCCATCGTATACATATACCATTGTTTGTTAATCCATTCCTGGGTTGATGGGCATTTAGGTTGTTTTCACGTCTTGGCGATTGTAAATTGAGCTGTGATAAATAATCTAGTGCAAATGTCCTTATGATAAAGTGATTTTTTTCCTTCTGGGTAGATGCTTAGTAATGAGATTGCAGGATCAAATGGAAGGTCTAATTTGAGTGCTTTGAGAGTTCTCCATATTTCTTTGCAAACAGGCTATATTAGTTTGCAGTCCCACCAACAGTGAAAAAGTGTTCCCCTCTCTCCATATCTGCGCCAGCATCTGCAACTTTGGGACTTCATAATGTGAGCTATTCTCACTGGAGTTAGATGATATCTAGGCTGGTTTTGATTTGCATTTCTCTGATAATTAGGGGTGATGAGCATTTTTTTCATGTTTGTTGGCCATTCATCTGTCTTCCTCAGAGAAGGTTCTGTTCATGTCTCTTGCCCAGTGATAGGTGGGATTATGGATAAAAGATTGAAATCTAAGACATGAAACAATAAAAATCCTAGAAGAAAGTGTGGGAAAAACTCTTGATGATTTCAGCCTGGGGAAAGATTTTATAAAGACTTCAGTAGCAATCACAACAACAACAAAAATAAACAAATGGACTTGATTAAGTTTCACTAATGATTGTTAAAAATGTTCATGGCACACCTAAGATCCTCTCAGGTCTCACCGGTGTGCCACAGGACACTGGTTGAAAATCACTGCTTTAGAAGGTATGTAAGGCAAGGAATCAAATTCTCCTCTAGAGTCTCCAGAAAGGACCCAGCACTGCACTGACTGTAGCACAGTGAGATCCATTTGGGACTTCTGACCTCCAAAATGGAAAGATAGAAAATCTGAGTTGTCTTATGTCACTGAATTTGTGGTAATTTGTAGCAACCATAGGAAACTAATAAACTTTGTTTCCTCCACTGCAAAGGATGTGGGGCTCTCCAAGGCCCATACGTCTTGTTCATGTCCCCATCCCTTCCAGGGCTGTCTCACCTAAACCTTGACCCTTAGTTGGCACTCAGGAAATATTTGTTTACCTTCATTTGGACAGGGGTGGCATCGAGGGCAGAAGAGACATGGCAAATGTGTGACACTCTTGGGCTATGGTCACACCTCCAGCTTCAGGAATGGTAAGTGTACCTGCTGGGGGTCAGGATGGGGGGTATTTTAATGTATGGGAAAGGAATCCTAGACCCAAGCACTGTGCCCAGGAAGCATCCAGAAACTTGAGATGTGCAGGCGTCAGCTGGGCCCAGGTATTGAGCTCTAGACTCACAGGTTCTCTGAGTTGCTGGCCTTTGCTCTGCCATCCTAGTTAGGCAGGGACACTCACACAATGCCAGGGCTAGAAGGCCCTTCAAGGCAGAGCTGAGGCCCCTGCCCATCAGGTTGACAACCACTGATCTAGCCCCAAACCCCTACTTTCCAGGATGGGAAACAAGGTCCAGAGAGGGGGAGATACTTGCCCAAAGTCTCACAACCACTCAGGGGCAGAGCTGGGTTGAGATCTGGGGGATGGGGCCCCAGGTCAATGAGCTTTTCACTCCCCACAGCCAGGGAGGGGCAGAAAGGGGACATCTAGCACCCTGGGGTGTATCAGAATATGGGCCAATGCATGTTTTAAAAGGCATATTTAGTCATGGAAATGTTCTAAAAAGTGATTGTGGTGATGATTGCACAACTCTATAAATTTCCCTGAAAATCACTGAGTTGTGCACTTGCAATTTATGGTATCTACATTATACCTCAATAAATCTGTGGGGGAAAAAAGGCATTATAACATCTCTTTGGAAAACCCATAAAGAAAGCTATATTTTTCCAGCACACACTACTGGAAGTTAAGCCTGCATTAATATTTTTGTCTACTGAGGTGTGAGTTTAAAAAGTTTGGACCCCTGGGAAGCCCGCCAGGGACTTGTGGAGGCAGACGGCACACAGCTCCCTTCTGTCTACAGATGCCCATTCTCTGCCCTGAGAGCTCTGGGCGGAAAGGGAGATAAGCTACAAACAGAAATATCCAGAGTGCCAGGGGTATCCGGGAGCGCCGGGGATCCATGTTGCTAGGGGGAGCAGACCAAGTACCAGGGACTCCAGAGTGGGGAAAGGAACACGCAGGAGATGCAGTTTCTGGACTTTGCCCTGGTGCCCCGCCCCCAACCAGGTCCCTCCCGAGGCCCTCCCTCCCGCCTGCCAGCTGCCTCCGCCTGCCTGCCTTCCCTCCAGCTTTCCTTCAGCTCTATCCATTACCTTCTGTTTACAGCCTCTTCAGACAGTTTTCCTTGGCTTGATGCCAAGCCAATTTGAATTAATTTTCCAAGCATGACCCTGTGAGTCACTATATTAAATGTCTTCCAGATAGTTCTCATTGCCGCATACACGGTGCATTTGGCCAACCATCTGCAATCACAATGAGGTGCCCAGCCCAATGGAGTGGGGCCCAGCACTAGCAACAACAGCCCAAGAATGATGCTAGGCAGGCCAACCACAGACAGGCTCATCGTCATTGTTTTATCTATCTATCTATCTATCTATCTGTCTGTCTGTCTGTCTGTCTGTTTATCTGTCTATCTATCTATCATCTATCAGACTGTCTCGCTCTGTCACCTTATCTGGAGTGCAGTGGCATGATCACAGCTCACTGCAGGCTTGCACTCCTAGGCTCAAGCAATTCTCCCGCATCAGCCTCCTGAGTAGCTAAGACTACAGGTGCCTGCCACCATGTCCAGCTAATTTTTTATTTTTTGTAGAGGCAGGGTATCCTTGTTGCCTAGGCTGGTCTCAAACTCCTGGCTTCAAGCAATTTTCCTACCTCAGCTTCAGAAACTGCTGGGATTTTAGGTGTGAACTACCACCCAGCCTTTGGAAATTTAGAGGTAAGATAGCTAAGTAAAGACTGCCCAATGACTGCCTTTGTTTTATTTTACAGAACACTCTTACTGAGATATAATTCACATACCACATAACTCACTCATTTAAGTTCAATGCTTTGTAGTATATTCAGAGTTATGCAATCATTATCATTCAGTGCTCGACATTTTGCTTATACCCTTTAATATACTTTAATACACCCTCTTACCTCGGCTGCCCCAGCCCTGGCCCTAAGACCTTCTGTCTTTGTGGGCTTCTGACTCTGAGCTTTCATGTGAATGGAATCATGTTATATGTGGACTTCATTGGTCAGTTTTTTGAAAGGAAAATTTTCAAGGGACCGAAGAATAGGACTGTGGTGTGGGAAGTGGGTTCGTCTGTATTGAGAGGAATGTGAGCAGGAAAGGGAGAAACCCTATCTCTGTCTTTGCAGGAGCATTCCAAGGTAGAAGTTTTTTTTTTTCTTTTTTTGCATATACATGTGTTTATTAGGTTTCCACTTTTTGCCTTCACAAAACTAAAAAGGTTTAAAATTTAACAACAATAACAATGTTTAAGATAAGGACTAGAAACAAAAACCTCGTAAAGAATGAATGAAGATAAATACATTCAGAAAAGAAATCAGAGGATTGCTGCAACGGAGTATTAAGAAATAGCAATAATAGTAATGCAAAGAAAGTAACATTCACATTCAAATAAGAGTACACCTATTATAGAATGCTTTGACTCTGAAGTTCAGTATGGAGTCATCAATTAACTTCTTCTTATTATTGTCCCAAAGTCTCAAAAAATAGACAACTAATATTTATAAATAAAAATAGAAGATAATTTCAAAAAACAGATCATGACAAATCTTATAGACAATAGAAAAAGAAGAAATACTTCAAAGTCATTCTGCTTCATCTGGATACACCTGATATTAAAATTGGAAAAAATATATTATTATAAAGAGGAAATTATAAACATAATTCACTTTTAAATGAGGATGCAGTATCCTGTATCCTAAACAACATATTAACAAGTTGGAGTAAAAATTAATGTTTAAGTAATGTACTTTAGTCAAAATCGAATCCAATTTATGTGAGATTTAGTTACTATTTTCTTTTTTTTCTTGTCCTTTCCCTCACCCCCTCCGTCCTTCTCTGCCTGCTCTCCCCTTCCCTCGTGCCCCACCATGTCATTAATTGTCATCAATTGTCCTCATATCAAAGTCGAATACATAGGATTCATGCTTCTCCATTCCTGTGATGCTTCACTAAGGATAATGTGTTCCACCTCCATTCAGGTTAGTACGAATGCTGCAAAATCTCCATTTTTAATGGCTAAATAATATTCCCAAAGGGGAATTTTTAAACGGTTGCCCCCATTCGGTGTAAACCAGCTCCACCTGGCCATGGCCTCTCCCCCAGGGGTAAGGCCTAGGGCCCTGTGCCCACAGACACCTACCCTTCCTGTGCCTTCATTGCACCCCTTTACCCCCAGCCTGGCCTCTCCTGGAGCTGCCACTGAGAGGAGAGAGAGAAGGAGAGCTGTTTGGCGGGGGGCTGTCTTCTCTTGCCCACCATGCCAGAGGTACACACCCAGCATACACACACAGGCAGCCAACTGGACAAAGAGCAGCTTCTCCACCTGCTCACAGAGTCCATTTCCTGAATGGTACCTGCCACCATGTTAGTCTATTGTCCACCTCCTCCCTTCTACTCCTTGCTGAAGCAAACTGACCTTTCTCCACTTCACAAGAGCATCACTGAGAACGTTGGCACCTCCCCACGGAGTTATCCCCTGAGTCACTGTGTAAATCCACAAAACTTGAACTTCTCAAGGTTGGAAGCTTAGAGGTCTGGCCCGGACTACTACATGCAGCATGAACCCATCCTCAGCAGCCCAGCCAAGGGATTGTCTAGGCCAGGTGTCCTCAAACGACAGCCCGCGGGCCACATGCGACTTGCCGAGGACATTTATCCAGCCTGCTGGGTGTTTTTGTCGCCGCTGCCTGTCCTGCTTAGCAGCCGACTCGTCTCAGGGCCCGCAGTCTGGCCCTCCAACGATCTGAGGGACAGTGAACTGGCCCCCTGTTTAAAAGCTTGAGGACCCCTGGCTAGGCTCTGCTTGCACACCTTCAGTGTCCTGCTCCTCACTACCTTACAAGGTAGCTCCTTACCTTTTGGTAAAGCCTTGTGGAAAATCCTCTCCTCCCTTGAGCTGAAGCCTGCTTCTCTATGCCATCCTTCCATTGCTCCAATTTCAACTATTCAAGCTCGAGGATGAAGTCAAACTCTTTCTCTCCCGATAGCCCTAAAGATACATGAAAACAGATACTAGCTCACCTTGAGTCTTCTCTTGTGCAGCTGAGAATAACAACCATAATTATATCAGCACTGCCTACATTTATTAGGTGCAACACACACACAACACAAATGGATTGGCTGAGAATTTCCTTGTCCTAAGGCTGGAGAATCAGAAAAATCAGTGGTATAATTCAGTCCAAGTCCAAAGGCCCAAGACCCAGGAGCTCTGATGCCCAAAGGAAGGAGAAGATTGATGCCCCAGCTCAAAGAGAGAGAGAAAGAGAGAAAAAACTTACCTTTTCTCTGCCTTTCTGTTCATTTAGGGCCCTTCACAGATGGGCTGATGCCCACCCACATTGAGGCAAAGGGATCAGCTTCACTCAGTCTACCAATCCAAATACTGATCTTTTCCAGAAGCACCCTCATGGACACATCCAGAAATAATGGTTTACCAGATGTCTGGGCATCCCTTACCACAGCCAAATTGGTACATAAACTTAAGTATCACATTCATTTGTGGTTTTGGCGTCATATGTAAGAAACCATAATCTAATCTAAGGTCACAAAGTTTGACATCTATTATAGTTTTAACTCTTAAATTAAGGTCTCTAATCTATATTGACAGACTCTGGTATGAAGTAAAAGGTCCAAGTTCATTCTTTTGCATGTGAATATATAGTTGTTCAAACATCATTTGTTGACAAGATCATTCCTTCCCTTATTTGAATTAGGATGACATACTTGTAGGAAATCATTTGGCCATAAATGTGAGGTTTTATCAATATTTCTCAGTTCTATTCCATTGACATATATGTTTGTCCTTATACCAGAACTATGCACATGCAACTTTTTATTCAGGGATATCAAGATAATATAAGTGCAAGGAATTAACCCTTTGAGGCAGATATGGTTTTAATTTTGATAAAGTCCAATTTATGTATTTTTTCTTCAGTTGCCTGTACTTTTGTTGTAATAGGAAGGAAACTAGTGCAAAAGTCACAAAGATTTACCCTAAGAATTTTATACTTTTATAGTTGTGCCTCTCGTATTTAAGTCTTTGATCCATGTTGAGTTAATGTCAAGGATGGCTGGTTTGATTTACATTCTGTGTAGTTCAAAGTCCCAGTTCCCTCAGGCTGCTGTTTCACTTTGAATTTCTGAAGGTGAGGTTCATTCAGTGCTCATTTTGCTATAACTTGATCAAGAAATTTGGGAAAAGCAAGAATCTACTGGTGCCACCTGGCCTGAGGAGCTTCTCACCACACTCCCACACTTTTTGGAGAGAGGAGCTGAGCACAAGATTTTTAATGGACCCCGTCCCCAACCCCAATCCAAGCCCCCTTTCAAATGAAGAAACTTTGGTTCTGGATGGGAGTTGGCCAACCCATGGTCACACAGCCAGCAGGTTCATAGCTCAAATCCAATCTGTTTTCTGATTCTAAATCCTTGTTCTTTCTAGTCTTCCATGATGTCTGCCTACAATGAAACAAGCAAAAATCAGCCAGAGACAGAAGGCCAGGCCAGTGGAGAAAGAAGGAAAGATAGTGAATTTATAGCAGATCACTCAATGAGTATCTGTTAGCAGTGAAGGACTGGAATAAGAGAATTTCTGGGTCTTTTAGAAGAATAAGAGTAACATTTGTGGCAGTGTGGGTAATTTCTGAGAAAGCAAGCCATGGGAAGAAGCATAAAGGAATTGAGATGATTTCACCTGCCCAAAAGGCCTAACAGTAAATGAATTGTGCTTTTCCAGACTACAGATGTTCTGTTCAGAAGCTATTGTACACTTGCCCTGAAAAGCAAACAAGAGCAAACAAAATGGGCTTCCGTCATGGTAGGAGAGATTTACATTAACTCCCAAGAAGAGCTTCTAAGAGTGGAGTTGTTAATTTAAAAAATTCTTTAAGGATGAACTTGAAACAGCCCATCCACTGGCACCTTTTTAGCCTAACGTGTATCCTCTCCTGGGGCCAGGACCAGTTAGCCTTGGACTAGTGGTTACCAAGCACATAGCATGTACAGAGCAATGCCACCAGGACTGAAGGCACCAATCCCTCCAGTTGTCAGGGGAGGAGAGGCTATATCATGCAGGAAAGCTAGAGATTTTGCCTTGTCGCATTTCCAAATGGGAAAATCATCTACATAAGACACAGAATAACTAGGTTGCAAAGTTTCCTGCTTCCCTTTTAACTCTCACTGGTGGTCTTTGGAAAGACTCTGCATTAATTTATCTAAAAAGGCACTTTACTGTGGTGGGCCGAATGACAGCCCCAAGATATTCATGTCCTAATTGCAGGAACCTGTGAATATGTGACCTTATATGCTAAAAGGGACTTTGCAGATGTGATTAAATAATGATCTTGAAGTGGGAAGATCATTTTGGATTTTCCAGGTGGGCTTAATGTCATCACAAGGGTCCTTGGGAGAGGGAGGCAGGAGAGTCAGATAGAGATTTGAAGATGCTGAGCTGCTGGCTTTGAAGATGAAGGAAGGGGCCTTAAGCCAAGGAGTGCTAGTGGCCTCTAAAAGTTGGAAGAGGAAGGAAATGAAGTCTCTCCTAGGCCTTCAGTAGGAATTCAGCCCTGCTGATACCTTCATTTTAGGAATTTCTAATATCCAGAACAGAAAAATAATGTAGTTGTGTTGTCTGAAGTCACTAAAATTATGGTAATTAGCTGCAGCAGTAACAGAAACTAGTATATTCACTAAAGTTAAGGCCCATCTTACTATTATAGACCATGACAGAGTAAGGGAAAATACCAATTATCTTAAAGAATGAGGTGCAGGTTATTAAGTAAACTTAGGTTTCCTTGTTGCATGTCAATTCAATGTAAGTGATAATTTAAAAATATGGGAGGGGCTTGGCCAAAGATGGTGGGCTCTCTCCATTGATGGTTCATGGTCAGTGACAGATGGAGCTCCTCTTCCCCCACTACTGAACTTGACTAGTCTAAAAACAAAATTTAAAGACAACAAAAAAATTTTGTGGAATTAATCCAATATAATTAAACAAAACAACCATGTAATAACAAGGTAGTTGAGGGTGAGACCCTTATATAAGAACAGTGAAATAAGAACTATACATATGTATACTGCATACCATGGCCAGATACATAGTATACAGTACAGATACTAAATAGTACATAACCAGAATCCATAGCACATTTAAATAGCTTTATTGAGATATAATTCACATTCCTTACAATTCACCCATTTAAAGTATATAATTTAATGGTTTCTAGTACATTCACAGAGTTGTGCAATCATTACCACAGTCAATTTTAAACATTTTCATCACCCCAACAAAGAAACCCCATGCCTTTTAGCCAACATCCCCCCATTACCTCTAGTCCATCCCCCAAACCAGCCTTATGAAACCACTAATCTACTTTCTGCCTCTATAGATTTTCCTGTTCTGGATATCAGGAATTATACAATAAGTAGTCTTTTATGACTGGCTTCTTTCACTTTACACAATTTTTTTCCCTGGTTCATCCATGCCATAACATGATTCAGTACTTCATTCCTTTTTTACAGCCTAATCATATGGTTTTCTTTCCTATTCATCAGTTGATGGACATTTAGGTTGTTTCCATCTTTGGGCTATCATAGGTACTGCTGCTGTGAACATGGGTGTACAGCTTTCACTGGATCCAAGTTTGGGGTGGAGGAATGCTCACCATTGCTGGCAGCCTCACTAAGCTTTGCTTGCTTGATCAAAGCCAGCCAGGAGATTGATTGTTTCATGGGTGTCTGGAGCTATCCATGTTAGTTTCTCCATCTACTGTCAGGAGGCTGGCCAATCTTGTCTATCCCAGCCCTGGAGATGGCAACTACTCATCTCACATCCTAGCTAGCAAAGGAAGGAAAACACAGATCACACTGCATAGGAGGACCTGTCAGCTTTGCTCCAAAGCATGAAGTTATTGCCAAGACTGTCTGGAAAGTGTTGTGGGTTGAATAACATCCCCTAAAAAGATATGTTGATGTCTTCACCCCTGGTACCTGTGAATGTAATCTTATTTGGAAAGAGGTTCTTTGGAGATATAATCAAGTTAAAGTAGGATGTACTGAGGTAGAATAGGCCCTAAATCCAATGACGTGTCCTTGTGCAAAGACCATGCAAAGAAACAGGGACACAGAGGTATATGAGGAGAAGGCCATGTAAAGACAGAGGCAGACATTGGAGTGATGCATCTACCAGCCAAGGGAGCTCAAGAGTTGCCAGCAGCAGTCAGAAGCTAGGACAGAGGCCTAGAACAGATTGTTTCCTAGAGCTTCAAGGGGAACATGGCCCAGAGTGAATGTTTGGTGAGTGAATAAGCAAATACAGCCAGCCCTCTGTGTGCATGGGTTCTAAATCTCCAGATTCAACCAACCCCAATATTCAAAATATTCTGGGGGGAAAAGCTAACACTCATCAATTAAAAAATACTATGCATGTAAAAAAAAATATGGTATAACAACATGTTACCTAGCATTTACATAGTATTAGGTATTATAAGTAATCTAGAGATGATTTAAAGCATACAGGAGGATATGTATGGGTCGTGTGCTAATATGTCATTTTATATAGGGACTTGAGCATCTGTGGATTTTGGTATCCACAGGAGTTCCCAGAACCAATATCCCAAGCACAGTTGAGGGTACAAAATAGAAACTCATACAGGCCTGGTGATTGTTAGATAAGCCAAGAGATACTTAAGAAAGAGCCAGGAAGGCCCTTGCTAAGGTCAGATCACAAAACAGCCTGGAAAACTATATGTGCTTCCATGGCCCAAGGCAGAATTTCTAAGGCCCACAGACTTGTGCTCCTTCCCTCCTCACTCTCTGATCCACTAATGGCCCTTAGAGCCTGGAGGATGGTCCAGATCGGGGGTAAGAGCTAAGGCGTTCACAGGAGTTCCTTTTATTGCATGTGATTTCACTCCAATTGAGGTCTTGCTTCAATTTTTCACCCAAGACTCTGATGTTCCTTTAAATTAGCAGGCCTTGTTTGAAAGGAAGAGTGAAGTACATCAGAAGTTTCAGTGGTTTCTTGGAGGAGATCCTGCTGGGGAGGCTTGTTAAGACAGTAAAAGAATTCCACTTGTGACCACGTTCTGCCCTGATGCTGTTAGATAGCACTTTCGGATGCCCTAGCAGAGTTGGGTAGGACAAGGTCTGCCCACAACCCTAGGCTAAACTAGCAGGATCCTGTACACTAGACAAGCCGGCTTGCTAGGATTTAAGGGTGTGGCCCTCTTCTATGTCTCCTGTTATTCCATAGAATATTCCAGCAAGTTCCAGAGGACTTCATTGCACATAACAGGAACCAGGCCAGCCTAGACTATCCTTGGTGAGGAGCAAATGGACACCAAATGCCCAGCTCTTGAGCCCAAACTTCTGTTTGCAGTAGCTTTCTAAAGAAGATCACATCTGGGCTGGGCATGGTGCCTCATGCCTGTAATCCTAGCACTCTGGGAGACTGATCAGGAAGATGGTTGAGGTCAGGAGTTCGAGACCAGCCTGAGTAAGACTGAGACTCTGTCTCTAGTAACAACAGAAAAATTAGCTGGGCATTGTGGTGGATACCTGTAGTCCCAGCTACTCAGGAGGCTAAGGCAAGAAGAGTGAGGTTGCTGTGGGCTAGGCTGAGGCCATGGCACTCTAGCCTGGGCAACAGAGTGAGACTGTGTCTCAAAAAAAAAAAAAAATCACATCAGGGGAGTTGTATCTGTTTCCTGTGGCTGCTGTAACAAATTACCAACAGTTGGTAGATTAAAACAACATATTTACTTGCTTATGTTTCTGGAAGTCCGAAGTCCAAAATCAATTTCACAGGGCCCAAACCAAGGTATATGCAGGGCTGGCCTTCCTGAGGAGGCTCTAGGGCAGAAAACATTTCCACGTCTTTGAAATATTTTAGAGTGGCCTTCTTTACATTTCTTGGCTCATGGTCCCTGTCACCATCTTCAAAGCCAGCAATGCAGTATCACCCTTCAGTGGGTGATGTCCTTCAACGTCCTTCTGCCTCTCTCTTCTGAGGACACTTGTGATTTTATTTCAAGTCCTCCCAGAAAATCCAAGATAACCTCCCCATCTCAAGAACCTTAACTAAATCCCATCTACAAAGTCCCTTTTGCTGTATAAGGTCACATTCACAGGTTCTGAGAATCAGGATGTAGTCATCTTTGCAGGCCTCCCATTATTCAGCCTTCCACAGTTGTAGAGGAGAAACTGTGTGCCTGTGAATTTGGGGTCTACATTGACCAAGCCAAACCTTCCTGGTAAATGGCAATGGGAGAGACCTCATGATCCCTCCAGAGGCTCCCTTTCTGCTGGTCTAAGTTCCAGCAGCCACTTGTCCCAGGCCTGCTCCACATTCCCCAATGACTGCTTCTTATCAGTAGGCCCCTTACTTTTGCACGCTGATGTATCATGGCATTTCCCAGCTTTTGTATACATAGTAGAGTTCCTTATGTACACAGCAGAATGGGCCACATCTACTCCCCCAAGAAAAGCCCTGCTGTCAATGTCTAAACTTTTTCCAAGGACATAATTCCAGTCTCCCTGACTGCCCTCATGCACCCTCACTGCCTCAGAATGACCTTCCCAATGTTCATGTCTCCCCATGTCACACCCTGATAAGCCCATCAGGTTGGTGGCTGGATCAAGCTTCCCACTCAGCTTCCAGGCATCCAATGATCAGGCCCTGTAGGTGAGTCAGCCCCGTCTCCACCAACACCTCCCTATACTCCACTGATTTCCAACTGGTGTGCTCTGAGAGGATCTTAGGTATGCTGTAAACATTTTTAAAGATCATTAATTAAATTATGTTTGAAAGAAGTTTGAAGCACAGTAAGTATATTATTTTATTTACTCTTTTATTTGATCAACATAATTTGAGTGTGCCACAGAAGTTTAACTACAGGTTCAAGTGTACAGGGAGATATAAAAGGTTGAAAAACACTGCTGTATTCCCATGTCTCTAGGCTACTTTTTGTCTCCTGGAACAAACCATACAACTGCTACCTTTGTACCATTGCTGGTGCCATTCCCTCAGCCTGGAATGTTCTCTCTTCTCAGATCCTCCAGATGTACTCAGCTTTCACATCTCCACATACTTGAGAGCAGTGAGGAGGCAGTAAGGAGTACATGCTCCCTGGCAGCAGACCCTTGCCAAATCACATACAGTATCTCCTTGAGTCATGATATCGCTCAGCAAGGCAGGAAAGACTACACCTGGTATTCTCTAGATATTAAAACTAAAGCACCAAGATGAAAAGTGACTCACTCCAGGTCATCTAGCTAAAAGGTAATGACGTCTGTGATTGGTTCAATAATGACCCCCAAGGATATCCACATCGTATTCCCCAGAACTTGTAAATGTTACCTTATGTGGCAAAGTGACTATCAGATGTGATTGCATTAAGGACCTTGAGACGGGTAGATTATCCTGGATTGTTAGATCAACCTAAATACAGACACAAGTGTCCCTCTAACGGGGAGGCATAGGGAGATGAGACACAGAAGAGGAGAAGAAATGAGAATGGAAGCAAGAGCTTGGTGTGATGCAAGGAAGGGGTCTGGGGCCAAGGAATGCACACAGCCTCTAGAAGCTGGAAAAGGCAAACGTTCTCTCCTAAAGTCTCCAGAAGGAACCAGCCCTACATTCACCTTGATTTCGGCACAAGGAGACCAATTTCGGATATGTGACCTCCAGAACTGTAAGAGAATAAATGTGTTGTCTTAAGCCACTAAGTTTGTGGCAATTTGTTACCCAGCCATACTAAACTAATACCAAGCCAGATGTGAACTGAGATCTCTCTGGCTTCAGAATTCATGTTCATTCTTCTCTCTGTGTGGCTTTGCAAGGGTCACTTGCTCTAGGACAATTTACCTCACTGTCTTCTCTGGCCTTCAACTTCTGTGTATCCGTTATTCACTTTGAAGGTCTGTCTGACCCGTGCCACTAGAAGCCCCCTCATGCTGAAGACTGGATTGTGGAGATGTATGTGTTCTCAGTAATCTGCAAGGAGTCTCAAATATGTATGAATGGCAGCATACAGCCCACTGGGCTCATGGGGGTTATTGGCCCCTATGCCCTGACATCAAGGTTATTTAGGAGATCTCCGCTCCTAACACACAGGGAAACCTCACATCAGTATGCAATGATTTTTAAATTGAGATAAAATGTGCCTAAGAACAAATTTGCTTTAGAAATTCTGATACATGCTGCACTGTACGGTTCCACTTATGTGAAGTACCTCAAGCAGTCAAATCCATAAAGAGAGAAAGTAGAATAGAAATCGCTAGCGGCAGGGGCAGGGAGCAGTGGAGGGTCGCTGTTTAATGGGTATGGAGTTTCCATTTGGGATGATGAGAAAGTTCTGGAGATGGCTGGTGGTGATGGCTGCACAACACTGTGAATGGACTTAATGCCACTGAATTGTACACTTAAAATGATGAAAATGCTAACTTACATTATGCATATTTTGCCATAATAATTTTTTTTAAATGCCACTTAACTGTTATAAAAAGTACTATTGGTAGTTTTTAGTATCTTCACAGAGTTGAGCAATTGTCACCATAGTCGATTTTAAAATATTTCCATCATCTCCCAAATAAACCCTGCACCCATTAAGCAGTCATTCTTTATCCCTTTCTCCCCCAGGCTCCAGGAATCACTCATCTGCTTTCTCTCTCCAGGGATTTGTCCATTCTATACATTTCATATAATCACACAATATGTGCCCTCCTGTGTCTGACTTCTGTCACATAACAGAATGTTTTTAAGGTCCACCTGTGGTGCAACATGTGCCGGTATCACAATCCTTTTTATGGATAAATAATATTCCACTGATGACAGAACACATTTTGTTCACCTATCCATTACTTGATGGTACTATAAATGAGCTTTGGCTGCTATGACTATTTGTGTAAAAGTATTTGTGTGAACATGAGTTTTTATTTCTCTTGAGTATGTATCTAGCAGTGGAATTGCTGGTTCATATGGTAACACTGTGTCAAGACGCAACTTGCAATAGAATCTGGGACATCAACCCTGGGATATTAAGTGTGTCGCAAAATTCACTAGTTTGAGTTTCAGGTCCGCTCTTGAGCCAAAATGACCCCAAGAATAGGATTTCAGGTATGGGATGGATGGCCCACTGACATATCTGGAATCTGCTTCATCTATTATCTTTCTAATCATCACTTTAGGCTAGAAAAACCTTTGCCTTAAGACCTGTTGGGCCAGACTCTAAAATCAGCTTGTGAAAGTGCTGCCCCACAGCCTCCTTATTTGTGAGAATTTGTCCACACTTCATGCACAAATAACTATTATTTTTATTGAATGTTCCTCAACCTGATCCATCCAAATGAATCTCTTTGAAGACATGCCACCTACAGATCAGAGATTTTCAACATCATTTGAACTGTTTCCAAGTACAATCTGTAACAATTTCTTCATTTTCACAATATTTGCTCTTTGAAACAGCCATTGAGCTTGTGCATTTAAAGGGGGAGTGGGATTTAGAGAATGTCGAGCAAGCTAAATGGTTTGGTTTGGTTCATTCTGTTCTGTGCCCATGAATAGCGCCTGATTCATGGACCGCAAGGGGAATGCTGAACAGGATAGGCTCGTCATGGGGTACAGCAGAATTAGACTCTCTCTCCCACCAGATGGGCAAGCCAGACCCCAAATACGCACAAATCCTTTGATAACCATTTACAATTCCAAACAACCCACAGGAAATGGGACCCTTGATAAGAGAAGCAGCTTCACTTGTAAATTACAAGCATTAACTTACTAACATTTAAACCAGCAATTATCCCCACTTCAAATGCTGGGCTCCATTGGAAAGAGTCAAGTTGTTCATCTGTTGGGTCAGTAACTGGTCCCTCCTGTGGTTTGTTTACAAGTGAAAACCCTGCTGCTAGTTGAGAACCATTCTGCTTGATTTGGACTTGGCAGAAGAACCTGGTACAAAGGAAAAGGCCTCTTCAAAGCAGGGAGAACAGGGTGGCAGGTGCAGCCCCCAGGGAACCACTGAGCAACCACAGCCCAGGAAGCCACACCACCCACATCTCTATGGTGGTACTGAGTCCATGTGAAGGCAGGAGGGCTGGTTTATGCTACTGTTATGTTGCTGTGTGACCTTGGCCAAATTGCTCCCCCTATCTGGGCTTTAGTCTCTTCATCTGCAAATGCGGGGGCTGAAGCAGATGACACTGAAGGAGGCTTCTGCTCTATTGTGCTGTGCTTGAAAACCTCCCATGTACCTTTCAACGCAGATCTAATGAAGAACTCTGCAAGGGCGTGGATTACATTTAAATGGCAGTATTTCATTTTCAAACAACAAAGGCGTACATTGAGAAATGCACTTTATCATTGTGTTGTCTGAAAAGCACAGACTGGGCCTCAATTCAGCAACTAGACCCTGGCCTTGGTCTGTGCAGACTCCTAGGAATTGTTTCAGTGTGTTTGCCCTCTCCTCTCCCCCATTCATCCTATTTCTAAAGAGAAGAAGATGCCTTCTCTTGACAACTAAAAGCTCCCAGCAGCTTTCTCGCAGTCTTACTCTCTCATCTCCGGATCACAGGGTGCGCTTGGAAAGGTGTGAAGAAAAATGTGCTTATGGTTCAGTCCAGCCACAGGCAGGACATGGCAAAGCCTCATAGGTGTGTCTCAAATTTTGGTTAGACTAAACAAAGGACCTGCAAAACCCACTTTTTGTTTTTCTGTAGCAGTTTTGGAAACCTTGCCTTCCATGTTATCCTGGCTCAAACTCAGTGAAGGAGGTGAGTGAATCATAGGGCCTCCACTTTGGAAGGGACCTCAAAGGGAGACTAGAGAACCAGGCTTCAACATCCCCCAGAGGCCAGCGGGCCGGGTTAGCTATCTCAAGGAATGGAAACTTTCTCCCTATGGAGGCAGCTCCTCCATCTTGAGGTTGTTCTGGCTCTAGAAAGCTGCAGAATCCATCACCCCATAGCTTGTTCTTTTTAGCCTTATTGCCACAAGTTGAGGTCACGCCCAGCAGAACACATCGCCCAGGAGTTTCCCCGAGGCCTCTCTCCCATCATGCTTTTCCCTTTTGCCCTTACATTCACCTTTTCTCCCGTCAGACACTCTCCCAGGTTATTACTTGTTTGAAAATTCTGAGTTTCCTTTAACATCCTCATCATTGGTTCCTGGAGTAAATCCAGCCTGTTAATGTCTCTCAGAGAGGCGGCAGGTGCCCAGAACAGGGCATGCATCCAGGCACTGTGGGCTGACCAGTACCAGGTTCTTCATCTCCCTCCTCTAGAGCAGAGCAAGCTCCCAACAAGGATAAAAAATGTCCAGATCCTTCCATTGTGGTTCAGGAAGCATCTATAACTATCTTAGTCTGTTTTCTGTTGCTTGTAACAGAATACCTGAAATTGGGTAACTTCTAAAGAAAAGGAATTTATTTCTAACAGCTATGGAGGCTGAGGAGTCTCGGCTACATCTGGTTAGAGCCTTCTTGCTGGTGGGGACTCTGCAGAGTCTTGAGGCAACACTGTGAATCACCTGGTGAGGGGGATGAACACTTGCTCACTCAAGTCGCTTTTCCTTTGCTATGAAGTCACCAGTCCCACTCCTATATAGCCCATTAATTTGTTAAGCCACTAATCCACGACTCTATTAATCTCTTCATGGGGGCTAAGCGCACATGACCCAGTGATTTCTTAGAGGCCCCACCTCTCAATACTTTCACACTGGAAGTTAAATTTCAACATGGGAGGCCAGGTGTGGTGGCTCATACCTGTAATCCTAGCACTCTGGGAGGCCAAAGCAGGTAGATTACTTGAGCTAAGGATCCAGACCAGCCTGAGCAACAGTGAAAAAGCGTCTCTGCTAAAACAATAGAAAAACTAGCTGGGCGTTGTGTCAGGCAACTGTAGTCCAAGCTACTCTGGAGGCTGAGGCAAGAGGATTGCTTGAACCCAGAAGCTGGAGGTTGCTGTGAGCTGTGATGATGCCACAGCACTCTACCCAGGGGGACAGAATGAGACTCTGTCTCTGAATAAATAAATAAATAATAAATTTCAACATAGGCTTTGGAGGGGACATTCAAACCATAGCAGTAACCCAGATGTTTCTCTCACTGTGTCTCCTTCCCTTCCTACCTACTTAGCCAAAGTAATAATCGTTAAAACAAAACAAAAAGCTATTACTTCTTGAGAGCTTGCTATGTGCCAGGCACTATTCCTTATACTTTCTGTGAGTGTTAATGTGCTCCCTTTACAAAAGCCCTAAGACTTAAGTGCTATTATTTTCCTCATTTTGCAGATCAGGTCCGGTTAGAAGCAAGGTAACTTGTCCATAGTTACACAGGCTGGTTGGCTACAGAGTCCATGCTGTCTACCTCTATAGCTGAATGCCATTCTCTGTATACTGAATGACCAGTTTCTGTAGTCTCCCACTAGCAATAAGCAATACCAAACCCAAATATTGGCTTCAGAGGCCCCCTTCTCCATGCCTTAGGTCCATGATACAAGGTCCACCATATATAGACCTTTCCCTAGTACCAGGAAGGCTAAAGGCCATGGATACTCACCTTGGCTCTCTTATACTTCCCCCAAATGGAGCCCTGGAATAACAAGAACCCCTGCTGGCTTGGCTTTGTTTACTAGCTCTCATTTCAAGGTCAAGGCAAGGCAGAGGGCAGCAGAAACCCATTCTGTAAAGCTCTTCTGGATAAAAGCAGAAAACCCCATTCCCACTGTCCTGGCCTTTGTGAAAAGGGCTTGGGGGACTTGGCCTGTCTAGAAAGATTGTGGAGATCTGGACCCTAACTTCTTAGATACATTCTGCCAGGACCACCCAGGAAAATACATCTGTTGGGGACCCCTTGAATCCTTTTGCTGAAGCAGTGTTGATGTGGAATCAATTCTATTTTTTTTCTGGCTGCAAACCATGTACTATGCATTTGTCTACCTGAGAGGGAAGAATTAGCAAGCCAGGCTCCCTGGGTTCACATCCTGGTGCTGCCACTTACAAGCTGAATGACCTTGAACAAGCTATTTTATTGTGTCTCAGGTTCCCCTACTGTAAAATGAATATAAAAATAGTACCTATGTGCCTCAGTCCTCTCAGGCTGCTATGTCAAGATACCATAGACTGAGTTGCTTAAACAGCAGAGATTCTTATACTTCTGGAGCCTGAGAAGTCCGAGATCAAAGTACTGGCAGATTCAGTTACTCGGTGAGGGGTCCCTTTCTGGCTTGCATACTAGCCTCCCATGGTAGAGGGACACAGCGCTGGTGTCACTTCCTCTTCTTATAAGGGCACTAATCTCATCATGGAGGCCCCACCCTCAGGACCTAATTACCTCCCAAAGTAGGGTGACCAGATTCTAACATCTGTAAGACGGGACAACATGGGGGGAGGCGGAGTGGGGGCAGAGCGGGGGCGTGGGGCCGGGGATGGCGCAGGGCAGGGCCTGACAACAAGGCAAACTTTGATAAGCAGTTCTCGCTAATACCTTCTCAGCAGTTATTTATTACAGTTTAACATTATAAAATCAACAAAAATAATATAAAACTCATATTCTGGCGAAACAGCCATATGGCAGCCAAAAACCATATATTCCCTTCTTGTTCTCCAGCCTGTTCATGCATTCTTTCCAAAAATCAGGACTTTTTAAAAACACCACAGGACGTGGGAAAAATTGTTGAAAAGCGGGACTGTCCCGCCAAAATCGGGACGTCTGGTCACCCTATCCCAAAGGCCCTACCCCTTAATACCATCACCTTGGGTGTTAGGGCTTCAATCATGATTTTGGGGGGTGGATGAGACACATTCAGTCCATACACTCTTATGCTATCTCAAGGTTTGGGCGGGCACTGGGGAGTTAACGTGTGTTAATGTCCAGTGTAGAGCAAGTGCTCAGTACACACTTGTCAACTGGTTTCTTTATTTTAATGGCAGTTTTATTGAGATACAATTCATGTACCGTGTAATTCACTCTTTTGAAGTGTACAATTCAGTGAGTTTTAGTATATTGCCAAGGTTATACAACCATCACCACTATCTAATTACTATAGCTATCGCCCTTTGAAACTTCCATCCACTTCTAGCAGCTGGCAAACACTAATCAACTATTTGCACCCATGGATTTGCCTAGTATAGACATTTCCCATAAATAGAATCATACAATATGTGGTTGTTTGTGCCTGACTTTTACTTTTAGCATCATGTTTGTAATGCTCATCCACATCGTAGCAGTCTGCCTACTTCCTTCCCTTTCACAGCCAAATAATACTGCATTATATGTATATGCCGCGTCTTGTTCATTCAAATAATTATCTACTCGTCTACTGATGAACATTTATGTTGTTGCCACTTTGGCTATTATGAATAAAGGTGCTCTGAATATTTGAGTGTAGGTCTTTGTGTGGACTTGTGCTTTCAATTTTCTGTTCATATACCAAGCAGTGGAAGTGCTAGGTCCTGAATATGGATAACTCTACAGTTAACTTGTTGATGAACCTCCAAATTGTTTTCCGTAGTCGCTGTTTCATTTCGAACTCTCACCAGCAGCCTATGAGGGTTCCAATTTCTCCATATTCTCACCAACGTTTGTCACTATCTGCCTTTTGGATGCTAGCCTCCCTAGTGGCTGTAAAGTGGGATCTCATTGTGGATGAATTGCTTCCTGTAGTAAGTATTTATTGGCTTCATACTGGGGACAAGCCTCAAAGTGGCAAGAGACTTGGGCAACAAGGTTTTAGAGAGGAGGTGAATCTCTCAGGATTTGATGTGGGTGGTCAGACGTAGAGCAGGGAGACCTCCAGGAGGGGAGAATTGCCCAGACTGAACCCCAGAGGCATTAATGTGCTTATGTCCTTTTGGAAATAGATGAGTTTGTGCCATTTAGTGCAGTATCAGAAGTGTAAGAGGCATGCCAAAGACTGACACTTGGGGTGGCTAGAACCCCACCCTCCGTAGCTTGGTTTAAGCTTGAAAATAAGTTGCCATTTGTGGGCTGGAGACTGAAAGGAAGAAATCTGTTTCAGGATGAGCACTCTGCCTGCCTGATGGAGCCTGGGTTCATGTGGGCAGCCCTGAAGATAGTGGAACCAGAGAGGAGCTGGCCCAGGAACCTAGGCAGACCTAGTGGCTATAGTGAGGAGAAGGAGTCCCAGAAGACAGAGTGGGCAGACTGTGAGCAGACCCCCATTAGGGTATGTTCACATAGTTCTGTTCTGATCATTTAGCACAAGAAGAGTCTTGGAAAAATTCAAACGTCAGAGTTTCTAAGGGAAAATTCCCACAGATGACAGGGGCAAGGCTGGGGGCCAGGGTGCTGCTCAGTTCCCCATGCTCTGAGCCCAGGGCCGCCCCTACCCCTATTTCTGGAGTCTGATGGAAAGAAAGACTCAAGTGCCAGGAGCACCAAATATTTAGACATTCTTCCCTCTTCACCAAGCCAACTTGGCTAGTGTTCATTTTGCACCAAGAACATGCACAGCTCCTGGAGAGAAACTCAAGGTAAGATGTTGTTGCCACTTAACAGCTTTTTTTTCAGTCTTGGTAAAATATACATAACATAATGTGTCCCTGGTGTCCTAAAGTTTTCTCTAGAGATAAGAATCAACATCACTGCATGCTTGAAAAATAATAGAAAATGGAAATGCCCACCCAAGGCTATCACAGATGATTCCTTCCTAAACAGATAATATTCTCCCTCCTAAGATTTTAAGAAAGAAGTGCATCTTGATCTGAGGCTCAGGAAACATTAGCATTTGGATACCAGAATGAAAGGCCAAGAGAAGGTACAACAGGCAACAGGATCCACGTACACAAGGGCAAGGAACCACGAAGGTACAAAGCCCATCCAGGGAACACTGAGGCCACCTGTTGGAATAGATGCACTGAAACAGGAAGGCTGGCCACTGAAAGCCAGGACCAGGCATGTGGCCTGATCCTGTAGACAATGGTTAGCCAGGGGGATATTATATCCAAAGTAGGAGATGATTGAAGTGGTGGATGCTTTAAAAGGCAAGGTAGCACCTATTAGCCTTCCAAGGACAAACAAGGAACCTTGCAATTCTGGGACTCGGTCAGAGACCAGCCACAGAATGCATGGAGGTACAAGATGGTAAATGGCACCCGCAGGGCCCTACTACACCTGGGCAGAGACCCCAAAATGAAGTGGTAGGGCTGGGGAAGGTGGCTCACCCCTATAACCCCAGCACTCTGGGGGAGTGAAGTGGGAGGATTGTTTGAGACCAGTTTGGGCAACATAGCCAGACCCTGTCCCTATGAAAAATAGAAAAATTAGCCAGGCATTGTGGTGCACACCTGTAGTCCCAGCTATTCAGGAGGTTGTGGCAGGAGGAACACTTGAACCCAGGAGTTTGAGGTTTTGAGGTTGCAGTAAGCCATGATGATGCCACTGCATTCTAACTGAGGCAATAGAGCAAGACTTTGTCTCAAAGAAAAGAAGAAGGAGGAGGCAGAAGTGGAGGCCTGAGCTCACAAGCAGGGTGGCTATAGAGGATGATCAAGGCTGAGAAGAAATCAGAAGATGTACAGGTGCACAAAACCTCTTTCTCTGTAGGACTCTGCCTATGCAGAAAGAAGATGGTGAGAACCAGATTCAGGGGGTGCTGCAAAGAGAAGCTTCGGGTCCAGAGGCATTCTCTAGAGGCAAGGCAAGGTGGCAGGACATGTGCTGTGGGCCAAGCAGGGGTGGAAACAGAGCCCAGCAGGCTGTGCGGCATTCTGGGAAGATGCTCTTCTTCCTTTTCTAAAATGCTTTCCTTGGGGGCTCATAGGTTTTTTTGGTTTGTTTGTTTTGTTTTTTCCTTTTTTGAGACAGAGTCTTATTCTGTCACCCTGGGTAGAGTGTGGTGATGTTATAGCTCATAGCAACCTCAAAATCCCAGGTTCAAACGATTCTCCTGCCTCAGCCTCTTGGAGTAGCTGGGACTATAGGCACCTGCCACAAAACCCAGCTGTTTTTTCTACTTTTTTAGTATAAACAGGGTTTTGCTCTTGCTCAGGCTGGTCTTGAACTCCTGAGCTTAAGTGATCCACCCGCCTTGGCCTCCCAGATTGCTGGGATTACAGACATGAGCCACCACACCCAGCTCCAAGGTTCACATTTTTTTTGTTTTAATTTTTTATTAAATCATAGCTGTTTATATTAATATAATTATGGGGCACAATGTGCTAGTTTTATATACAATTTGAAATACTTTCATCAAACTGGTTAACATAGCCTTAACCACATTTTCTTAGTTATTGTGTTAAGACATTTATATTCTACACTTAGGAGATTTCACATGTACCCTTGTAGAATGCACCGTAGGTGTGGTCCCACCAGTTACCCTCCCTCCACCCACCCTCCCCCCCACCCCTTCTCCTCCTCTTCCCCCTTCATCTTGGGCTGTAGTTGGGTTATAGCTTTCATATGGAAGTGTGGGTGCTTATAAATTGGTTTCATAGTAGGGTTGAGTACCTTGTATACATTTTCTTCCATTCTTGAGATACTTTGCTAATATGTTCCAAATCCATCCATGTAAATATTTTTTTAACAGCTTTTTTTGTTTGTTTTTTGCAGTTTTTGGCCAGGGCTGGGTTTGAGCCTGCCACCTCTGGCATATGGGGGCCGATGCCCCACTCCTTTGAGCCGCAAGTGCTGCCCCAGCTTTTTTTTTTTTTTTTGAGACAGTGTTACTATCTGTAGAGTGGTGTGGTGTCACAGCTCACAGTAACCTCAAACTCTTGGGCTTCAGCGATTCTCTTGCCTCAGCCTCCCAAGTAGCTGGGACTACAGGCGCCCATCACAATGCCCGGCTATTTTTGTTGTTGTTGCAGTTGTCATTGTTGTTTTAGCTGGCCCAGGATGGGTTCCAACCCACCACTGTACCAGCCCATATAGCCTATGGCTAGGAAGAGTGAGAGTTATAAGAAATACCTGTATAACTCAATAATGGAACACCTTGGTGAAAAGGGCATGGAGAGAGATTTAGCTCCCCTAACAAGCATGAGAGCTCGCAAGATGAGAGCTTTGGTGAATTGGCAGTCTCTACACCTGTGGTGTTGAGAGGCATGAGCTCAAACTTATATTAGGCTGGAGGAGAAGGCAGTCAGGAGCGTAAACTTTCTATCATGGACCCACTTACTCTGTCTCCTCTCCTGCCTGCAAAACGCCAGCGTGGCATCTTTCTGCTGAAGATCACTAAGCTCTGCTAAAGACTAAGATCTATCTTTCTCTTTCTTTTTTAATTTTTGATTAAATCATAGCTGTGTACATTAATGCAATCATGGGGTTCAATGTGCTGGTTTTATATACAATTTGAAATATTTTCATCAAATGGTTAACATAGCCTTCATGGCATTTTCTTAGTTTGTGTTAAGACATTTATATTCTACACCTAGTATATTTCACATTACCCTTGTAAGATGCACCATAGGTGTGGTCCCACCAATTACTCTCCCTCCACCCATTCTCCCCCTTCCCCTCCCCTCCCTCTCCCCTTTCCCCTTCTTCTTGGACTATAATTGGTTTTATAGTAAGGCTGAGTACATTGGATAATTTTTCTTCCATTCTTGAGATACTTTGCTAAGAAGAATATGTTCCAGCTCTATCCATGTAAGCATGTAAGAGGTAAAGTCTCAATCTTCTTTAAGGCTGTATAATATTCCATGGTGTACATATACCACAGTTTATTGATCCATTCATGGACTAATGGGCACTTGGGCTTCTTCCATGACTTAACAATTATGAATTGGGCTGCAACAAACATTCTGGTACAAATATCTTTGTTATAATGTGATTTTTGGTCTTCTGGATATATACCTAGTAGAGGAATTGTAGAATTGAATGGCAAGTCTATTTTTAGATCCCTAAGTGTTCTCCAAACATCGTTCCAAAAGGAACATATTAGTTTGCATTCCCACCAGCAGTGTAGAAGTGTCCCCTTTTCTCCACATTGAAAAATGCTCATCATCCTTAATCATCAGAGAAATGCAAATCAAAACCACTTTGAGATATCATTTACCTCCAGTAAGATTAGCCCACATCACAAAATCCCCAAACCAGAGATGTTGGCATGGATGTGAAGATAAGATCTATCTTTCTAAGAAGACTGCTTTACTCTCGCAAAGACTATCCCCACCCCCCACCCCCCGTCCGTGTGGGGAACCTACAGAAGCCAGGACCAGAGACCAACCAGTCTCAGGCCCTGATAAATGGTGTCCACGAAGGGACCCTAACACGGCAGCCTCAGTGTATGTGCTGGCGCCCTACCCACTGAGCTATGGGCACCACGAACAGCTTTTTTTTCAATCATGGTAAAATATACATAGCATAATATTTATCACTTTAACCATCTGTAAGTGCATAATTCACTGCAATAATTAATTTACAATATTGTATACTTATAACCACTATCTATATCCAAAACTTTTTTCATCATTCCCAATGTGAACTCTGTTTTCATTAACTTCCCCTTCTGCTCCTCTCCTTCCCATGGTAACACCTGTTTTATTTTCCATCTCTAAGAATTCACCCATTCTAGGTGTCTCAGATCAGCAGAATCATACAGTATTTGTCCTTCAGTGTCGGGCTTATTTCACCAAGCATGTTTTCAAGGTCTATTCATTGCAGGACACATCAAAATTTCATTAATTGTAATGGCAAGAATAATATATAGCTGACATCTTTTTTATCCATTCATCTGTCCATGGTCACTTGGGCTGTTCCCACCTTTTGCTATTGTGAATGATGCTGCTGTGAACTTGAGTGAACACATGTCTGTTCAAGTCTCTGATTTCAATTGTTTTGGGTATATACACAGAAGGAATTTCTGGTAATTTTATGTTCAACTTTCTGAGGTACTACCCCACTGTTTTCCATAGCGACTACTTCATTTTACATTTCCACTGGCAATGTACAAGGGCACTTATTTTTCCACATTCTTGCCAACACTTATTATTTTCTACATCTTTTTTTATTATAGCCATCCTAGTAGGTATGAAGTAGCATCCAATTCTGTTTTTTTTTTGTTTTTTTTTTTTTTGAGACAGAGCCTCAAGCTGTCACCCCGGGTAGAGTGCTGTGGCATCACCCTCACAGCAACCTCCAACTCCTGCGCTTAAGTGATTCTCCTGTCTCAGCCTCCCAAGTAGCTGGGACTACAGCTGCCTGCCACAATGCCCGGCTATTTTTTGGTTGCAGTTGTCATTGTTGTTTGGCAGGCCTTGGCTGGATTCAAACCCGCCAGCTCTGGTGTATGTGTCTGGTGCCTTAGCAGCTTGAGCTATAGGCGCTGAGCCTAATTCTGATTTTGATTTGTGTTTCCCTAATAACTAGTGATGTGGAGAATTTTTTTATGGGCTAACTGGCCATTCATATATCCTCTTTGGAGAAATGTCTGTTCAAGTCCTTTGTCTACTTTTTAATTGGGTAGTTTTTGGTCGTTGAGTTATAGAAGTTCTTTATATTAATCCCTTGACACATATGTGATGTACAAATATTTCCCCCATTCTGTAGTTTGTTCCCTTTCCACTTGGTTAAGAGTATTCTTTGATGCACAAAAATTTCCAATTTTGATGATATCCAATTTATCTTTTTTTTTTTTTTTTTTTTGCCTGTGCTTTTTTTGGGTATCATATTCATAGTATTGCTAAATCCAGTGGCGATTTTTCCCAATGTTTTATGCTAGGAGTTTTATAGTTTTAGCTCTTAAGTTTAGGTCTTTGATTCATTGTCAATTAAATTTTGTACATAGTGTAAAATAAGAATCATATGGGGGTTTTGTATATCTTTATCTTCTGTCTTATAAGAAGCAAGGGGTTGACATGATCCAGTATTGACATTGGTTGACATTGGTCCCAAAGTCACTAAAGTACTAGTTAAGGGAGTAACTGGTCCTATGGCATGGGCCTCAGCATTCTCACCTAAAGACTGGGAATAATATTGCCCCTTACAGTGGGTTGAATAGTGTCCCCTAAAATTCATGTTTACTAGGAATCTCAGAATGTAACTTTATTTGAAAGTAAGGTCATTGCAGATGTAATTAAGTTAAGGATCTCAAGATGAAATCAAACTGGATTTATCATGAGCCCTAAATCCAATCACTGGTGTTCTTATAAGAAGGCCATGTGAAGACAGAGCAGAGATTGGAATGATTCTCCCTTAGAGCCTGCAGAGGGAGTATGGCCCTGGTAACACTTTGATTTTGAACTTTTGGTCTCCAGCACTGCAAGAGAATAAATTTCCATTGTGTTAAGCCTCCAAGTTTGTAGTAATTTGTTATAGCAGCCACAGGAAACTAATATGCCCCCTCATGGAGTCTTGAAATAATTAAACATGAGATTTGTTAAGTGCTTATCACAGCGTTGGGCACATTGCCCAAAGCATCTCAAGAAATTATTATTATTGTCGTCTTGGGTCTTATTCACAGCTGCCCACATCAATGACACAAAGCTCACTGGTTACTTCCTGTCAGTGTGCCCTCCCTGTCCCAACAAGTTTTCTGAGGTTTCAGCAGCTTAAACGGCAGGCACTTGGCACAACTGTCTTATGAGAGAGAGTGGGGTTGGCTGGAGTTCGAACAGTGGGTTGGCCACTGAATTGCTGGGTGGCCTGATTAAAGTCACTTTCCCTTTCTAAAGATTTGTTGTGTCATCTGTAAGATGATAATAATAGAGATGATGCCTTCCCTTGTGGATTGCTGGGAGGACTTGACAAGGTAATGCAGGTGACAGTGCTTGGTGCTATTATCATCAGAGACCTTGGAATCTCAGACATGGTATTGTCCAACTGACTCATTTTACAGAAGAGAAAAACAAGGCCCAGAGCAGGATAGTGCCTTGCCCACAGCCACAAAGTGATCCCCTACCCACTGATACCTGTATGAGTGAGCAGAAGCGCCTTGGTTCCTGAACACTGGGCACCACAGACCCACCCCTGGTGGGGCTTCCCCAGGCTCCAGAGAGGCAGTTCTAGAAGATGGTGAGTTTCCAGCAGTTGAGTTGAAGAAGATACTTCAGGCAGTAGAGAGTGATCACTTGTGTCCACCGCTGCTGAAAGATCAAGTAACAAGAAGATTGAGAATGGGTGAAGGCAAGGGCCAGTAAGCTTTGTCTGTAAAGGACCAGATAGTAAGTATTGAGCTTTGTGGGCCACATAATCTTTGCTGCATCTCCTCAAGTCTTTTTTTTTTTTTTTTTTGCAGTTTTGGCCAGGGCTGGGCTTGAATCCACCACCCCTGGTATATGGGGTCGGCACCCTACCCCTTGAGCCACAGGCACCACCCATCTCCTCAACTCTTATTTGGTATAGCACGAAAGCAGTTAAGGCAATTCATAAATGAATAGGCATGGCTAACACACTTAATAGACACTGAAATTTAAATGTCACATCATTTTTGTGTGTCACAATTTTTTTTTCTTTTTTCTTTTTCTCAACTATTCTTACCTTGCAGGCCGTGTGAAAGCAGGCAGTGGGCAGAACTTGGCCCACTGGCCTTAGTTAGCCCATCCATGATCTTAGCCTGTAGATAAACATGAATGCCTATCCTATCCCAGACCAAGTACATTGCAAACTCAGAGACTAGAGCTTGAGCAGGAGTAATTTTAACCATAGCAGCCTTATTCACAACAGCACAAAGTGGAAACAGCCTGAACATCTATCTACCAAGGCATGGATCAATAAACATGGTATGTTATACAATCGAATGGTATTCAGTATGGGCCTCAAAATCATGATGCTAAGTGAAAGAAGCCAGAGACAAAAGGCCACCACATATGGTATGATTCCATTTGTACAAATTATCCACAAGGGGCGAATCCTATTAGATGTGGAGACAGAAAGGAGATTAGTGGTTGCCAGGGGCTGAGGGACAGGAGGTAAGGAGTGAGGGCTTAATGGGTGTAGGGTTTCCTTTTGGGTGGATAGAAATGTTCTGGAATTGGGCAGGTGAGGTGGCTCATGCCTGTAATCTTAGCACTCTGGGAGACTGAGGCAGGTGGATCACTTGAGCTTGGAGTTCCTCCCTGAGCAAAAGTGAGACCCTGTCTCTAAAACTAGCTGGGTATTGTGGCGGGTACCTATAGTCCCAGCTACTTGGAAGGTTGAGGCAAGAGGATTGCTCAAACCCAAGAGTATGAGGTTGCTATGAGCTATGACACCACAGCACTCTACCCAGGATGACAAAATGAGATGCTGTCTCAAAAAAAAAAAAAAAAAAAGAACTAGATAGAAGTGATGACTGTATAACATTGCAAATGTAGTAAATGCCATTAAACCATACTTTGAAGGTGTTGTGTTGCATAAATTTTATCTCTATTTTTTTTTTTTTTTTTTTTGCAAATCTTCCCCAGTGAATCTGTCATATTGACAGGGTTGAGCTACAGGGCACCAGTGTGAGGAGAGAGCAAATACGAAAGCAAGTGCAACTCAAAACTGAGTCATTCTGCTGAAGAATGGGTTAAAAAATTGGACGAAGTTAGAGTAGAGTGCAGGGTCTGTGGGAGTGGAAAGCAGCCCCATAGCTCTTCTTTGCCTGGGAGAGAACAGGATGTTCTAATATGGCTGGAGGGATGAACTGGAGCCAGACAGGTGAGGAATGTCATCACTGGCAGGTACAATGGTGATGTCAGAGAGGTAATAGGGGTGGGTAGCAGGTGAAGGATTTAGGCAGGAAGCAGGGGCCATATTTGATCCTGTGGGGCTTTTGTAGGCCACAGACAGGAATTTGGATTTCCCGGGATTGAGATGGAGAGTCCTGGACATGACACTAGGACACTGGAGGGATTTTTTTTTTTTTTTTTGAGACAGAATCTTACTCTGTCTCCCCAGGTGGATGCTTTAGTGTCATAGCTCACAGCAACCTCAGTCTCTTGGGCTCAAGCCATCCTCTTGCTTCAGCCTCCTGAGTAGCTGGGACTACAGGCGCCGGCCACCACGCCCAGCTACTAACACTAAAGGGTTTTAAGTAAGGAAATGACATGGTCTCATTTACTTTTTAAGAGGCTCCCTCTGGCAGCACAGTAGAGAATGGGTTGGAGGGGGCAGCTGTGCAATTCTAGAGCAGGTGTGAATGCACACATCCAAGATTGTTCAGGAGGTGGAGTTCTCTGGACTTGGTAATGAGTGGGTGGAAAAGGGGAGGGGTCAAGGCTGCCTCCTAGGTTTGCATAGTGCCACTTACTAAGATAGGGGAACACTCAGGAAGAAGCAGCGTGATTTAGGGGACAGGGATGCACAGTTCTGTCTTGGAGATTGCAATACCACTGAAAAAGTCATTTTGAACAAAATCTTATTGCTGTTCTTTGGATGTTGTGTTCCACATTTGTGTTCTGTAACTTTTTCTTAGGATGCGTCAAATACATGAAAAGACTTAACACAAAGAGACCAAATGTTGGCTTCTGTTCTTTGAGTCCCCCCAATTGCTTCAAGGACACGTCTCTGGGTAACTTACATAAAGCCCTAGTCCACATTTGGGAGGCAAATGTTAAGCACTATTGCTACAGAGGTCAGGATTTGGAGTCGAAAATGCTGCTTTGGGAATACTACAGAGATGGAAGTTATTTCTTACCAAGTGCTCATGCAAATTCCATATTAACTCAACTGAGCACTAGAAAAAAATTTATAGAACATTTTCCCATTAGGAAAACATGCAGGTATAAGGTTTTGCCCTATCTGACTTGGCACATGGGGGCTTCTGGAATGCAGGGCTTCTGCATTTATTTGCAGGGAAGAGGACACCTCCTGATAACGACCCTTGAAACAAAGTCGTGACCCGCTGGTGTTCTGCATCATCTTCTCTTCCTTTGGGATTGTTGTTACCAGGTCCATCTTTGCCATTATTGTTCACCATCATGTGGTCCTTTGGCATGTTTATAAAACCCCTCAACCCCTAAACAGGGACCCTAACAGGAATCAAAAAGTTCATGGGAACTTGTCAAATTACATTACAGAATGCGCTGCTTGAAAGGCCCCTCTGGGGAGTGAGCGACTCTGCTGTATGTAAGACAAGAGTGAATTGGAGCAAGGGAGGGTGGGGGGCTTTGCAGACAGCCTAAGCTGGGACAAGCGGCCAGGGCAGGGCAGGGCAGGGCAGGGCAGCACTCAGACCACATTGACCTTCCTCCTGAGGACACTGAAGCATTTCAGGGATTCCTGTTCTGGCCTCCTCACTTTTCTCCCTGCCTCCACTCCACACCCCAATCTCCCCAGCACCTTCCCTTGCTCTTCATTCTCTAATGGCTCCTGGTACCTGGAGCAGCATTTTCTGGGTTCTCTGTAAGAGAATCCTAAGACACGTTGTAGAAATGGATCTATGAGATGCCAATCTGATCTTGTCACCCTCCAACACCACTCCGTCCCCACTTAAAACTCTTAGGGGTTCAGGGTTGCCTTTGGGTAGAGTCCAAACTTCACCCAGTCTGTAAACCCAGGTTGTGCCGCCTCTGATTTCTCAGCCTTCACTTCAACAGTTCTCTCAGAACACTTTGCCCTCTGTTACTGTTACTTTTCCTTTAAGTTGATTCTACCCTGACCATGCAGCTGAGAGAGGGCTGCTCCTCCATGTCCCCACCATGCCCTGTTCTCCCCCCCTTAACTGCCTGTATTACATGGAATTATAATTGCCTCACTGCCTCCTCCCTACAGGGTACCACCTGAATCCCTTGGACTTCTCTCTCTTTTTTTTCTTCTTGAGACAGAATCTCACTATGTCACCCTTGGTAGAGTGCTGTGGCATCACAGCTCACAGCAACCTCAAACTCTTGGGCTTAAGTGATTCTCTTGCCTCAGCCTCCTAAGTAGCTGGGACTACAGGCACCTGCCACAATGCCCGGCTATTTTTTGGTTATAGTTGTCATTGTAGTTGTTCTTGTTCTCCCCTGGCCTGAGAACATGGTGAGACACACCCAGCCCCTTCTTTCGATGGCCACTGCTAGCTCCACCACATCCACACCCTGAATCTTAACCCTTGTTTCCAGCTCCACAATCCCCAGCCTCTCCAGGACATGACCCCAGCAGCACTCCTGTGGACGCTTTCTTGACACTACTGCTTAAAGCTCAGTGGCTTCTCTCTGCTCTCAGGCCCATATCTTTGCTTCTTAGCATGGCATTCAAGGCCCTGATTGACCTTACCATACTATAAAATGCAAGACACTAAGAAGGCTGTAGAGAGGCAGAAGAGACTAAAGGATAACCTGCTTACAACTCAAGAAAAATCAGAGGGAACATTGTCTTAGAATCCATATTCAGGGCTTCTGTTTACATATGGGGTGTATTCCAAAAATTCCTCTGTATAGAGCCCTGGGTGGGCTGAATATTGCTGGGATAGCCAATGGTTCCCAGACTCGTTAATTTCACCAGTGAGTAGATTTCTTTTCTTTTCTTTTTTTTCATTTTTTATTTGAGGACGGGAAGTGTTGCCAACTTTTATTTTGCTAAGTAAGCACATTAAACAAAACAGTACCATCTTTTCATGAAATAAAGGACTTTTGTGTACCAAAAAAGTTCATGGTTCCAGAATAAAGGCCGATACTCTGGTTTTATGGGGGAAATTTACCACAAAAACCTCATTTTTTAAAAAATTTCTCCTGGGACTGGTGAACTTGAGTATGAAGTCAGGCATTTGGGAAAATTGTACCAGAGCTGGGTTGGCCCCCTCCCTCAGCTGGCCAGAGCTATTTAAATTCCCAGAGATGTCCCCTGAGAGTCTTTGTCTCTTAATTGGCCTGTACTATTGGGTGTGGGAAGGGTATTTTGTCCCTTTCCAGACTGGGCTCTCAAACAAGTTTGGTTAGGATTAAGGCCAAGGCCCTGGGAGTTTAGAGGAAGCAGGTAGAAGGTCTGCTGAAGCCCTGAGAACGAGCTGAACTGCTTTAGGTCCCAGAGGACACAAAGTAACCCAGAGTTGGGGCAAGACCATGTGTACTCTCTCTCACCTCTGGTCCCCAGGGTCAGTGGTGGCGGCAGTGGGTTATCAGGAAAGGGCACTGCTACCATGGACAGTGGTACTCTCTCAGCATTTGCGGGGACCCAGATGCCACTGGGTGGGGCTGATTTTGGTTATAGGCAAGGGAGGTCCCCTTGGGGGAACTTGCAGCGATACCAAGGTAGACATTTGCAAGGAAGAGTTTTGTGGCTGTTGGGAACAAGAACAGAAACTCTGATGACAATGAGACTTTGTTTGTTCTGGCAGGCTGCTGAGACCCAGGACTTGCAGATAATAGATACCTATTTGGCATCTGTGTCACTTCTGTACTCCCAGGCCAGCCTGCTCATTTGCACGCTACACTTCTGTGCTTGGGCCAGAGCTGGGAAAAGGTGAACATTTTAGAAGACTTTGCCAGGCCAAATGATCTTTTAATTTGTGGCAATTTTCAGGGTATGAGTTCAGGGAGAGACTAAGCATAGCAAGAGGATGGGAACAAGAGGGTAGTCTGTAGATAAGGCAGGCTTGACCAAGAGTCAGTCCCAGAGCTCAGGTCCATTGGCACTAGGAGTATGTGTGTTTATGGGGGGGAGCACACAGATCAAGGTTTCTAAGTATAGAATTTTCTGTAAGTCAACTCCACATTCAATTGCAATTCAGGAGGAGAGCAGTATCTGATAGAGAGGCTCAACCAGCCTCAGGCAGGTCCTCTGACCGGTGGGCTAACCAGCCTCATGACTCACATTAACCTAACTTATAAGAGACTGAAACACAAACAACTCAGATGAATCATTTTACAAAGGAGAGGTGTCTGGTAAAATAACTGATCTCAAGCATTTGCAATATTTCTAATAACAAACTTTTTTTTTTTGGAGTGGTATCTTTTGGCCACAATGGTAAACACTGTCCTTTTATCTTGGTTCTTATTCCCACATCAAAGCAGTTCATCTTCTGAATTCATCCTGTGTTTTAGAGGAGCACACTCTTCAGGTTCCATATTATCACCTATTAATGTTCATCTTTGCCATGATCCAATCTGTTAGTACTGAGGTCAGCAAAGTTTGCTGAAAGGGGGCTAGATAGTAAATATTTCAGACTTTGTGTGCACCATGGCATCTGTTGCAACTACTCAAATCCACTGTGGTAGCACAAAAACAGCCACAGGGAATACAGAAACGAATGGATGTGGTTATGTTCCCATAGACTTTGTGGACTCTGAAATTTGAATTTTGTATAACTTTCCCATGTCAGAAAGTAGTTTTGATTTTTTTCAAGCATTTGAAAATGAGACTACTTTTAGCTTGAAGGGTATACAAACAGGCAAGGCTGGGGGGCAGATTTGGCCTGTGGGCTGTAGTTTGCAAACTGCCCCTAATCTAGAAGATAGTCCTATTGCACATTTTAGTTCGGTATACTATGTACCCTGTATATTGACCAAAATGGCCACAACTTACAGGTTGCACGTTCTTCACCTTCTCAGGGCTCTTATAGGCCAGAAAATCTAGTGCCCTCCTGGTAGAGGGCAAGGGAATGGCTCAAGGCATTCAGAATTAGTAGAAAAGTTGGGGACATGTTTCCAACCTGGAACACACAGTAACCTCCCACCCTCACAGCAAGAGGATTGGAACAAGGGGGTTCCCTAGCACAATATTTTTGGGGTTAGCCAGGATTTGTACCTGGTCTGTCTTTAAAACATATGTTCTTGGCCATTCACCAGTTGGGGATCCTAGTGGTCCACTGCTTTGTTTGATGCTACGAGGCTGGACCTGGGTAACTGCCTAACCTTAAGGAATCTCCATTTTGCTCCTTTTTTCATTCATTAATTATTAGGTGATACATAGGTCGTGTGAGAAATAAAAGAATAAAATGCCTGTAATATGCTGTTTATACAGCCTGCATTCAATAGCCACCATTTGCTTCTGTTAATTCTCCAGCTAGTTAGTGCCATGGAAAAAGTAATGCCCCAGGACTCAGGGCAATGGATGTAAGCCACATGTGAAGGATCTTCACTCTATGTCAGGGACACCCCTGCCTCACACTATGGCTCAGGGGTTGGCAGGAGCCACTGGAGGGGCACTCTTTGCCAACGCGGGCCAGGTGGGGGCTGCTGAACGGATATTGGGGGGACGTGATAGTAGCCGTTCGCTAAGGAGGATATGGCCTGGGACAGCCTGTGCGGTATAATGGCAGGGACAGGTGGACAGGCGCAGACTGCCGCTACGGAAAGCAGCAGTGCTTTCTCTTTGTCCTGGAAAGCTGGTTGCAGCTGGGGCTCTTCTTGAGAGAGTCCACGTGAAAAATTGCGGCGGGCATCTTGCTGGTCGGTCTGGGAGATGGACTCCGTTTGCGGGGGTTCATGGGAAAGGACTGCAGCACGCTTGTCGGTCATTTAGCACGTTGTTCGGATTGACTCTGCAGATGTGAACTTGCACTTTCAGCGTATTCATCAAAGCTTCTGGAGAACTGACCCAGTCCTCCTCCCTCAGTCCTCCTGAGCCCGCTTAGCTCTGGCCCCCAGCCATCTACCCAGCCTCCTGCCATCGCCTGCTACCTCCTGCTCTGCGCTCCCCGCCTTGGCTTAGTTTCCCAAGACTTGCCGTTGTTCGCCCTTTTCTTTAGTATGGGACAAGGTTTCACTACTGCTGCGGGCAGGGAAGGTCGGGTGGGGCATGAGCGCCGGTGCTCAATAAGAGAGCCACGGCTGGAGGGGATCCTAGGGAACAGCTTTTCACCAGGAGAACGTCAAGGCCAGAAGGGCAAGAGCCCTGTCCAAGGTCACCCAGCTGGCAGGACAAAGCTCGGCTGTGTGCCGCCTCATGTCCTGCCCCCATCCTGGGAGGAATCGTGTGTGCCAGGAGAAATCACCAAACACTGTTGCGGCGGTCGCCTCTCGCTTCCCGGCCACTGGTGACTCGCTACTCTGGGTCCGCGGGGCCCACCTCCCAGACCTGTATCCTCTGAGTGCCGGTGCGGAACCGGGTCTATGGACACAGAGCTGGCACCCGGACTCAACTCAACCTGTTCAACCCACTGGGTGCCTGATGGCCCCGCCCCCAGCCGTAGACCACGCCCCAGAATCGGCCCCGCCCCCGGGGCTGCAGCCTGGCCCCGCCCCCAGCCGTGCCCCAGCGGAGAGCCCCCAGGCGCTGTCGCTCGCGCGCGCCCTCCCTCCACCCTCTCAGGCCGCGCGGCGCGCGCGTGTGCTCTAGGCTCGGTGCGGCTCCTCCTTCTGTTCCTCTTCGGGCCCCGCTCCTCCGGGGCCTCCCCCTCGGGCGCTCTCGCGCTAACTGTGCTCCTCTGGAACCCCTCCGCCTGCTCCCAGCCATGGCCTGGTGCTCGGTGTTCCTCGTCTGTTTCGCTTTCTCCTTGGCCTCCCTGGTCCAGAGAGGTAAGACGGGCGAGGGGCGCGCGGCGACCCCGCCCTGCGGGCCCAGGGGACGTTCTGCGCATGAGCGGCGCGGCCCCCGCGTCGCTGGCCTGTGGTGGAAGCCGCAGCGGGCCCGGCTGTGCAGGCGATGGGGTGGGTGTCCGAGCCCGGAGCCCACGGGGTTAGTCCCCGCCGCGGTCTGAGTAGCGGAAGAGGAGGACGGAATCCCTCCTGGTATTGGGCTAGAATCCACTAAAATACTGAGCAAGCAGGTGTCACAAGAGTTTATCTTTCGGAACACCTTGAAGAGTTTGTCATATTCAAAATTTGCCTGAGGCCACCTACAGCAGAAGCTCCTGGGGCGCTTCCTGGGCGGATTCCTACCCCCCGGGAAAGGGGTGGGAGGGGGCGGCGACGTGTAGGTCTGACCAGCTCCTTAAGTGCTTCTGGTGTCGCCTCCAGTTTTTGAGACTTTGGCCATATTTTGCCAAGGAGGAGAGAGAAATTCCAAACAAGGGGCAAGTTTCTTAGACCCTCTGCTCCTGGAAACGTGGTCCTGGGCCCAGCAGCAGAGACATCGCTGGGAGCTGGTTGGAACTGCGGCATCTCATGCCCCGCCCTGACCTACTGAGTCACATTCTGCATTTTAACTAGATCTCCGGGTAATTCACATGCACATATTTCAGAAGCATCTTCTGAGAATAAATACAGGCTGTGGTTAAAAATAGGGTCTTAAACCTCTACCAACAGAATTTTCTTACACTTATTTATATCCCACGTCCACACTACAAAAAGAGATAAAGGGAAACACTGTACTTGAGTATGAGATTGTTCTCTGGACTTTTTGACAATGAAAGGAAATCCAGATAGTGAAAAATATCATCTCAGCAAAAACAAAACTTCATCCTAGTACTGAGTTCTAACAAGATTTATGTCACATAAAGGAGCACTGGAAAACAGTGGACAGTACTGATCAAGGTAGTTTGCAAAAGATGCAGAAATATTTTTCATGTGGGGAACCCCCCTGGAGTCAATACACTAAGGACATCCAACATTGTACAAAGGTGTCTTCCTGGAGCTGATGTTGGTAGGCGGTGGGGGAACAAGCACAAACATCAAAATCTTTATATTGTCAGTGCTCTGAAGAAAAGTGAAACAAGTTATACAGGTAGAGTTTTTGAATTTTCTTTTTCATTTTTCCCTTTGGGGTAACTTTTTAATTTTGGCTTTGATGGCTTTTTGAAGAAAAGTATCATTTGATTGACTTGCATCTAATGACATGGAAAGTTTGAAAATGGAAGCACAGAAATGTTAGAAATTATGACATCCCTTTAAAGCTCTTTTGAAAGCCTTGGACATGGTATACACATTGAGAGGAAAGGAAGATAAATGAACAGGTCTCAGATTTTCACTGTCATATGTTCCACTAGTTGATTTATGAGGCGGTGGAGAGACTGAGAACCAGTTACAGGCATTTTGCAAATGAATGAATAGAGGCACAGAGAAGTGATGTACTTGCTCAGGTCACACAGTGATTAGTTGGCAGAGTTAGGATTTGGTCCCAGGCTTGTTTGACTCCATGGTCTCTGCCTTTAAGCAGTGGGTTGCCCTACTTCTACCACTTTCTGGCCTTGGGAAGATGAGTTATCTGAACCTCTGATCACTCAGTCATGTAACACCCTTATAAAAGTGTCTGTGAGGGGACCAGGCATGTGTCACTCTTAGATCTGCAGCCTTGCCACCAGCTGGGAGCCCCTGAGTGCCCGCTGTATACTAGGTACTTCACATACATTGTTTGAAATGGCTTCAACAATCTTGCAGTTGGGTATTATATGGCTGCCTTCCAGATTAGGGGGCTAGGTCACATAGTTTGGAAGAGACAGAGCCAGGATTCACCTTAGGTAAGACTTATCCAGTGATTTCATTTAAATTAAAAAGGCTAACCCAGAAGAAGCTTTGGTTTCAAGGTAGAAACCCAGTTTTCTGGATCTTTTGCATTGGCCATCTCCACCTGGATATTGGGGTTTAGTCTCAGAGCTATTGTGTATGAATGAACACAGAGCAAGTGTTCAGACACCAGCAGGCTCTCCTTGAGCCCTGGAGTGATGGTGTGGGCAAGTCTGCCCGAGAGCCGCTTTATTTTTGATCCTGATCCTCAGTAGTGGGGTGTGACTGAGAAACCACAGCCGGCCTCAGAAAGCACACAGAAGAACCTCCAAGTGTGATTTGTAAAATCCCTTGTGGGCTCTTGGCAAGTGGAGATTGGCTTTTGATTTCCAGGAGTTTCAAGGATAGTTAATAAGCAATCCTTGTTCTGATTACGGAGGGGTTTCCCATCCATTGTGTATTTTGCTAGTTCTGAAAAATCCTCTGAGGACAGGTCTGCCACCTTGCATGTGCCTCTAGCCATGGGCAGGTGGGTAGTAGTCATCACAGGGACTCCATTTCTGGAATGTCTCCATGCTCCAGGCCCTTGGTGCCTCACTCACTGGCTCATACCATCTCCTGATGTCCATAATAGCCCTTTGCAAATAGTCTTTAAAAGCAACTGGGGTGGTAACCCATTTCTCAGATGAAAAATTTGAGGTCCAGAGAGGTTTAGGAATTTAGGAATTTACCAGAGATCGCAGCCTCTGGTAGAACTGAATTTGAACTCAGGTTTATCTGAATTACCAAGGTGAGGGTCATGAACGCAGACACATTCATGTTGACAGGTAATAGAAATGTGAAAAGTGGTCAGGAACAATTCAGACCGACTACCTGTACCCTTATGAGAGGTCCAGCTTACAGGCAGAGAGTGATCGCTTTAAAGCAGCCTGCTGAGTGCTACTGTGACTCTGGGCAATTTACTTAATCACTCCCTGCCTTGGTTTCTTCATCTGTAGTATGGGAATAACAGCATTATCTAACTCATGGGGTTGTCAGAGGATTCTGTGAGTAGAAACACATAAAGTGCATAACATGGCACCTAGCTGCAGGTGAGCTGTTAGTGACAATTATATTAGGACTACCCATGGAAACAGAGTCTGTGTCTCAAAGAAAAAAAATGGACATCCCAAATCACATTTTAAAAATATATCATGCTAACCTTGAAAGCATAATTTATATAAAATGTCTAGAATTGGGAAATCTACAGAGGCAGAGAGTAGTTTAGTGGTTTCCAGGGGCTGGGGAGAAAATGCTCAATGGTTACAGGGTTTCTGTTTAGGATGATGAAAATATTCTGGAGCTAAATAGAGGTGATGGCCACACAATATGCAAATGTACTAAAAACCAGGGACTTGTATACTTTAAAAGGCTGAATTGTATGGTATGTGAATTGCATCTCCATTAAAAAAGATGGCTATGGACTGAGTTATATACGCTAAATGGGTGAATTGTATGGTATGGGAATGATATCTTCATTTAAAAAAATTCACCGTATAGTCCAACAGAACAAGTATGAGAAGTGGCAGCACATGAACCCAGGGTTAGAGCTGGTCTTCAGGTCCCTTGTGCTTGGCTCAGGAGAGGCTGAGAGCGGAGTGGGCCCCAGTTTGCTGGCAGTGTTGAGATGCCAGGCTGGGACCCAGGCAGAAGCCTTGTGGGCTGACTTGGGGCATTGGATTCCAGCAGATGGGCTCAGGGTCATGTGCATGGTTGGCCTAGAGCTGCTTAACCTAATCTTGCCTGAGTTTGGGAATGGCCCATGAGAAGGTAGCATCTCAGAGAGGGGAAAAACCCCACTTTCCTGGATGGCTCCAGGGTCACCCTTGTGTGCAGCCCTCTATCACTGCCCTTGACTTGTCTGGGGACTCTGCCTGTTAGCCTCTGCTGCTTTGATTGGTTTTCAGCCTCTTTCTTACTGTCACAGGTCACATCCCATCCTTCCATCATTTTGGACATCAAATAACTAAAATCTATTTGTTTGTTTAAACATGCAAGTACACAAACCATCTGAGAGTCAGTGTTTGGAGGAGGGCAGTGAGGAAGGGCCTGATGTTGCCTGCAGTAGACGTGATGATGATGAGGTCCATTTTGGCTGCTTCTGTGGGGGGGTGGATCTGGGGAAGAGCTGGGTTTCTTGTGAGTTCAGGTAAGATACCTTCCAAATACATGACCTTTCCTCTTCTGGGTTCTTTTCCCACATGGCATTTTTGCTTTTCCTGCTGTGTGCCCACTTACACTTAGTTTTCTATTTCTCATGTTACCCCTCTGCTGCTCTCAGGCACTTGGGAGGCCTGAAGGTTTGCTCAGGTCCACTGACTAGTGAATTTTGGTTTGCAGGTAAAAGCTTAAAGTCATCATAAATGCCTATCAAAAGCCAGGCAGGAAATCTCTCATGTTCCCAAAGCAGGGGGTGGGGGCGCAGGAAGCACAGCAGGCAGAATAATAATGAGCTGCCAAAGACACCCTTGTCCTAATCTCTGGAACTTGTGAATATATTAGGCTACATGACAGGATGAATTAAGTAAGGTGTTACTTAGGGAATTACTTATGGAGTTAAGGTTGCCAATCAGCTGACCTTAAAATAAGATTATCCAGGTAGGCCCAATGCAATCACAAGGGTCTTTTAAATATGGAAGAGGGTGGTGGAAGTATCAGAGCTATTTGAGAAAGACTCACTGTATCTGAGTGAGTGGTCATTGAGGCAGGACCCAGTGGAGCAGAATGAAACATGCACCTGCCCTCAAGGAGTTTGACATCCACACAGACCTGGACGCATCTATACATAGTGACATGTGTCTTAAGAGGCACAAGGATTCCATTGTTGCTGCAATGCTATCTGCAGGGAAGACCCTTGTGCCCCATCTCCCCAGGTTGAAAACTCTTCCTGTCATCTGCATAATTAACCTTGGAGAATTTAGTAGCATAAAAGAACTGTTTTACTATGCCCAGAGATTCTGTAGGCTGGGAATTTAGAAGCACTTAGGAGGAAGGCTCATCTCTGTTCCACAGTGTCAGGGCCTCAGCTAGGGAGACTCAAGTGGCTGGGGGGCTGGAATCATCTGAAGGTTTTTCCATTCATTAAAGGATGGGCTCAGCTGGGGCTGGTCACTGGAACACCTAGACCCTCTCCACGTGCTTTGGGCTCCCCTATAACAGGGTGGCTGTTATTTGAATTTCTTAGATTTCTTAGGGCTCTAAGCATGAGTATTCCAGTACATAAAGTGGAAGCCAAATGACCGGTTTAAAAAAAATACTTCTAAAAAATTGTAGTAAAATACAAACTTTACCATTCTAACCATTTTAAATATACAATTCAGTGGCAATAAATAAATTCATGATGTTATGTAATTGTCACTGCTATCTAGTTCCAGAACTTTTTCATCAATGCAAACAGAAACCTTGATCCCACTAAGCAGTCACTTCCCGTTCCTCCTCCCCAACCTTGGCAACCACTCATCTGCTTTGTGTTAGTATGGATTTGCCTATTCTAGGCATTGTATATAAATGGAATCATACAGTATTTGTACTTTTGTGACTTACTGCTTTCACATGGCATGATATGTTTTCTAGATTCCCAGATGTTGTAGTGTGGATTGATGCTACATTCCTTCTGAATAATGTTCCATTGTGTGGATGGACCACATTTTGCTTATCCAGCCATAAGCTAGTGGACATTTGGTTCCTTTCCATCCTTTGGCTATTGTAAATAGTGCTGCTGTGAACATTAAAGTACAAGTCTTTGTTTGAACAGCTGTTTGCAGTTCTTTGGAAAGTATATGCCTAGTGCATGGTCTTTTATGATCTAGGGGAATCACCAGCATCACTTTCACTGTGTTTGAGAGGTTATGAATCTAAACTCAAGGCAAGGACATACATCCTATCTCTCAAGGGGAGAGCATCATAATTAAAAACTGCCACACAAATGCATTCAGATTTCAAGATCCAGCTGAAATGCTGCCTCCTCCATGCAGCCTTCTGCAGTTTTCTCAAATGGTAGTCACTGTGTGCAGCTCTATGCTGATGCCGACTTCTCTTTCCTCTCTGGTTCTTTATGAGATAATCGCCATTACATGTTTGCATTTTCGTTTTCTGCTCCTTCCCTTGATGTCATGCTGTTGCTGTCAGCTATATTCCCTCCCCAGTGAGCGGACTGAACTAGGTGGCTCTGAGGGTCCTTCCAACCCAGATGAGCTTACCCTGGTCTTATTTACGTGTTTTCTCCGTGAGGGAGACCACCTCCAGAGAGTACAGTGCCCAGTTTGCAGAGTGTAGGTCTCAAGGGGTTTGGATTAACCCATTGAGGTGGAGTAGCCCAGGGATTTGCCTTTCTCCCCTTGGAGAAGAGCCACAGCGTATTGAACATTTTCCTGGAAACAGGCTGTTGAGTGGAGTTTCTCAACTCTGGTACTGTTGACATTTGGACAGGATCATTTTTTGCAGGGTGGGTGTTCTGTGCATTGTAGGGTGCGCAATCCTTGGCCTCTACCTGCTAGATACCAGTGGTGCCTCTCTCTCCAGTCTTGCCAAACAAATATAACTCTAGACATTGCTTAGTGTCTACTGGGAGACAGAGTCACTCCTGGTTGACAGGCACTGCTGTTGAGACAGATAGTGATGCTTTACTTAATGATAGGGATACATTCTGAGAAATGCCATGGTAGGTGATCTCATTGTCTGAATGTCATGCAGTGTACTTACATAGGCTTGCATGGTGTAGCTTACTATAGACTTATGCTATGTGGTATGGCCTGTTGATCCTAGGTAGAGCATGTTGCTGTAGGTAGTTGTAATGCAGTGGTAAATATTTGTGTATCTACACATAGGAAAGGTGATATGTTGCACTAAGATGTTGTGATGGCTATGGTGTCACTAAGTGATGAGAATTTTTCAGCTCCATTATAATTTTATGGTACCACCATCTTATATGTGAAACATAGTTATGTGGCACTTGACTGTTTATTCTTTGTAACTCCACTGTTTTGAGCATTCGTCATGAGTCAGTAACTCATCTGTTATCATTACATTGCCTCAGGATAGACATGTAGAGGTAAAGCAGATCACAGCCAATCTTCTTGGATAGGTATTAGCTCAGCCAACTCTAGGAACATACCTTGGATGCTGTGATGAGCTTTGCACTGATCCGCGGTAGATGGTGCACATCACCAGCCCCTTCAGGCATTTTCTGCATAGATTTTCACAGATGGTTCATCTCATCTCTTTTGTATTGATCTTTATTAGTTTTAATTTCAGATGGCAACCTTGTCTTTTAAAATACATTTTATGATTTTTGAGAACACTACAGAAGAATAAACAGCAAAATGAGCCAGACATTTGACCACACAATTCATAAAAGTAGAAATCAAATTGTATAATAATCATGAAAAGATGATCAACCTCATTAGTAACAGAGAGATGCAATGAACTATAATGTTAAATTATGTACCCTCCAGTAGGCTAAAAATTATAATAAAATCTGATAATACCAGATGTTTATATGATTACACAAGTAATGTGTGCTGTTTGTAGTACACTCAGAAAATTTAGAAAAGTGTAGAGAGAGTACACACCCCATAAACCAGGGGTAACCACTGTTAAATAATTGAAGTGCTGTGTTCCAACATTTTTTTCTATGCTGAAATGTGTACTTCACATTATTGGTATCAAACTGTGTCTATAGCTTTCCCTCCTTATTGCGAAAAATAACATAGATGTATAAAAATGTGCCAGGCCTGCATGTACAGCTTAACAAAGAAGTACAAAGTGAAAACCTGTGTTCACCATCAGGTGAATAACTAGAACATTGACAGTATCTGCACAGACCCCTGAGTGGCCCTTCTGGTCACAGCCCCATGCTACTTCCTTATTCTCCCATAGCCTATTCTCTGTAGCCCTAAATCACAAAGGTCAGCTTTGCCTTTTAACCTTGTAGACATACAGTCACACTGTGTATCATCTTCTGTGTTTTGTGTCTTTCCCCCAACATGGCTGATCTGTCATGTGCAGCTGTAGTTCATTCATTTCATTGCTATGTATCGCTCTGCTGCTTGACTGTTCCACAAGTTTTGTCATTTTATGTTTCTTTAATCTGTTCTCTTATTAATGAACATTTGGGTAGTTTCCAGTTTGGGGCCATTTCAAGTAGTGCTGCTAGGAGCATTTTTGGCAGATGTGCATGAGTTTCTCTAGGAAACAGGTTTACAGGTTGTGGTTTGGGGACTCTTGGGGGGAGTCCATGAAACCTTTACAGGGGATCTGCAAAGTCCAGCTATTTTCATAACACTTAGATCTTACCTGTCTTTTATACTCTCTTTCTTGTCTTGTGAGTATACCGTGGTGTCTTCCAGAGGCTATGTGACATACAGTATCACCACTGTGATGGCTAACAGAATATGTGCTTGTGTCTTGTGTGTTCACAAATGTCTCAGTTTTACTTTTGAATATGGTAGATATCAGTAGGTATCACTCTCATAAAAGCTCTTTGAAGCCATCAATAATTGTATGGTCAAATAGTCCATAAGGCCAACAAGTTTGAAAATTGCTGCCCTAAGGTCTTAGGAGTTAAGTGTCTTGATTATATGGTGTTTGCAACTTCAATTTTATAAGATGGTTATACCACTTTGTTTTCCAAAGTGGTTGTGCCAATTTATATTCCCACAGCAATGTATAAAAGTAGCCATTGTGCCAGCCTCTCACAAGTACCTGATGTTGTTAGACTTTAATATTAGCCTATTGGTGGTTTGTAACTTTATGTTGATGGTTTCATTTGAATCTCTGGTTATTAATGACTTTGAACATCTTTTCATATGTCTGTTGTCCAATTTTCTTTTATGAATCGCCTGTCTTTGGCTCATTTTCCTGTTTATTCCTTTTCTGCTGGTTCTCATGATGCTTCATTTCCTCATGTGCTTATGTGTGTTGTGGGGAGAGGGGCTGTGCACTGCTTATTGTCATTGCAATACACCAGTATATGGCAGGGAATCTCTAAAGTTTAGAGTAAGTGTGCCTTCGTCCAAAGAAAGTATGTGTTTCATTTTTGTCAGATACTTTGCATGATTAGCTTGGGATCATGTTAGACAAATTTCTAATATTTTCCCTTTGTTTCACCAGCACCAAGACAGCCTTTCTTGAAATTCTCTGTGGGTTGAATTTGGGAGGGGCAAGTTTGTTTAAGTCACCTTTACCTCCAATGGTATAATACTTTGGGTTCTCAGTTTAATGTGGATGTGTATGTTGCATTCCTCAAGTTAGTGGCCATGGACCTGAACTTCAGCCCCCTTTACTGCCTTGGAAGGTTGCTAAAACCAAATGCAAACTTTGTCAAGATTTGGAAATGCGCTTAAGAAAAATGAGTGGGTGTGCTCGGGCTCCTGTCTTCCTGCATTTCCTACAGTCTCTCAGGTTTGGCATGGTGGTTTTTGCCATTTTGTAGGTTCTTCAGTGCTTTCAAATGTTCAAAAATGTTTTGAAAATAAACCATTTTAGTTATTTTAATGGAAAGTTTGGTCCAAATAACCTGTTGTGCCATTACTAGAAACAAAAATGGATTTGTCTTTATCCTTTTTATCTAATGTAACCTTACATTGCAAATATTTTCTTATGTAATTAAAATATTTATAAACAATTTTTGATGAATATTTATGTTGACCCCAGGCCTTTTCTGTTATAAACAACATTTCATTAAATATCTGTGTACATGAAATTTGGTTGAGGATAATGGTCTCTAGTTACAGGGTGCTGGGAGAGGTGGGACAGAGGGGGCCTAAATCTTAGTTGGGACTCAATTAATGTTAATTCTTGTACTGTTGTTATTACATGCACAGGTGGGGTAGCCAAGTGTGGAAGAGAAAACAACAAGGTCTTGTGGCGAGAGCGTGAGGAGATAGTAGAGAATTGAGATCAGAAGGAGTACTGTCAGGGGGCAAAGGGAGTCAGTTAAGTAAGCATAGATTGCAGTGCATCTTGAGGTCCTGGTTCAAGTCACACACCCTGAGCTGGCAACTGTGTGAAGTAATCAGAGATTTTCTCCTGCAATGTGATGTCACCTAGAGATGCAGCAGGGCCTACTGGTGGCAGGATCCTTTATCATGGTCAGTTTCCTCCAGGAAGCATTAATCAAGTATTGCCAGGTGCTAGACACATCGCTTGGTGCCAGGCCAGTGACAATGATGCAGGCATTGGTCCAGCTTCAGAGAGATCCCAGTCCAGTGGAGCTAAAGAGAGTTCTCCTCAAAGTGGATTATTGGCAGAGGGAGGCTGGAGATTCTTGTGACAGAGATTGCTGGTACTGGCTAGAATCTTTGCAGTGACCAAGTTGAGACTGTGCCAGGTGGAGGAGAAGCCAGTTGAAGTCCTTGGGGAGAGCCAGATGGATGGCAAAGGGCTGCCTGGCAGGCTCTGGAGATGTAAGAGGTCGGGCCAGAGAGTGGGGCTTCTGAGGTGGGGCATTTTCTTGTCCAGTACAGGATTGGAGTTGCCTTTAGCAGACTGAGGGAATGAAAGGCACTGGTGATAAAGGCAGAGGTAAGGACAGGTTCTAGAGGACAGGTACTCAGACCATGGATGTTAGTGACTGCCAGGCAGCTCCACCTTGCTAGATAATTGGGGTGGGGAGTGTTAAATGTTAGGAAAGGACAGCCAGTGTTGAAGAAGTGACAAGATGGTAAGAACAACCATGTCAAATGTAAGAGACAGTAGGAAATCCAAAGTGGTAACTAGAGTGAGGCTGGATTTCTTGGAGGGCCCCAAGCTTCCCTCTAGAGGAGAAAACAGAAAGTAGAAAGTCAAAGGGACTTGCCCAAAGTCACAGCGAAACCTTGTATCCACTGCCTCTGGGTTGTAGGAGCCTTTGTGTGCAGTGGGTTGATTTCCTTTCTCCTCCCACTTGTTAAAACAGTTCCATTTTCACACACTATACAAATCACTCATTGAAAGCACACAATTCAGTGGTTTTAGTATATTCAGAGTTGTGTAACCATCACCAGTATCCAATTTTAGAACATTTTTATTACCCTTCCCCCAAAGAAACCCTTTAGTAGCTTAGCAGTCCCTCTCCCCACCCTGTCTTCCCTTCAACCCTAGGCAGCAGCTCACCTACTTTCAGTCTCTGTGGATGTCCCTGCTCTGGACATTCCATATCCATGTATGACATGTGCTCTCTTCTGTTTGGTGTGTCTCTCTGATTGTCCTGTTTTCAAGGCCCATCCATGTTGTAGTATGAATCAGAGCTTTGTTAATTTTTTTTTAAGAGCAACAGGGTTAGGCTGGAGTATAGTGGCACAATTGTAGCTCCTTGTAACCCCATACTCCTGGGTTCAAGCAATCCTCCTGTCTCAGCCACCCGAAGTGCTAGAAATACAACCATGAACCCACTGTGCCCAGCGCACAACTTCATTCCTTTTTATGGCCAAATATTATTCCTTTTTACGGGTAAACCACATTTGTTTATCCATTCCTCAGTTGATAGACATTCGGGTTGCTGCTACAAATAATGCTGCCATAACCATTTGTGTATAGGATTTTGCGTGGACTCCAGGTTTTTACTTCTCTTGGGTGGAATTTCTCAGTCATATGGTAACGCTATGTTTAACTTTGCAGGGAATGATCAGACTACTTTACAAAGCTGCTGTATCATTTTATAATTCCACCAGCAGTGTAAGAGGGTTCCAATTTCTCCATATCCTTGCCAACACTTGTTATTTTCTGTTTCTTTTTTTATACTAGCCATCCTAGTAGGTGTGAAGTGGTATCTCACCGTGGTTTTGATTTACATTTTCCTGGTGACTAATCAAGTGGAGCATCTTTTCTTGTGCTGATTGGATCATGTGTTCTTGAGCAAAAGTCTGTCCAGGGCAAAGTGCACTAAATGGGAACCAGGAGGTCCAGGTCCTATGCTGATTCATAGGGGGTCCTTTGTGTTCATTAGATTTATTTATTGCTGGGCATATTTATGGCATATTGTTCTTTTATAAATGCATCTTGCCATTCCCATCCTCCTACTTAAAGTAGGGACCTTATTAATAATATTAATAACACCTATTCTGCTGTATGTTTTCCACCATCACCCTTTCCCTTTTCTTTCTTTATTCTTCTTACCCACCTAAAAACATGTTGAAGTTTTCCATTTTTGTGCAACATCTCTTCTTCCTCTGCCTCCCTTTAGAGCTGATACCCCATCTCCTTCCTTCAAGTGTCCACTCCCTGCCTTTCCTCCTCATCTCCCTTTATTTTTTTTCAATAAAATTGGACTATGGCTTCTGTCATTTGCCCCACTTGTCTACCGAAAAGTTTCTGTAAGGCCACAAGGGTATGTGTATTTATTAGGTTAATTACTGAGGTAGCAGGTTTTAAACCATTGATACCAGTGACCTCTCTGGGGAGTAGACCTGGAAGGAAAGGAGTGACTCTTACTCCATGCTGAAGAGTAGTACTTGGAAGGATGTATATAGGAACCCTCAGGAATTAGCTTGGTAGAGCGTGTGGAATAGAAGTAGAGGGGCATAGAGCTGTTTACTTAGAATTGGTGGTGGGAAATGTCTAGTGACACCAAAATAGTGGGTCCCAAAGATTTGAAAAATGTATCTGCGTGTTGTTAAATTGCAGAAATTCTAGAATCTGATAGGGCAGGCCTTTCTTAAATTACTCTTTTTTTTAATTTTTAAAAAATTTTCATGCGTTTTATTCACATATACTTTATAGTCAAATTTTCAGGTTTTTTTTTTCTTAAAAAAGGAGTTCATTGGAATTTTGATTGGAGTTGATTTGATAACGGATGTTGGTTTTAGGAGACTCAACTTTTTTTTTTTTTTTTTTTAAACACAGTATTGAGTTTTCCCGTCCAAACTCAAGATCTCTCTCTCTCTATTTGGTTCTGTTCTCTGTGTTTTATGACTTTCTTCATACTCATTCTTCATATTGCTTGTTAGACTTATTCCTAAGTGCTTTATAGCATATATTCCTGTTGTAACTGAGATTTTTATTCTCCAAGTTTTCTAAGTGAAGATTGTTGGTGTCTGAGAAGGGTTCTAATTGTGTTTGTGTGTGTTTAGTGTTACCAGACACCTTACCTAACAGTCTTTTTATTTCTCCTAGTTTTTCACTTGATTCTCTGGGCATTTCCAGGTATATAATAATGATGAGTATGCCTCCTTTCTATTTTTTTTTCCTTTTGTAATCTCTTATCTGATTCTAGTGGCTATGAAATAATGGTGGTACTAATAAGTTTCCTTGCTTATTCTTGGCTTTGGTTTATGATACCTAGTATTTAACTAAGGACTTATGTTTTTAAAAAATCAGAATTAGATGCTGAATTTTGTCGAGTGGTATTTTGGTGTCTCAAGACCTGTATGCTCCCCTTTAACTTGTTAGTAAATTATAGCAACAGATCATCCCCTCCTAAGTGAGCATCCAGGTGATCCTGGGCAAGCCCACTCGGGTGCAGACTGGTCCTTTGTGTAATATCATTTGTGTCAGTATTCAAAAGAGAGATTAGTTTGTGGTGCACTTCTTCTGCTCTACTTTTTGCAGATGTCATTAAGAAAAATGGGAAGTTTTTCTCATTTCTTTCCTCTGAAAAATTTGAATGGTAGAGAAATCAGCTGTTGAGGGCTGAAATAATTCTGCTATGGCTTGATCCTTCTAGGGGGATAGTTCCTAGACAGCTTTTCTGTTTTTCCACTTAGCATTTGCTCTATTTAGGTTTTCTCTTCATAATTTTTGAAAATGTGTATGTTTCTGCAATATCCATTTATGTATTGAATATAAGCCCCATAAAGGTAGGATTGAAATAAAATCTTTTGTTCATGACTGTATCCCCAGAATCTAGAATAGGATAGGGCACATAGTAGGTGTTTATAAATATCATCAAATCAATGAAGGAATCAATGAATAAAGCCAGATTTTCCCATCATGAGCATAGCGGTATTAAACTTTGTCTTGTCATTATTTTGATTTCCTTTCTATTCATAGTTACTTTCTCATTCCTCATTTATGTCCACTCTTTTTGCCTATTTTTTCTTGATTAGGTTAGTGATCTGTTTTGGTAATTTTTTTCATTTTTTATTTTTTTAATTTTTAATTTTTATTTTTTATTAAATCATAGCTGTGTACCTTAATGCAATCATGGGGTACGTATACTGGTTTTATATATAATTTGGAATATTTTCACCAAACTGGTTAACATAGCTTTCATGGAATTTTCTTAGTTATTGTGTTAAGACATTTATATTCTACATTTAGAAAGATTCACATGTACCCTTGTAAGATGGACCATAGGTGTAGTTCCACTTGGTGAATTTTTTTTTAAAACCATAAGGAACAAGTCATCTGTTAGAGGGGAAGAAGGCAGGTTAATTTCACCTGTCTTCATGACAGTATACTTTGAGGGAAAACTGTGATCTAAGCTGTCATTGTAATGGAGAGGCCACATAAAAGCATTCTGAAAAAATATAAGGCCTCTGGTACATGAATGTTCATCATGGCTTTATTCCTAATTGCCAAACGTTAGAATCAACCCACATATCTGATACCATAAAATGTCTAAGGTACATTCAATTCATTGCCATTGAATGAGTGGCATTGGTATAAATGTCTCTGCCACTAGCCTGAGCCCAAGAACTCTGGTTTCTGCCTCCCCTGGTACCTGGAAGCTGGAGTAAACTGTTTATGAACACAATAACCTGGGTGAATCTCAAATGCATTATGCTGTGTGAAAGAAGTTTGTTTTCTAGTAATACATACTGCATGATTCCATTTATATGACATTCTTGGAAGAGGTGGAAAAGAGATTAGTGCTGATCAGGGGTTAGGAACAGGTGTAGGGGGAGGTGGGTGTGCTTATAAAAGGGATTCTTGTGGTGATAAAACTGTTCTTTACCTTGACTGTAGTGATGGTCACATGAATTACTGGTGACGAAATTGTGTAGAGCTTAATGAACACATGTAAATGAACAGAAGTAAAACGTAAAACTAGAGAAATCTGTATAAGGTGTGTGTGTGGTTGCCTCAGTGTCAGTATCCTGATTGTGATAATGTACTATACTTTAGCTTAATGTGACCTTTGGGGACAACGAGGCAAAGTGTACAAAGCATCTCTTTGTATTACTTCTTACAACTGTATGTGAATCTGTAATTATCTCAAATTTCAATTAAAAATGTAACGCTTTAGTAGCCACATATCCCTTACCCACCCTCCTGGTATAGCTACTTAAAATATAAAAGAGCCAAGGAAGAGGGAGTTCCAAATAATGTGCTGAGGAACAGTGAAGCCAAGGGAGGAAAGACTTGGCAGTGAGCACTGAGGTATTTAACAGGCTGATAGATCAGATAGAGAGAGGTACCTGGCAAGAAGCCCTGGGTCCAGAGCTCAGGGAGGGCGCTTAGATTTTTAGGGGGATGGCAATCCAAGTTACAATTCTAGAAACAGGTGCAATCAGCCTGGGAGAATGGGTGAACACGATAAACAGCATTCTGGGGAGTGGTGGAAATGAAGAACTAGACAGAGCCAGACCAGTAAAGACCGCTGAGAAGGGGTAATGAGCGAGATAGGACAAGAGCTAGAGGAGGAAACTGTTGTGGAGATTCAGGACAGAGTATTTCCAGGAAGGTTACTCAGTGGCATCAAATCTTGCAGAGGGGCCAGAAGGATGGGGCTGCAAGCCTACCACGTGCAAACCCGGGCCTGGCATTTGTCTTGCTGCCCCCATGTGGTGGATGGTGTAACCATTCTAGCCGGTATGCCAACCATCTCATTCCTATAGCCCCTCCTAACTCTCCCCCAGTCTTTCTCACTTGCGTGCCTCCTCCTCCGGGATTCCCTGCCATAACTGGTTCCTATTTTTCTGACTGCTGCCTGTTCTGAGAATGGCAGCCTCCTGGGCTGCTTACTTGATGAGCCTAGTGCCATGGAAGCCCTCAGGCACAGTTAATGGTTGCTGCTGGGTGGGCATAGCACCTGGCACAGGGCTCTCAGAGCCTCATTGGTTTAAATGTCTCTGCCACTAGCCTGAGCCCAAGAACTCTGGTTTCTGTTTCCCCTGGTACCTGGAAGCTGGTAGGTCTTCAGTGTTTGGTAACCAAATAGTCCTGGACTAGCTTCTGGTTTTGTAATTCTAGGAAACGCATTCACTGTGGGATTTCCTTTAAAAGAAAGCTCCTTAGGTCACTGAAAATAGGATTGGCTTTGTAAAAATTTGAATCATAGCCTCAGGTCTGGAACTTCTGTTGTGTTCAAGCAGGGCACCCTGGCCCTTGGAAGTACACCCTGTTTCATGTTTGGGTCATCAGGCTCAGCCCCTGGCCAGAGGTCAGATGGATTTGTAGTGAGCAGGTCATCTGACCTGCCTCTCCCCAGTCACGCCCTGGGCACTTGGCTACTTCATGTTCCCTGTCCCACTTTCTATTATGCAGATGGGCCTGGTTTTAGATGAGAGCCTCCGTCCCTGCAGTGTCCACTTTACACTGCCTTCTCTGTGAATGTACAAGCTTGAAATGCAATTCTTTATGCCTTTTAAAAAATTGAGAAATAGTTAGCATACCATAAATTGACCATTTTGAATTGGGTGGCATTTAGTACATTCATAAGGTTGTTCATCCTTCAACAGTTCTGAGACATTTTTAGTCCTCTAAGCAGAGACCTCATCCCCATAAGCCCATTTCTATGAGATGTCCAGAACAGGCAAATCCACATGGACTAAGTACATGAGTGGTTGCAGGGTTTGTGGGGACGGCTGAGTATGGACTAATTGCTTTATAGGGACAGGGTCTCTACTTAGTCCATGTGGATCATCTGCCTGTTCTGGAAGTCTCGTAGAAATGGAGTCATGGTCTGCCCAGAGTGCTGGAATTACAGGCATGAGCTACCACTCCTGGCCTCTACAAAAATTTTGAGACTGACTATGTTATGGTCCGTCATGTTTACTTCCAAGAAACACAGTCAACAGCGTCCTTCCTTATGTGCTTGTTCAATTTTAAACTTACTCAGCTCATTGTTGTTGGGAGGGCTTCATTTGTTTCCATCAGGGCAGATTTTACATTTCTTGATTTTTGTGTATCTCAGATCTTTCGTAATGACCCACATATTTAGAAAGTAGTTGTAGGAGAATTGATGTCTTCATATTGGGCCTGCCTGTCTATAACCTAGTATGTCTTTTCATTTGTTCAAGTCTTTTGTGTTTTTCAGTACTGTTTTAATTTTTTTCACTAATTTTTATGTACTTTGAGATGGGGTCTTGCTCTGTCTCCTGGGCTACAGTGTAGTGGCATGATCACAGTTCACTGTAGCCTTAAAATCCTGGACTTAAACGATCTTCCTGCCACAGATTTCTGAGTGGCAGGGACTACAGGTGTGTGCCATCACTCCTGGCTAATTTTTGTGTATTTCGTAGAGATTCAGTCTTGCTCAGGCTGATCTCAAGCTGTCCTCCCACCTGAGCCTCCCAGAGTATTGATTGGGATTACTAGTGTGAGCCAGTGTGCCTGGCCTTCACTCAATTTTAAGATAGTTCTTAAGTATTTTTTCCTACTGAGGTGTAATTTGCACCCAGGAAAATGTTCAGATATTAAGATCTTCAATAGTATTCAGTAGTGTTTTAAAATTTTTCTTCACTCAGTTCTAGTGTGGTTTAATGTTTTTATTGAGGTTTAATTTAAATATAGTAAAATGCTAAGGTCATTAAGCTCAGTTTTGATGACTGCATATCAAGACAGAACGTTTTTATTATCCCAGAACATTTCCTAATAGCACTTCCCCACTCTACTCCTGCCCTAACAACCACTGATTTGATTTTTATAGCATAGGTTTTTATCACTTCGAGAATTTCACAGAAATTAAACCATATTATTTACTCTTTCATGAGCACAATGTTTTCAGGGTTCATCTATGTCGCTGGTTCTCAACCTTTCTAGTTGCCATGTTGTTACAAATGGAAAAAAATGGTTGCGACCCACAGGTTGAGAACCTCTGATCTATTGTTGCAGGAAGACGAGGCCCAATGGAGAGAAAGAGCACCCAAACACCATGTTTATAAGAGGAAGGGCTTTATTTACTGGTCAGGAGCTTATGGCATAGAAGAATTCCAAATGGCTGTACTCCCCGACTGGCTTGGTCTTTCCCTTTTTATCAATAGTCAAAAAGTTTCAACCCACAGGCACCCTTCTCATTGGCCAGTTTGAATCAAGCGGGAGATGCTATTCCCGCCCCTACAGAACTACAGGATTTTACAGAACTTGGAAATTTCCAAGTTTCAGGAAGTCAAGTTTATAAATTCCCGAAAGTCACCATAGAGAGGACTCAGCAGGTGTATCCTTGTCTCCTTGAGAAGACCTGTTCTCCTAGACCTCCCCCTTCTCAGGTATCCTCTTTCCCTATGTCATAGGATGTCTCAGCATCCCTTTTCATTGTTGAACAGTTTTCCATTACATGCATATATTCTAGTTTATTCTTCTCTTGATGGACATTTGGGCCGTAACAGTTTAGAGCTTTTACAAATCAAGCTGTTGTGAACATTTGTATACAAGGTTTTTGTGAACATATGTTTTAATTTATTTTGGAAGAAATCTAGGAGTGAGGTTGTTGACTCATAAGGTATAAATATGTTTAATGTTTAACTTTTTCTTAGAAACTGCTAGTTTTCTGAAGTGGTGGTATCATGTTATGCTCTCAACAGCAGTGTATGAGAGTTCCACTTCATTCACGTCTTCTGTAATATTTGGTGGTATTCAGCTCCTCTTTCATTTTTTTTTGTTTGTTTTTCCAATCTCATCAACCTTCAGTTTTCTGGAAGTTCATCTTAATCTTTGGATCATGCATGCTGCTCTCCCTACACATTCCTGTTTTCAGAGCATTTATGTATATACTGCTGTGTTCTCTTTCTGATATTTCCCAAGGGTATTGAGAGATAGCGGATATGAATATGAGTGCTTGAATAGGAGGTCAGGGCATATTTTTAGTTATCTAAATTGTCTCCAGCATGGAGTTATAGTTTGAAGTTCTCTGTAAAAAAAGAGGGGAGGGGCAACTCTTCCCCTGTCTTCTTCCTTTTTTCTTCATTTGTTTTTGAAGCACCAAGTAACAAAAATGATGATTTCTGTTTCTTCCAAGGCTTTTGATAAAGCAACATTAACTTGCCAGCTTTAGCCTTGCTGTGCATCCAAAAATAACTTATTTAAGAGGAGATGGGACTATTGACGTTTTATATGATTTTAAATATTAAATATCTTTACATGGGTGGGATCAAATGGGAAAAGAGTGTGTGAGACAGAGAGTTAGAGGCATGGGAATTGTTTCACTAGAATGTTTAGCCCTCAGCCAATGCAGTGTGATGGGTGTGAGTGGTTCCCTCGCTTCTTGGATTTCCCCCTCAGGAGTGTGTGTGCATGGTTCTCCTTGTCACATCTTCAGGAAAATAACTGCCTGATGCCTTTTCTTCCTCATTGGAAGTCTCTCTCCAGAGGATTAGGGATTCTAGTAGTGGCAGATGGGGTTGGGGTTGGCTGTGGCAGTAGCTCTGGCTGTCATAGAGCCTGTTAAAAGAGGCACATAGGAGCTGGCACCTTTCGGGGGGTAGTGATTGCTGGGCCTGAGGGAAAGAGGAATACATGAGGAGGACATCCTTCATGGCTAGGAATTTAAACATCCTTTATAAACAACACTGTAGTTCTGAGGTTTGATGTATTGCTTAGGTTGTTATGTTTTTAAAAATAGAACATTGATACCTCCATAGGGCAGGGCAACACGTTTGCAGTGCTACTAAACTACCAGAAAGCAGTTTCACAAGCTAGAAGACATTGCTTTTCTTTTGCTCCCACCAGTGAAAGCATGGCTTAAAACCTCTGTACTCCATAGTTTGTCTGCCTGTCTTTGGCCATCTGTTAGTCCATAAGAGATGTGTTACAGAAGTGCAAACATGCTTCCTGAAAGGAACATTGTTGCCTGGGAGGGAAGTCCAGACAGTAGGCTTGCTGACTTTAAACATCTCTTTTCAACAGAACTTATTGCCAGAGAAGGTGGGGGGTGGTTAAAGTAGGGAAGAAACCTAATTATGCAAATTTTGATCTTAAAGCTTTATTCGTATGTTTCCTGGCAGGCTGTTCTTTAATCTCAAGAGCAAGATTGCTCAGAATTACCATATATTCTAGTTAATTGCATTAAAATTATAGCAAAGGTTGTTTTTGCTATAATCAAGAGTGATTTTGATTAATACTTAGGAAATCAAATGCCTTACCAGCAGTGGGGATGAGAACAACCTTCCTAGTCAGCTGTCCTTTCTCCCCGTTCCTTCCCCTTCCCTCCCCTTCTTCCAGAAAACCAAAGATGCAAGCATATTTGAAAGGTGTTTTAAAAATCTACTCACTTGTGTGGGCAGTCATTTTTTAAAAATTTTATTTTAAAATATTAGGGGGGCAAATTTTCTTGTTACGTGGATGAATTGTATAATGCTGAAGTCAGGGCTTTTGGTGTGTTTGTCACCAGAGTAACGTACATTGTACCTGATAGGTAAGTTTTTATCCTTCACCTACTTTCCTCCCTCTTCCTTTCTTATCAGTAGTTTCCAATGTCTTTTATACCACTTTACGACCATGTGTACCCATCGTTTAGTTCCCAATTATTAATGAGAACATATGGTGTTTGTTTTTCCTTCTTGAGATATTTCACTTAAGATAATGTTCTCCAGTCCATCCACATTTTGGCAAATAATATTTCATTTCTTTTTATGGCTGAATAATAAGCCTCCATGATCAAGTGGGTTTTATTCCAGAGATTCAAGGATGGTTCAACATATACAAATCAATAAATGTGATTTACCACATAAACAAAAGTAAAAATAAAGACCGTGTGGTCATCTTAGTATATGCTGAAAAGGCATTTGATAAAGTCTAGCACCCTTCATGATAAAAACACTCAACAAACTAGGCATAGAAGGAACATATCTCGAAATAATAGAAGCCATATGTGACAAACCCACAGCCTACATCATGCTGAATGGGAAAAAGTTTAAAGTATTTCCCCTAAGAACTGGAACAAGACGAGGCTGCCCACTGTCACCACTCCTATCCAACATAGTACTGGAACTCCTAGTCAAAACAATCAGGCAAGTGAAAGAAATAAAGGACATTGAAATCAGGAAAGAGGGGGTCAAACTATCCCTTTTGGCTGAGGATATGATCTTCCACTGAAAAAATCATAGAATTGATAAATAAATTCAGCAAAGTCGCTATTTTTAAAATCAATTTACACAAATTAGTAGCATTTCTGGGCAGCACCTGTGGCTCAGTGAGTAGGGCACCAGCCCCATATACCAAGGGTGGTGGGTTCAAACCTGGCCCCAGCCAACTGTAACAAAAAATAGCTGGGTGTTGTGGGCGTCTGTAGTCCCAGCTACTTGGGAGGCTGAGGCAAGAGAATTGCCTAAGCCCAAGAGCTGGAGATTGCTGTGAGCTGTGATGCCATGGTACTCTACCAAGGGTGGCAAAGTGAGACTCTGTTTCTAAAAAAAAAAAAAAAAAAAAAAAAAATTAGTAGCATTTCTGTAATAACAGTCAAGCTGAGAGTCAAATCAACAATGTGATACCATTTATAATAGCTGCAAAGTAAAATACCTGGAAATATAGTTAACCAAGGAGGTGAAAGACCTCTACAAGGAAAACTACAAAACACTGATGAAAGAAATCATGCACACAAATGGAAAAACATTCCATGCTCATGGATTAGTAGAATCAATGTTGTTAAAATGTCCATACTATTCTTAAGTGATGTATAGATTCAATGCAATTCCTGTAAAAATACCAATGTCATTTTTCAGGCAGCACCTTTGGCTCAAAAGGGTAGGGTGCTGGTCCCATATGCCGGAGGTTGGGTTCAAAACCCAACCCCATCCAAAAAAAAAAAAAAAAACAACTAATGTCATTTTTCACAGATCTAGAAAAAAATAATTCTAAAGTTCATATGGAACAAAAAAATGAGCCTGAATAGATAAAGCAATTTTAAGCAAAAGGAACAAATCTGGGAACATCCCATTACCTGACTTCAAATTGGCTATAGTAACCTAGACAGCATGATGTTGGTGTAAAGGTAGAGATATAGACCAATGGACCAGAATAGAGAACCGCCAAACAAAACCACATAGCTATGACCAACTGATTGCTGACAAAGCAGAGAGAAACATAGTGAGGAAAGGATGCCCTACCCAATAAATGGCGCTGACAAAATTGGATAGCCACATGCAAAAGTGTGAAACATGAGCTTTCTCTCGACAGTTATTATGTTTTTGCCTATTACATTTGTTTTAATTTTAAAATATTATGGGGTGTAATTGTTTCTAGTTGCATGTATCAGTTTTAGCATGTTAGAGTCAGTTATAAGTGTGCCCATTGCCTGGATAGTGTTCATTGCACACATGAGGTAGGTGTTTGCCCATCCCCTCCCCCCTTGATTTCACTGAGTCTTTACATCCCTCTGTGTACATGTATGCTCCTTGGTTAGTTCCAGTGTAATATTGAGTATATGTGGTGTTTTCTTTTCTATTTATTACATACTTTACTCAGAGTAATGGTCTCCAGTTCCACCCAAATTATTGTGAAAAGCCTCATGCTACCCTTCTTCATGGCAGAGTAATATTCTATAGTATACACCACTCGTCTTCAAACTACAGCCTGCGGGCCACATGCGGCCCACCAAGGACATTTATCCAGCCCGCTGGGCGTTTTTGCTGCCACTACCTGTCCTACTTAGCAGCCATCTGGTCCTGGGGCCCACAGTCCGGCCCTCCACTGGTTTGAGGGACAGTGAACTGTCCCCCTGTTTAAAAAGTTTGAGGACCCCTGGGACAGTCATTCTCAAAGAGAGTGTCTGAAGGTTATAAAATAACTCTCTGGGGGAAGGCAAAGAGAGGGCCTGAGCATAGGTCTTAGCTGGTAACTGTGATGCAAGCACGTGTCATCTTCTGATTTATTGGCTATGAACTGGAAGCTTTTCAGGGTACTTTGAAGGGTGTCTTCTCTTGGATGAGTAGGGCCCCTTTGAAAGATCCAGACATGACAAGACATCGTGTATGAAGACATAATTACATATAAGCGAAAACCAAAATGAAAATGAAGGTATATCCAAAGTACTTGGATAAAGGACCTGAGTGGTAGCAGTAGACATGAACCAAAAGACTGGATGCAAGAGATTTTTTCTTCTAAGTTAAATTGACTGGCCTCATTGGCTTAAGGCAGGTGTGTGCAAGCTTTTTTTTTTTTTCAACTGCACGTTGGAAGAATGAAAGTTGTCTTGAGCAACACATTAAGTACACAAACACTGACAAAAGCTGATTAGCAAAAAGAAGGTCTGTGCATACTTTTCATGATAGCCAACAGCACAGATAAGCAAAAAAAAAAAAAAAAATCCATACAAAATCAGCATACAGCCTAGGGGCCACAGGTTGCACACTTCTGGAGTCTAAAAGTGTAGTTCTAGTCCTACATCAGGAGCAAACTCATTCCCAGAAATACTAAACTGATTAGGAAAGTCTATTTCATTTTCCTTGACCATGAATGAACCTATAGAAGAGCAGAAAATTTGGCAGATTGCAAAGGAAAGTATCACAGAAACATTTTGGTGTCAAAGTGGTCTGTGTTTGTTGATTCTGATGTGTATAACTAAGTTATCTACCATGCAGCCTTCGTAAGTATGTTTCCATCGGTTCTATTCAAGGGAATGAAGTCTACCTACGTACGTCCTTAAGCCTCTGCCTTCTTAAAACACAAGCTGAATAGTAGCATGAAACAGGTCCAGAGAGCTACATGTTTGCTTTTTAATTTTAGATTTACAGAAAAAATATGAATAGCACAGAGTTCCAATATACCACACATCCAGTTTCCTGTTGTTTTTTATATTTTTAATTGATATAGTTGTAAATATTTGAGGGGTACATGTGATATTTTGATATGGGTATACATACAATGTATGATGGTCAAACTAGGGTGTATGGAATATCCATAACCTGAAACATTTATCTTTTCTTTGTACTGGGGACATTACAATTCTTCTAGCTGTTTCGAAATACACAATAAATTATTGTAAACTATAGTCTTCTTACTTTTCTTCATCTTCTTCCTATTATTGACATCTTACATTAGGATGATATATTTGTCACAATCAATAAATCAGTATTGATACATTATTTTTGAGACAGGGTCGCCTTCTGTCTCCCTCTGTCGCTCAGACTGGAGTGCAGTGGTGTGATCATAGCTCAAGTGCAACCTTGAATCCCTGGCCTGAAGCCATCTTCCCACCTCAGCCTCCTGAGTAGCTGGAACTACAGGCTTGTTTCACCATGCCCAGCTAATTTTTCTTATTTTTTATAAAGATGGGGTCTTGCTATGTTGCCCAGACTAGTCTTAAATGCTTGGCCTTAAGTGAACCTCACACCTTGGCCTCTGAAAGTGCTGGGATTACAGGTATCATCCACCATGCCTGGCCAATATATTGTTATTAATTAAAGCCCATGTTTTATTCCAATTTCTTTGATTTGCTCCTCATGCCCCATTTCTGTTGTAGGATCCCATCCCCTATGTGGGTATTTTACATTTGAGAGTTACAAGGCTGAATGGTTAATCATTCCAAGGCCAGAGTTCTCATGTTTTTTGGGTTCTTTGTAGCTTAATAGTTGAAGTTTTCCTAAATTAGGTTTTTTAAAAACAACACTACCCAAACTTACACATAAATTTCATCTTCTTTTCCTGTGTCACTATTATACCTGATAGAGGTGACTCAGTGATTGTTTTCAAGTAGCTCTGTGCTTACTGCTGCAGAGGGGGAGAGTCTCCACTTCCACAGCCACCAGGTCATCACAGCAGGTATGTGCGACTCCTCTCTTGTTTTGTTATATTAGTTCCTATTTTCCTTCACCCCCATCTCCTTTCCCCTCCCACCAGTAAGCACCATTCCTACTTTTTTCTTAACATTATTTTTTCACAACTTTTTCTATAATGAAATATACATAAAATTTAGTTTTTGTTTATTATCTTAACTACTTTAAGTATATAGTTTTGTGGTATTAAATACATTCCTGTTGTTATGAAGCACTTTTCCTTGATATTTGCAAGTATGCACATATCCTTGTGAAATATGTAGAGCAGCGGTTCTCAACCTGTGGGTCACGACCCCTTTGTTCCATTTGTAACAACGCGGCGATTAGGAAGGTTGAGAACCACTGATGTAGAGTATGTGTACTTTTTGTAAATGTGCTGTTCTGTTTCATACCGTTTGCATCCTGGACCATGTTTCTAAGGCATGTTGCTATATCTGCTTTGTTGTTTCCCACTGCCCTGGAGTGTGAATTTTTGTTAAGTGTCTACCTGTTGTCCCTCACTGCTCTCCTAATTATAGACATCCACCCAGGGTATCTCCAGTTTGCTGCCTCCCAGTTGGTGCTGTAGCAAGCTTCCTCCTCTGTGTGCCCAGAATGGGACTTCAGGTCATCGTTTATACACACTCAAATCCACCCAAGTGCTGCCAGGTGGTTTTCAGGATGACCGTGCTGGTTCATACTCCCACTGGCAGGGCCCATGGGTTTTCTTATTCCCACATCCTTCCCAAATCTCAGCCTTATTCATCTTTCTAACTTTTGCCTTCATGAGAGGTATGAAGAGGTATCTCATGGTGCTAAATAGCCATGATAAATGTCGCACACCTCCAGTGCCATGCATTAGTGAATCACTTGGCCCAGAAGAGATTCTGTATTTCTGGTCAAATAAGGTGACATTTGTTTCCTGTCCTCATCCTTTCCAAGCTGTGTTCTTCCTTTTTTAGGAATCTTCTTTTAGGCCCCCAGCTTCCAGGAAGCCTTGCCCGATGAATGCTTCCTGCTCTACACAGTTTGAATCACTGCAGAGTGCTCAAGTAATGGCGTGTGCTTGTATTGCTTTCCTAGGGCTGTTCTGACCAAGTGCCACAAATTAGGAGATGTAAAAGGACAAAAATATATCTTCTCGGAATTCTAGAGGCCAGATGTCTGAAGTCAAGTTGTTGGCAGGGCCTTGCTCTCTCAGAGTCTGCTCGGAGCCCTTCCTTGCCACTCCCTGTATTCTGGTGGCTGCTAGTCCTTGGCGTTCCTTGGCTTGTAGCTGTTCCTTGTTCTTTGGCTTGTGGCTTTCCAGTCTCTGCACCTCCATCTTCACATGAATTTATTTCCTGAGTCTGTGTCTAAATTTCTGTCTTTAGGTCAGGTGTGGTGGCTCACACCTCTAATCCCAACATTTTGGGAGACTGAGGTGGGCAGATTGCTTGAACTCAGGAGTTCAAGACCAGCTTGGGTAATGTAGTAAGACCCTGGTTCTATTAAAAATAAAGCAAAAATCAGCCAGGCATGGTGCATGTGCCTGTGGTCCCAGTTATTTGAGGCAGGAGATTGCTTGAGCCTGGAGTTCAAAGCTGTGATGATCTGTGATCATGCCACTACACTCCAGGTATGGTGACAGAGTGAAACTCTGTTTCTCATTAAAAGAAAATTAAAAAAATATTCTCTCTTATAAGGATACCACTCATTACATTAAGGCCCACTTTAATCCATTATGACCTCTTCTTCATTACATCTGTAAAGACCATCTTTCCAAATAAGGTCACATTGACAAGTTAAGTTCCTTGTGGATAATTGATTCCCACTGGAAGCTGCTCTCTGTTTTGGGTTGGAGTGACCAAAAGATGTTTTCCTTAGGTAAATAAAAGTCTCTGGTGGTTGGACTACCATCATCTGTCACCTCCCCTCACACAAGTGTCCTGCAAGTACAATAATTGGAGGAAGCTGTGCAAATGACAGAGCCATGGTGTAATGTTCACAAATGCCAACTTGTAGTAAAGGCCTAATAATACTGTTGGTGTGAATTATGGACCATAATTAAGGCCTTTGTCAGTCATATTGCCCAATTAGAATGTACATAATTGTAAGTAAGATTTCTTTTAAAGGAATAATTGCTTGTTGAAAGTGTGACATTAAAGGGTTGGCAGAAAAGAATCTGGAAAGATTTCCAAGTGAATGCTGCAAACCTGTTAAGAACAAAGGTGGACACCTGGCCTCTTTCAAACAGATGCCAGCTGCTCTGGCAACTTCTCTGGGGCGGGAGTGCAGTGTTAATGCTATTCCCAGGCCTGGGATAGTGTCTGACACACAGTAGAAGCCCAGGGAAAGTTTATTGACAGAGCAGATGTACACATATGTAGAAAAAAAGGGTTAACAGTCTCCTATGGCTGCTGTAACAAATTATCACAAATTCAGAGGCTTAAAGCTACACAAACATATGCCTTTCCATACGTATTTTTTAGACATGAGGTCTCACTCTGTGGCCCAGGCTGGAGTCAAGGGGCGTGATCATAGCTCACTATAGTCTAGAACTCCTGGGCTCAAACAATCCTCCCATCTCAGCCTCCTAAAGTGCTGGGTTACTGGTATGAGCCACCATGTCTGGCTCTCTTCCAGTCCGGAGGCTGGAAGGTTGGCAAGGGGTCTCACTAGTCCAAAATCAAGGTATTGGTAGGGTTGTGTTGGGCCCTGGAGAGAATCCATTCTCTTTTCTGGTGTCTGGAGACAGCCTATATTCCTTGACTTGTGACCTTGGCTTCTCTTAACACTGCCTCTGACCTTCCCTTATTACCCTTTTACTTTAGGGACCCTTGTGATTATCTTGGGCCTACCCAGGTAATCCAGGATAATCTCACCATTTTAGTACCCTTTATTTAATCAAATCTGCTAGTCACTTTTGCCAAATAGGCAAAAACACCGGTTTTAGGAGTTAGGATAGGAACATCCTTGAGATTCTACCTTCTACAGGAGTATTGGATATTATAACATTACCTTTGTATTATATCACATTGCTTTTTAAAGGCAATTCTGTTTTTCAAATAAACATAATAGATTCTCAGAACATAAAGAACGAAATATACCTCTTCTGTGGATAACTACCATTATCATTTAGGTTTATATTATTCTAGATTTCATGAAAACAAGATATCAAAAAAACCTAGAAGAGGCTCTTGTAAAGATGTAGGCATTTAAGTTTTTTCCTTCCTAACAGGTGCATATTTAGTTGTTTTTGCCTGATTGGTTGAAGTATAATGGCTATACAGTAAACTGCTCACATGTGAAGTGTACAATTTGGTCAGTTTGGGTGTATGTACATGCTTGTGAAACATCACTGCAGTTAAGGCTGGGAACATCTCCATCAATTCCCAAATCTTCTTCATGCCCCTTGGTGCTCCCTTTCTCCCCTCACCCCTATCTACAGGTAACCACTGATCTATCTTCTTTCAGAGTTTGCATTTTCTCGAGTGTTATAGAAATGGTATCACACAGCATGTCCTATTTTTGGTCTGGCTTATTTCACTCAACATAATTCTGAGATTCATCCATGTCGTTGTGTAGTCTTTTGGCCATTCATTCCTTTTCTTCCTTCAGATGAGGGAAGCTATCTCTGGAACATTTTAGTGTTACTAAAATATGCCAGGCTAAGTGACTTCAGGTGATAAGCAGGCCGAGTGCCTAGTGGGCCCATGCTATAACTGGCTTTGCTTCAGGTACGGTAGCCTCAGGCCTCTTAGCCCCTCCTTTCTATGAGGAAGTTGGCCATGAATGAAAGAATTCAGCTTGCCTAGAACCGCCACAGGGATGTGGTGTGACACATACAAGGATGTTTTCTTCTGCCTGGGCTTCCTTGAGGACAGGATATTGGATTTGCACAGCAACTTTCTCTGGCCATGGAAGGCAGAGAAGGGCTCTCTGGGGTCAGGAAGCAGCAGGTGCCAGAAATGGGCAAGGTATGTCTGTCAGCAAATCACTCCAGCTGAAGCCCGCAGAGTGTACAGTGGGGAGTGATAGGGCAGGTTCGGGCCAGATGGGAGGGATTTGTGTGCCAGGCACGTGAGCGTGGACTTGAGTAACTGTATGAGTTTCCCGCAGCTGCCATAGAAGAGTAGCACAAATGGGGTGTTTCTAAACAATAGAAATGTGTGTGTGCAATTCTGGGAGGTCTAACATCAGGGTGTAGGCAGGGCACCCCCCCGTAAACCTGTAGAAGAGGCCCTTCCTTGCTCTCCCTAGCTTCTGGTGCTTGCTGGCAACCCTTGGTGTTGTTGGCTTGTGGCTACATCACCCCAATCTCTCATTCTTCAGGTGGCCATCTCCTTTGTGGGTCTGTCCATCTGTCTAAACTACAGCAGTGCCCACTGGCATAGAGTGCTGGTCCTGCAAAGAATAGCAGAGCCACTTCCTCATGGGTCCCAGGGTCCTGGCAGTGGCAGGCATCTTTTCTAGACCACGTAGCTTTCTCCATGGGCCCCTTTGCCTCCTTCATCTGACCAGCTACAGTGAGCCCCTGGGACATGGGGAGAGAGCCACTGGAAGCCATGTCGTCCATTTTACTTTCTGGAGTTGCTGTGGCAAAGTACCATAGTGTGGGGGGCTTCAGCAACAGGAGTGGATCGCCTCATGGTTCTGGAGGCTGGGGGTCTGAGATCAGGGTATCTACAGAGTGGGCCTTTTCTAAGGGCTGTGAGGGAAGGCTGTATTCCAGGCCTCCCTTATGGGCTTTGTAGATGGCATCTTCCTTCTGAGTCTCTATGGCCTATTTTCCCCTTTTTATAAGGACACCAGTCATACCAGATTTGGGCCCATAACAATGACCTCGTTTGAATTTGATTGCCTCTGTTAAGACCTACTTTCGAATACAGTCATGTTCTGAGGCACTGGGGTTAGGACTTCAACACATGAATGGTGGGGCATGTTTCAGCCCATAACAAAGATAGAAGGCCTCGCTCTTTGCCTTTGCTCAGGAAAGACTTTGTCACTGTGGATTAGCTGTCAACAAGTCCCCATCCAGTAGGGACCCAGGGAACTTCTAAGCAGTGTTACGTCGTCATAAGTAGCAATAATTAAATGACCCAGAGTGGGGGCAGGGAGTGTGGGAAAATAAAATACATGAGTGAATTTTAGATTAAATTATTTCAAGAGTGGCTTGCTCTTGGGAAACCACTTTGGTGGGCTGCTTGTTTTGCAACTAGCATGAGAGTTCAAATGTGTATCTCCTGCGCCAGAATGTGGGCTTGGGGATAGGGCCAGAGACAGGACTGGCTCCTGCTGCCTTCACAGGTGCCTATTATAAGGGAACTGCCCCAGCCAAGCTGATGATGTTACACCCTATATTTTGCGGGCATGGTGGGGACACATCAAGGATAGGCTCCTAGCCATAGGCTAGAACGTTTTTGGCTCTTATGCCATTGTCTGGTGTTTGTATCCCTCCTCCTCTTTTGTACATTATGCTGGAGCATCTCTCAGGCATATCCTTCTCAGGTATGACTCTGGGATTGGCCCTTCACGGCAGTAATAGTGAGTGCCAGATGGGGGACTGAGCACAAATCTGTCACTAACCTCGAGCTGGTTTAAATATGGTACACTGGATTGTCTCAACTAAATGGAGCTTGCAGTGCTGCTCTCACTATGGAAAAGGCTCATCACTTCTGAATTTAGTTCCCTAAAGGGTTTTGGTTGTAACTTTATTATATATCATTAAAGAGACCACAGCTCTAGGACCGTCACAACCAGCTAAGTGACCTTGAGGAGGCCCCTTTCTTGCTGGGCAAGAAGGTAAAGGCAGAGCTGTAAACTGAGAGATCATCTCTGTTTTATAAGAGAGCAAAATGAGTTGCCAAATAGTGAAGTTGGGGTGGAAGAAGACTCTAACTTCAGTGGTCAAATTCTAACCTGCATGTTCTTTGCTGCCTCCCTCATGTGGCATGAATGTCAGACCAGGTTCCGGAGTTCTTAGGTCTCCTTCCTCAATCATCTCCAAATATGTGGAAGTCACACATTTTCTATTTCTTCCTTTATACAAGTTATTCTACTTTAACTGCAGTGTATGTGTGTATTTGTACAATGTGTACATGTGTCTATCTGGTTGCAGATGTGGATGACATGGCCTAAAGTGGTTGTGAATGGCAGGGCACCAATGCCCTGTACGCCTCCCTGAAGACCGGGAGCAGGAAAGTGCAGTGTGAATGGAATTCATAAACTGACTTGGTGATGGCTTATTGTGTTTTACTGTCAAAAGTAATGATTCTACTCCTGGGTGTGGACCCAAGATGATTGAAAACACATCCATATAAAAGCCTGTCCATGAATGTTCATAAAGCAATATTTCTAATAGCAAAAAATGGAAACAACCCCAGTGATCATCATCTGAATGGGTAAACAGAATGTGGTCCATCTAAACAGTGGAATATTATTCAGTCATAAAAAGGGTGGAAATTGGCTCAGTGCCTATAGTTCAGTGGTTATGGTGCCAGCCACATACACTGAGGTTGGTGGGTTCTAATGCAGCCTGGGCCAGCTAAAACAACAATGACACCTGTAGCAAAAAGTAGCCGGGCATTATGGCAGATGCCTGTAGTCCCAGGTACTTGGGAGGCTGATGCAAGAGAATCACTTAAGCCCAAGAATTTGAGGTTGCTGTGAGCTGTGACCCCAAAGTACTCTAAAGGGTGACATAGTGAGACTCTGTCTCAAAAAAAAAAATAAAGGTGGAAATTCTGATCCATGGTAGAACATGGATAAAGATGGAAGATGTTATGCTGACTGAAAGGAACCAGTCAGGGAGGACATACTGTGTAATTCCGCTCAGCGGGAGCTCCATGGCAGGCACACCTGGAGAGAAAGGCAGGGACAGTCAGGGCTTATGGGTTCAGTGTTTCCTTATGGGGGGATGTAAATGTTTTGGAAAATGATACAAGCAATAGTTTGTGAACATTCTCAATATACTAAAAACCCCTGAATTTCTCACTTTCAATAAAGCTATTTAAGAAAGAAGCAAAGGAGCCTGAGGCACCTGAGCAGAATTTGGTGACGGGAAGAGGTGAGAGGAGTCTCCCAGGCAGAAGGACCAGTGAGTGCCCTTAGATTATGGATCTCAGGAAGAGATGGGAAGTTGTCCTGGATTATCCAGGTGGGTGTAGGTTTAGTGACCAAGGGAAGCCCAGAAGTGTGGGGCATGGTGGGGAGCTGTCATCCTGTGCCAAGCCACTGGCCTCATAGGATAACAGCCACAGATCCCCAACTAGCTGCCTGCAGACAAGTCTCTGTACAACAGGAGGATCTTTTAAAACTGTCACTTTTAACGAATATGCTCCTCCAACTCCACAGAGTCCATCCGTTTTAGTGAAAGTTCACCTTGCCGACACCTTTCCTAACCGCCCAGCCTTAAGTAGGTTTTTACTCCTCGTATGACAACATGGAAAAGAATTCCTTTGTCCAAGCAGTAGTGGACAAGTTAAAAGCTTTACACGGGAAAAGGCTGATGGGTACAGGCTGCTGTGTTCAGCAGAGCAGTGCTCCTTCCCCCTTGGGATGGATGTCCATATCCTAGTCTCTGGAACCTGTGAATGTGTCACCTTCCATGGTGATGGGGACTTTGAGGTAGGATTAAGTTATGGATCTTGAGATGGGAAGATTATCCCAGATTATCAAGTGGCCTAGTGTGGTCACAACGGTCCTAGTAATTCATGTAGGGAGAGATGTGATGCTAAGAGAGGAGTTGGAGTGGTTCACCTTGAAAATGCAGAGAGTCCCAGGAGCTAAGCAAAGCAGGCAGCCTCCAGAAGCTGGAAAAGGCCAAGAGGTGGATTTTTCTTTAGAAACTCCAGGAAGAACACAGCCTGCTGGTGTCCTGATTTTAGCCCAGTGCCACCCATTTCAGACTTTTGACCTCCAGAACTGTAAGATAATACAATTTTGTTGTTTTAAGCAACCATGTGTGTGGAAAAGTAATACAGCTGTGTTATCATAGCACTTCTGTGGGGCCTTAAGGGCAGCCATGCTGGAGTGGGCACTGATGTGAGTAGCCGTATGGCCTTCGCAGCTCATCAGTGCCATGGCAGCTTGCTGACTGCTATAGTGCTGATGCCACACACCTGGCATGGCAACTGGTCCATACTAGATATTCAGTAAGCAGGAGTTGTCTTATTTTATCATCTAATCCAATCCATTCCTTTCAGAGTGGGAACATGGAGGCAGAGAGAAGGAACAACTTGCCCAAGTAGAAACCTAAAATTCAGATGTCTTGACTTGGGTGGGGAGCTTTCTAGCACATTTGGTTAGAAAATGCTCCAGCTCAGGATGTTTTTTTCAGTCCTGGGTTGGCTCTTGTAGGAGAAAAACATGGCTTACCAGTCAGGGGCCATTCAACATTGCTGTGGTTGGGACTCACAGTGCATCAGGGGGCTGGGTAAGCAGTTTAGTGGGTTGCAACTAACATTTCTAATGAGATAAAATATTACTCCATTCACTCAGCTAAGGGTGAGTATGCTTTCCTTGCAATGGTTGTTTCTGTGAGTATCACTTGTTGTAAGGTGAATGCACTTTGTAAGGTTTATTTCTATGTGCGTGTCTGCTGGTGCCTACATGCCACGTGAGAGGTGTGATCCATTCCAGGGGCTCGTGTGTCCTGTGCAATTGGGAGATAAACACAGTCTGCCTGGTTGCTGGGTTGTTAGTGGTGAGTATGCCTGCAGCTGGCTGGCCTCAGTGGGGAGGTGGGCTGCTGAGCCTGGGTTGGTGTTTAAGGGATACATTTAGAAAGTGGACAAGTTGCATTCCTCTTCAGGACTCATAGGATACTTTCTCTGGGCTCCTTATTCTTCCCTTTCCAAACTGGCCAGGCATGTTCAACAATCTGGACTTGCAGGATACCTATCATTTTTAGTGGATTTTTTGTTTGTTTGTGTGTTTGTTTGAATTGAGGCGACATTTTATTTTTTTTAACTGTCTGGTTGTATTCTCAAAATCCTTAGTACCCTGCCCCCCAGCCTTGTGTGCAGAGGCATAAATACAGAGTGGTAAGAAGGGGAAAGGGCAAATAAACAGTTGCAATTTTATTTTGCAGATTATTAAATAGTTTGTTTAATTTCTGTCCCCTATAGAAAGAACTAGCTGATTTAGAGATTAGTTACATCAAGCCGATGCAGGCCTGGTAATGTTCCCTGCAGGTGCTATATAGCCAAGATGCCAGTATCTCTTTCACAGATGCAAAGACCAGTGGGTTCTTACTCCCTCGAAGGTTTGCACTGTGGGATAAGGCAGACCCTTGGTCTGCTTCAGTGATAAGCCAGCCCCAGAAAGAGGTTGTGGAGCACTGTGTGTTGATATCCAAAGGCTGGCGTGTCTTTTTTGACACTGCTCACCACATTGCTTAGTGTTTCAGAGTGCCACACAAGTGCCAAGGGCTGCCAGGGCTTTGCCCCCTAACTGGGTATATAGGTGTTAAATTTGAGTTTCATTGTTGATAAAAGCAACAGTTTGTCATTAGGTGTTTTGGGGGAGGGAATCTGAGTGAGTCTTTTCTTGGAGGTGTGACACACACAAGTTCATGGGCAAAAGTGGCATAAGTCAAACGGAGGAAGGGGTTGAAGAGAGTGTGGTAGGGGACAAGAGCTCTTGGCGCTGGATCACTAAAGGTCTGTAGTGGACAATAGGGGACAGACTTATCCTATGGAATGCTGGAGTAATCCTCTGGCTAGTTTTTGAGTCAACACAGAAAAGTTTTCCTAAATCCTGTCTTTTGCAATGAATGAATGTCTTCAAAAGTAAGGGTCTGAGCCCTCACTCCAGGCCATTCTCAGAAGGGAGAGGTTCCTGGCCTTCAGCCCACCCCCCGGCTGAGAAGTCTACCTTCTCAGTGCATGGGAGATGAGTTTGCTGCTTTCTAGGGATGGTTGATTAGTTGGCATTTCAGATTTTAAGGTTAACAAGCCCTGTGATAGTTGGCTTTGTCTTTGTGAAGTATGGTTTAAAAAATCAGTTGCTGTTTGTTTTTAATTGTGGTTAAAAAAAATGCCACATAGCATAAACCATCTTTGACAATTCCTAAGTGTATTGTCAGTAGCATTAAGTGTATGTATTCGCATTGTTGTGCAAACAGTTTTCATAACTTCTTCATTTTGCAAAACTCTGCCATTCTGCTTTGTCTGCCTCCGTGGATGTGACTGCTCTGGGTGCTTCACAGGAGTAGACTCTTACAGGGTATATGTGTGTGATTGGCTTATTACTCTTACAGTGTTTGTAAGGGGCACCCATGTTGTAATCATTTCCTGTTGTTAACATTTTCTCAGGTTTCCACAGTGGGTATGCATTATTTGCAAACCAAGAATAAAAGATATCTAAAACAGTGAGAGGCATCCTGCAATGGGGGCTACATGGACCAGATTAGGCTGCCTTGCAGGACATAGTTAGGCATAGAGTTTATATTTGGTGAAATGAGGAGGTTTTGGGGGGGACAGTTTTGAACAGGGAAGTGATATGCCATAATGTTTGTTTAAAAAGGAAAATGGGGGTCTCTCTGCCTATCTGGAGAGTAGTTTGGGGGGAGTTGAGCTGAAGGAGCAGGTGGGGGCTTTCAGCGTTATCCAAATGAAAGGTGATGGCTGCCTGAGCTTGGTGGCAGCTGTGGAACAGTGGTGGACTCCTGGCCCATGGTGGAAGTGGAACTGACAGTTGTCGGTGATGGCGTGTCTTTGCTGCAGGGGGGAGAGGATAGGATGTCCAGGATGGTCTTTGTCTTGGGCAACAGAGTGAGTGGCTATGTCATTTAGTGAAACAGATGGGGGAACTCAGGAAAGCATTTAGGTTGGTGTGGGGCTTGCTGAGTGTGAGGTGACTTGACACATTGAGGAGTGACTCACAGGGGAGGGAGCCAAGACAGGACAGTCACTTTATGAGTTTGGCCATGAAGAAGAGGGAGAGACGGCAGTATTGAGATGGGGATGTACAGTCAAAAGATTTTCTAGTTTAAAATGGGAGAGATTCGAGCATGTTTAACAATAGATGGGGTGATACTTCCCAGATTGATCTAAGATTCAATGCGATCACTATTAAAATCCCAACTGTCTTTTTGGCAGAAATTGACAACCTGATCTTAAAATTTCTATGGAAATTCAAGGGACCCCAAATAGCCAGACAATCTTGAAAAACAAGAACAGAATTGGTGGACTCGCACTTTCCAATTTCTAAATGTACTGCAACATGACAGTAATCAAGACTGAGTAGTATTAGTGCGAGGATAGCTAGGACCAGGATTGCCAGCACGAGGGAAGACAGAAGCCAGTTCGCGACATCCTTCCTGGGAGAAGCTGTGGAAATCTTGCCTGGGTAGGGGAGGACCTGCAGGACGGGGTTCAGGAGAAAGGTCCCCTATTGGGGACATATAGGAGGAGCTGCCTCAGGCTGTCAGCACATTTCTCCCATTTGCCTGGCCAGGTAGCAGGGCTAAAATCTTGATGGGAGCTGGCAAGTATAGACATGGATTCTACCTCTAAGCCTGCTCGTAAACATGGACAGGGAAGCCCCTACCTAAGGCTGTATCTGGATCTGACATAATTGCTTTGCCTTCAAGACTGTCTTGGATCCAACAGGCTCTCTTCCAGCCTGTCTCTTTGGGGGACCGTGATGCAACCCAGGTTTCATTCAAATGCATTGGCACTACACAGTGAGCTGTCTTGTAAGGAGAATCTTCCATCGTTGTTGAAACAGAACTTAAAAAAACTCAAATCTTTGAATGGATTATCTTTATCTCTAAAATGAGTCGACTGGTTGGTCTCTGAGGTCCTATTCCACTCTGCTGGGCCAAGATTTGGAAATTTTCACATACACAGCATCAACCAGACACAGCTTTTCACCTCACTTAAGACAGTATGCAGAAATCTACTAGTATGTGTTCGTTTATATTTTTTTGAGACAGAGTCTCACTCTGTCACCCAGCCTAGGGTGCTATGGCGTCAGCACAGCAACCTCAGACTCCTGGATTCAAGTGATCTTCCTGCCTCAGCCTCTTGTGTAGCTGGTACTACAGGCACCCACTACAGCGTCCGGCTATCCACTGGTGTTTATATTGGGTGCGGGGATAGGAAATGCCACATACATTGCTATTAGTCAAGTGACTGTAGCTTAAAAGCATCTTGGGATGGCCTGGTCCAAATCACTGACGTTCTTGTCCCTAAGTTTCCCAGGCTTATGTCATATCAGCAGAATCAAAAGATTCATCACACACACGGTGAGTTTAGATGAGAATGTGGCTCTGTTTTCTCCATATGTACTAAGCTTTTGAACATTTTAGCATTACTCTCCTAAGTATATACTTATATACTTATATACACTTATACTTATATACACTTATATACAAGTAGATCTGATAGTAGATTCTGCTTAGTGTCAAATATGATAACAATAATAGCTAACATTTGACAGATCCCTGCATCAGATAACTGTGCTAAACACTTTTTATATAGTGACCATTTCATCCTCACATTAACCTACTGCTGTAGGGTCTGTTGTTATCTCCATCTTACAGATGAGGAAACTGAGGCATGCAGCTGCCAAGTCCCTTGCCCAGGATGTCTCTGCTGGTGAGTGACAGAGCTGGGATATGAATCCAGGCTATTGGGTTCCCAAACTGGCCACCAGTACTGATATCCTCATGTGTTGTCCTGGAATAGCCTTAGACCAGAGTTGGGAAGCCTGGGTCCCATTTCTACATGTGACACCAGCAGTGCCACCTTTGCCAAAGCACTTAGTATCTTGTACTACTTCATAGAAACTGTGGCCCTGAGAGCAGTGTGCCTCTTGTCATAGGGCCAGCATGGGACCCAGCCCTCTTGATACACCATGATAGCACCTTATCTGTCCCTGGTGGTTTTATTTTCATCATATCATCTGTCTTATTCTGGGAGAAGTGGAGTAGTCAGGTATGATAACTTGGTTTTCTTTATAGGGAACAGGTCACTCCTATGGGTCACGTGATTAGGACCCACAGTCAGTGGGTGGCAAACCGGGCCGAGACCTCATAGCTTCTGGCCATGGGACCGCTTCTGTTTCTGCTACCTGACGATGAACCCCTTGAGTCCTTGGGCTCCCACCTGTTAAAAGAGCACATGATTTATGTGGTCCCACGGTACTCCCCACAGAGCTGATGCCATGGGGAGTACATGGAGACAGCGACTCATAAAAAAAATTGAGACATAACCTTGCAAAACATACAGTTCACCATTTTAAAGTCTACATTTTTGTGTTTTTTTAAAAATATATTCATTATGTTGGACAGCTGTCACTATCCCATTCCAGAACATTTCCATCACCCCCAAAGAAATCCCATACCCTTTAGTGGCCAGTCTCTGTATCCCTCACCCTAAGTCCTGGCACCCACCTTGTTTTCTTTTTTGCTGAGGAGCCCCCTAGCTCTCAGCTTGGATGTCTGTGGAAAAGGTTATCCTTCCAGCATGCAAAGCGCATTTGGCATTTCCCCTGTGAACATCCATGGTAGATGTTACCTTTCTGTATAGGAAGGTACAAGCTCATCAGTCATATGACTTACACAATTTTTTTTAAGCAAACAACAACGTTCTCCCCCCACATTTAAAATCAGGCAACCTGCCACATAGGACACTGAGATGCTTCCTGGAAATAAGAGTCTTAGCCACGGCATCTGCATCTCAAGGATCCCTTGTTGTGAAGTTTTCTATTCTGTGGCAGGTAACTGGAGGAGGTGTCCCCGTGAGCACTGGAGCTGGGCTTCTCATGGCCACTGCAGATGGATTGGTGGTGGTGGCTGTTGTGACCTGAAATGCTGATCTCTGCCTTCTAGTGAATGACTGCCTTTGTGTCATTATTGTCCTCTCTGGGAGTGCTTTAAATTTATTCATGAAACTAGTTGGAGCTCAGGTGGTAATCTCAGCTAAATCCATTTAGTAATCAGAATAAGAGGAAAGACATTTTCATGTTCACTGGTGATGCTGCAGTGCTCAGCTAACCCAGAGGATATTAATTACTCAGCATGCTTTGAGGTGTGAAGGCATAAATTTATTAAGACAAATGTGTTCAAATCTAGATTGAGGCTACGAGAGTTAAAATGGTGCAAAAAATCAGGGAAATCTGAGACTAACATAAGTAGTATGTTTGGTTTGCCCTCACCCTGTGTAGCATGAGGTGGGAGAAGGATATTTACTTGTTTGGGGAGAAAATTTCACCAAAGAGACATTTGTAAAATTGACCACATGTGTCAGTGAGTTTGTTGCATAGATTTCTCACAAGCAGTTTCTCCCTATGGTGGTAGGGAGGCGTGAAGTTGTTTTTCTGACCTGAATGCTTTCTTTTTAGTAATCTCAGCCCCATGGCCCGCGCCAGAAGGCAGGGGAAACACAAGGCTTTACAAGCAGCTGCATGGTATGAAGGCTTTATCTTACTATGAGAGAGCATCCTCATTACGTAGGTCATTTCCAGCTAAATCAAGCTATGTCCCCAACCTCTCCATCAGTAGACTGTATCTTTTGGGACTGATTTTAATCTTGCTCCTTGAACTCAAGTGACCTTGAGGCTTGTGCCACACTTGTATTTTCTGGATCATGATTTGCTTCCCCTAAGTCTGCCTTGATTCTGGTCCACCCCACAGCAGGCTTCCGTTGCATTTGTTAATAGTGTTGCTGTTGACCAAGTTGGTTTTCTTTTGGAGAAATAGCTCTATTCCCTTAGGGTTCTTGTGTAGATATAGGCAGTAGCCCAGATCACAGACAGGTGACTGGCATCATGGCTTTCCTGGACAAACTTCAGTGTGGGTATTGATGGAACTTCCATTAGGGCAGCCAAATGGAAAATCCTGAGATGATGCATCTAAATTTTACCAGTCTAAGCTGTCCCTGGTACTCTTTCTTATTCATTTGCAGAAGATGGTTGAGATTTTAAAATCTGAAAGCCAAAGCAGTTTAGGTGAGTATTTATTCACTTAAAATTTATACTGGATCCTCTTCCCCCCAAATTGCAAGCTGCTTACATGTACAGAGGAAAAAACAGAATAGAAATCATCCTTAGAGAGCAGGGGGATAGATGTAATTGGCCACTTGAGAGGTGCTGATTTTCCTGCTTGAATCCTGCTGACGTTGCAGCCAGGGGTCCTCGATACCTCTGCAGTTATTAATCCAGCTGCAGGCAGCAGACACATTCCTTTGCAGAAATGTTTGCTCTTGGCATGAAATCCAAATGCATTTTGTCACAAAGTAATATCAGGTACCACGTACTGGTGACATAGTTTGGGTAATCAGAGTGAACACATCTTTGCTTATGAAATAGATGTTCTTGAGAATACACACAAGTCTGTGAGAAATATTTCTAAAGTTCTGCTCTACCTGAAAGGGTGCTTTCAGACAGATACTACCAGCTCACTACATGCTTTTTCCATTAAAAGAAAATCTTTGTGGCTCACTGCCATGAAAAGAGGTAACTTTTTTACTGAGTACTTGAACTGCTCCCCAGTTATAGGGATATGGAGGTTGTGAATTGAGCCTACCACAAATTAGCTAATTTCTAATGTGTGATGCTGCCAGAGGGTGAGCTTGTGACAACCAACACAGAGGGTCCCTGTCTGCCTGTGTCCAAAACTGAGTTGTTCATAAATTGCATAGAAAAGGTATAGACTGACTATTTTATACTATTTGAGACGTGATATCCCTCATGAGAATATTTTCTCTTTGAAGAAGTTTTAATAGCTGAGTATCTAGATTAGATTGAATGGTTTTATCCATAGATGGTTTGGATCTATCCCCCCAAGGTCAACAACAGATTAATAAATACTACAGAATTGTATGATGTTCCTCTTAACATCTTTACTTGATGACATGTAGCAAGATACATCAGCAAATAGTCCAGGAATAAATGAGGCTAGAAACATCTTACTGAGTGAGATGTTATTCAGAGGAAGCTACTTTTGCAATTCTTGGTTGAAAAAGGAGAGAGAGTTGTGAAGGAAAACCCAGTGGGATGATAGACTTATGGCTTTGGAGGATTGATACAAAACTTGTAATTATTATAAGAGAAACACATATACAGGATTAAACACAAGAAAAAGAGTCCCTATTCTAATTCTCTAAATATAACTACTTTTATCAGTTTCCCTGTTTAGACTTCCAGAAAATTTGTATGGATATAGATACAGATACACACACAAATGGAAAAAATACTTCACTTTGCTTTATTTACTACTGTATCTTGGGGATCTCTCTCATGTTGGTATATTGGATTATACCATTCTTTTCAACAGCTGTGCAATAATTAATTATATGCAAGATTATACCATTCTTTCAACAGCTGTGCAATAATTAACTATTCCTCTTTGCTGTTTCAATTTCTTCTTGCTATTGTAAGCATTCTTATATGTACTTCTTTGGGTACATGTTGCAAGTATTTTTCTATAACAGGTGCTTATAAGTATGTACAGTACTTCTACATACTTCTACTGCGATCTACAATTGCTGGGTTGAAATATATGTGTATTTTGTTTTACTTATTTATTTATTTATTTTGTAGAGACAAGAGTCTCACTTTATCGCCCTCCGTAGAGTGCTGTGGCATCACACAGCTCACAGCAACCTCCTACTCTTGGCCTTAGGCGATTCTCTTGCCTCAGCCTCCTGAGTTTCTGGGACTATAAGCGCCTGCCAGAAGGCCTGGCTATTTTTTTGTTGTTGTTGCAGTTTGGCTGGGGCCGGGTTTGAACCCACCACCCTTGGTATATGGGGCCAGCACCCTACTCATTAGATACAGGTGCTGCCCCACATATTTTAATTATTCATTTATTTATTTATTTTTTCTCCCCTCCTCACCCCCACCAAACCTGTTTTAATTTTTTAAATGTTAGAGTAAGTTCAGACTTAACAGACAATTTGCAAGTACAATGCAAGGAACTTGTGCCCCCTGCCCTGCAAACAAACAAACAAACAAACCACTTGAGATTAAGTTGGTTATTACCTGATACCCCATTGCCTCCTCCAGTCCTTTAGAGTGTATTTCTTACAAATAAGTACATTGTTTTACAAATTCACAGTGCAACCACCTGACTCACAAAATTAGCCTTGGTACATTACTACCTAATCCTCAGACCCCATTCAAGTTTCACCATTTGTCCCAATGATGTCTAATACAAAGAGTTCACTACATTGTTACCTGGATTTCCTAGTTTTCTCACATTTGCTATGTGTGTTTCACCCATGCACATGTGTATATCTCCAAATAGCTTTCTCTGAACCATTTCAGAATCAGTTGCAGATGTTATACAACTGCAACTTGCAGTGCGTCAGTGTACAATTCTTAAAAACAAGGACACCCTCCTTCCAACTAGAGTATTTTCATCAAAATTAGGAAATTTAACAGCCATCTGGTCCACAGACCTTACTCAAGTTTTGCCAGTTTGTCTCAATAATGGCTTTTATAGATTCAGGATCCAATCTGGGATTACCTGTTGGATTTAGCTATTATAATTTTCCTACTCTCAGGGTTTATACTCTCTTACTGCTTGTTCATTGCTGAGAGCAGTTGCCTCTTGTGTTCTGTCAGCTTTATGTTTTACAATTTAAAAGGTGTTCTGATACCAGTTATTCCCTCATAGCAAGAAGCAGGCTGAGCATGGTGGCTCACACCTGTAATACCAGCAATTTGGGAGGCCAAGGGAGGAGGACCACTTGAGGCCAGGAGTTTGCACACAATCCTGGCAGTAGCAAGACCCCATCTATTAAAGAAAATATTAGCTGGGCATAGTGGTGAATGCAGGTAGTCCCAGCTACTTGGGCTGAGGCAGGAAGATTGCTGGGCCCAGGAGTTTGGGGTTGCTGTGAGCCGTGATGATACCAAAGCATTCTACCCTGGACAATAGAGTGAGACCCTGTTTAAAAAAAAAAAAAGGCAAAAGTCTACCTTAGAATTTTTGTAGCTAGATTATTAAGTGCCATTACTTTTATCTTGGTAGATTATATGATTTATTCCCATATAATATTGGTCTTTTCCTATTTAGAGCTCTGTATCTAGAATTTTTCTTGTTATATTATTGTTACTACACCTGTTTCCTCCCTGTTAGTGTTTGCTTGGTGTATATTCATTTTCCTATCCTCTACATTTTTCCCTTTTGTTTTAGATGTATATTTTATCAATTGCATGTAGTTAGACACTTTTTAATCCCATTTGTCTTTTAATAGGAGATTTAGCCCATATATGCTGGGTTTTTTTTTTTTTTTTGAGACAGAGTCTCACTCTGGCACTCTGGGTAGAGTGCCATGGCATCATAGCTCACAGCACCGTCAAACTCTTGGGCTCAATTGATCCTCTTGCCTCAGCCTCCTGAGTAGCTGGGATTATAGGCACCTGCCACAGTGCTTGCCTATATTTTTAGAGGCGGGATCTTGCTCTTGCCTAGGCTGGTCTCATAATCCTGAGCTCAGACAATCTGCTGGCCTCAGCCTCCCGGAGTGCTGAGATTACAGGTGTGAGCCACTGCACCTGGCTCCCCTTTATACTCATTTTTTACTAATATGATTATATATATTACAGTGTTAAAGTTTGTTTTCTCTTTAACATGGTTATTCTTTTTTCCTTTGATGACTTTTATTGGGTTGATTGAATTTTGCTTGTTGGTGTTGTCCTTTCATTTTTCTCTTCTTGCCTGGTTTTGAGGTTATATGACCTGTATCTCTTCATTTAGTGGTTACCACTAAATGGTTTTGAGGTTATATGACCTATATCTCTTCATTTTGTGATTACTACTTAATTTTTTGCTATAGGAAATTGATTCTTAAAAGATAAACTTTATTTTTAAACACTCAGATTTACAGAAAAATTGCAAAGCTAGTACAGAGAGATTCCAGAAGCTCCATACCCAGTTTTCCCTATTATTAACATTTTATGTTACATGATACATTTGTCACAATTAGTGAACTATTACTAATGCACTATTATTAACTAAAGTCTATACTTTATTCATATTTCCTTAGTTTTTATCCAAAGTCCTTTTGTGTTTTTGGATCCAGTCCAATGTCCTCTCCAATCCACATGACTGTCAGTCATCATGGCTCCTTAGACTCCTCAGGCTGTGACAATTTCGTAGACTTTCTTTGGCTTTGATCTTTATAGTTTCGGGAAGGATTGGTCAGGTATTTCATACAGTGTCCCCAGTTGGGATTCTTGTGATGTTTTTCCTCATGATTAGACTGGGGTTATAGGTTTGTGGGAGGAAGACCATGGAGGTAAAATACCATTCTCATCATAAGAGAACATATTGTCAACATGACTCATTATTAATGCAGACCTTGGTCACCCAGCCAAAGTAGTGTTTTTAAGCTTTTTCCTCTGTAAAGATTAAAGTTCCCCCCACCCCCAGTACTGTAATCTTTGGAAGGAGGTCACTATGAGCAGCCAACACTTAGGGAGGGAGGAGGTATACTTCACCTCCTCACATAAGTAAGTGAGGAGGAGAAATAGCTACATAAATTAATTTCAATTCTTCTACATGGGAGATTTGCCTGTTTTCTCTATTTATTCAATCATTTCTTCTTCTTTTTTTTTTTTTTTTTAGACAGAGTCTCACTCTGTCATTCTGGGTACTATGGCATCATACCTCACAGCAACCTCAAACTCCTGGGCTCAACAGCTACTCATCCTCATGAGTAGCTGGGACTATAGGCACATGCCACAACGCCCAGCTAGTTTTTCTATTTTTAGTAGACATAGGGTCTCACTCTTGCTCAAGCTGGTCTTGAACTCCTGAGCTCAACAATCTGCCAACCTTGGCCTCCCAGAGTGCTAGGATTATAGCTGTGAGCTTTTGTACCAGGCCTATTCAATCATGCATTTATATCAGCATGGCCTCATGGATATTTTAACTTTGGGGTATAATCCTATACTACTTAATTTTGTTGCTTACATTGTTCCAGCTGTAACTATCGGGAGCCCTTTCAGTTGGTTCCTGTGCCCCGTTAACATATATCTATCAATATGATTTTTGAAAAGTCCTTCCTTACTTCCCAGCACTATGAGATGCTTCAGGCTTATCTTCTATATTTACTTCCCTAGTTCTAAAATCAGCCATTTCTCGAAGGAGCCCTGGTTCCTTTTACTAGAGAGTAGTATTACAGGCCAAGTTCTCGGTGCTAGATATGCTCACTGGTAGTTAGGTGTTGTTGCTTCCAGGCCCTCTCAGTTGACAGAGCAAGGTAATGTTGGTGAACTAGCCCATGTCTACAAATATTTCTATATGTGCCTGTCTACAGTAATACCCTTTTGATGTTTCAGTCAATGACAGACCACATATACAATGGTGGTCCAATAAGATTACAGTGCCATATTTTTACTGTACTTTTTCTAAGTTTAGATACATTTCAATACACAAATATTTACCATTGTATTACACTTATTTACGGTATACAGTAACATGTTGTACACATGTGTAGCCTAGGAGCAATTGGTTACACCATGCAGTCTAGGTATGGAGTAGGCTATACCACCTAGTATTGCATAAGTTACACTCTATGATGTTGGCACAATGACAGAATTGCCTAATGATGCATTTCTCAGAACGTATCTCACTGTTTAAGCAACTTATACTGTGTACATATAAAGCTAAACATGATTCTAGTAAGGACTCTAATCCATTATCCCATGGATCTTTCTAGGTTGTTCCTCTTATCTGTAACCTTTCTCTCTCTAACAGTGAGAAACCTGGCTCCCATCATCCACTGCCTATTACTTGAGCAATTCCAGTATGCACTAATAGTGATTTGCTTGAAAATTGATAACACTGTACCCCCGCGGCAAACCGCATGTCCATCTAGAGGGAATAGTAGCTGTCAAGTTCAGTAGGACAAAGGGTTGGGTAGATGTGTCCACAAATAATTTTGTGAAAAGCTTTTCCCTAGGACCTTTTCAGTTATGCATGATTAGTCAGAGCTGGTAGTGTAAATGGAGGTGCTGGGGCCTGGGGAGAAAATGCAGAGTAGCCTTTGTGAGACCTGGGGCAGGATCAGAGAACTTACACCCATCATCAGTGCAGCAGTGGGCTCCACCATGCTCTCTTGCAGGAGTCATACTATGGAGAAGGTGTTCTGTGAGATGAGATTGTACATCGTGTTCCAGATACCTGAACCTTCAATCTTCTCGTGGACTGAAGTCTATATTTTTTTGTTTTTATTTTTTATTTATGGTGGTGGTAGTTTGTTTATGGATAGATACCAATTCAGTATATCTTACAGTGGCTTCAACTGATTTTGTTTTGTGGTGTTACCTTCATGTTACTGTCTAAAGGGAAATGACCATTTCAGGAGAGTATTTCAGTATTTTTTTGTTTCATACAAAGGTAGTTATTTTTAATTGACAATGTATATATTCATAGGGTATAATAAATGTTTTGGTCTATCTGTATGTTGTAAAAAGATTCAGTCAAGCTAATAACATATCATTACCTCCCAACCTTTTTTTTTGTAGTAAGAATGGTAAAAGTCTATTCTTTTTAGCAATTTTAAAATATATGATGCAATATTATTAATTTTGGTCACCATGCAGTGTAATGAGCCACTGAAACTTATTCCTCCCATCTCACTGAAACATTTTCCCTTTCTCCATTCCTTCCTTCTCCCACTCCCACACCGCCTCTGGTAACCACCTTTCTGCTCTGTTTGTATGAGATTGGCTTTGTCAGATTCCGCATATAAGTGAAGTCATACAGCAGTTATCTTTCCGTGGCTGGCTTATTTCACTTAGCATGATATCCTCTAGTTCCATTCATGTCATTGTGAATGATAGAATTTCCTTCCTTTTAAAGACTCTATAGTATTTAGTTGTGTGTGTATGTGTGTGTATCACATTTTCTTTATCCATTCATCTGCTGATGTATAATTAGGTTGCTTCCATGTCTGGCTGTTATGAATGATGCTGAAATAAACATGGGATGGCAGATCTGTCTTTGACATACCAGTTTCAATTCCTCCAGATATATGCCCAGAGGGAGATTACTAGATTCATATGGTAATTCTGCTTTTAGTTTTTTTGAAGAACCTCTATACTATTTTCCATACTGGCTGTACTAATTTACATTCCCACTAACAGTGTCTGGGTGCTCGTTTTTCCATAGCCTTACCAATCATTCATTTTTTGGATGATAGCCATTCTACCAGGTATAAGATGATACCAGCCTTTGGTTTTAATTTGTATTTCCCTAGTGATAAGGCATGTTGAGCATTTTTTTAATATACCTGTTGGCCATTCAAATCTCTTTTGAGAAGACCATTTGCCCATTTTTTAACTGGGTAATTTGTTTCTTTGCTGCTGAGTTATTTGAGTTTTTATATGTTTTGGATATTAACTCCTTTGTTATTTTTTATTTTTATTTTTTTACAAATCCAAGTAACAATTTTATTGTAGTTTATAGCACAATTTTTAGACATATTTTAGTGGTTTTGAAAGTGCTACTTTTGAGCAGACTTAACGAATCCAAAAAAAGTTAGTATATTGAAAGTAAAATATATATACAGTAAAACAAGAGTCATCCGGATGTTCAGAATCATTCAGATAGTGATGGGCTGGTTGGTGTCATCACTGGGTACCTTGTCTGTATTAAGAATTCTCTAGCAAGTGCCAGTTATTCTGTTCCTTATTCTCATATAATTCACCCAAGAGAGTTTTAAACATGTGCGCACAAAATAAACCTTTTTAAAAAACCATATTAGTACATAATTTCAATGGATAAGCTTATTATCAAATTGACAGTTGAAAACAGTATCGGCACCTGATCTAAAGGCAGCACTATTTCATTTATTAAAACACTGACAAGAGACATTAATCAACAAAGCAACTAATATGTTAATATATGACACTGAGAAAAAAATCAAAAATAATGCATAAATACCACTCCACTGAGCCAGAATACAATCTAAGGATTACAGACACATGAGTTTCTTCCTGTCAAACAATACTTGAAATATTTTTCTATAAAAAAATAGTATATTGGGAAGTACAGAGGAAAGTTAGAAAGGTGAATTTATGCATCTAATTCCACAATTTAAAATAAACAGCAAACTGATTATATAAAGTTATGTGACAATGACTAAACTACTGGGCATCAAACAGGCAATACAACTATTCACCATAATTCATGCAGCTCTTCAGGAGTTTCTAGCAGAGGGCCAACCGGACAATCCCATCACATACAGAATACCCTTTCACTGCTGAAAGAGGCCCTGAAGAGAGAACATGGCAAAGACATAGAGAAAAAGCTGAATGTTTTGGAAAAAGTTAATGATATGAAAATACTTTTCCATCACTGGTAAAACAAGCTAGGTCAAGTACATATCCCAAAGCAGCACAGAATTCAGAGTCAGAGGTTGGCAGAAAAGTTTGGAAAACTGCAGTTTTAAAAAATTGGCAATTTCTCCTTGCTTAATAAAACTATCAGAAGAGGTACAATGTTTGTTCATTTGTGGAATGTTGACTGCTTGCTGCACAAATTCACATGAATGAGGAACTGCAGAGGTGTGTTTCAATGAAATGTTTTTTAAAAATTTACAAAAAACTAAAGTTTCTATTTAAAAAATAACCATGTTATGCCAAGATGAAACATGGTGAAAAGAAGTGTAAGTTCTCTTCATGATTCTTTATGCAGCAAATGGGAAAGTCATAGAAACTATTTTTTTAAAAACAAGCTTTGTTATTGCACTGACTTACAACTAGACCTAGTAATTTAGAAAAATCACGTAGTAAAATCTGTAAAATTAAAATACAAAATTCTGGTTTGTAAACATCAGCTGGCCAAGCCTATCCAGAGTCCTTCATGATAGTGGAATGGAATGAAAATTAATTCACTACCTTATTTATTTGCTGTGTTGGGAAAAATCCCAGAACACAGCTTTTATACTTTCACAGTAATTATATGCAAAAGATATAAAGGAAGTCAGTGTAGTTGTCATCTTCTACTTTTTTTTCTTTCCCTGTTCAGTTTTCAGCTCCTACCCCACTCCCAAGTGCTGTAGTTGAAATAATACTGGTTTGGGGACATTGTAGAAAACTGGTCATAAGTGTTGCATAGTGTCCATAGGACTTGAGTAAAGGTATTTCCAAATGGCGTAGTAATGCACTGCAGCTGCCGTGGCCACAAACAGGTGCCAGATGGCATGAGCAAATGGAAAGATGCCATCACTCTTGAAGAACACAACTCCGACCTAGGCAATAAATTAAGCCTGTGAAGCCTCCACAGGCAAGTTCATGAAGTTCGTCAGTGTTATTCATTGATGTTACCACCAAGGCTGGAGAAAATCCCATCATGAGATGGAAAAAGAATTCAACCACTTTATACTTTTAATGGTAGAGAAATACATGAATGGTTACTCCAGTTGCCAGGAGCCAGGTAAACCAATGCATATGAGATGCCAGGGGTCCAAGTTCATGGAGATTTAACCATGGAGCATAAGAAGCAGCAATGAAGAAATAGATAACCATTATATCACACATGTGGAAACAAAGCTCCACTGTCCTTAAGTGGCTCTTTGTCCATGATATAATATTTTCACGTTTACTGTAGAGATAATGAAGAGGGCACAAAGGCCCATTCCATAAAGCCATGCTGTTAGCTTTTCCGAGCAGTCATCAGACTGCCACTGGAGGAGGGCACTGCTCACAATGGCTGGGACAGTGAGGAATGCATGTGTACAACAGTTAGCAGCATGTTCCTACCAAGTTGGTATGTAGCAGCCATTGGCTAGGGCCCAGTGGTTCATGAACTGCTGGAATCGATTCTTGAACCGCATTGATCCTCCACTCCTCCTGGCGTGGAGGGGGCAGTGTACCTCCGTCTAATCAGCAACGGTGGCATAGTGTGTGGCCCTCATGGGCTTGGGCTGCTCTGGGAGCCCATCTGAGTGCCCCATGGAGCTGCTCAGCTGCCAGAGTGGACAGGCTGGGGATTGGGACAGGGCCAGGGCTAGACCAGGCCAACTCCTTTGTTTTAAGATATATGGCTTGCAAATATTTTCTCCCAGTCATGGGTTATCTCCTCACTCTGTTAATGCTTTCCTTTACTGTGCAGAAGCTCTTTAATTTGGTGCAATATCGTTTGTTTACTTTTATTTTTCTTTGTGCATTTAGAGACCTATCCAAGAAATTGATGTTCAAACCAATTTTGTGGAGCTTTTTTCTCATTTTATCTAGTATCTTTACAATTTCAGGTCTTACATTTAAGTCTTTTATCCATTTTGAGTTGATTTTTGTATATAGTGTGAGATAAAGGTTCAATTTAATTCTTCTGTAAGTGGATATTCAGTTTTCTCAAAACCATTTATTAGGGATACTGTCCTTTCTCTGGTGTGTGTGTTTTTGGCATCTTTGTTGAAGGTCAATGGACTGTAAATATTTGGATTTACTTTTGAGCTTTCTATCCTGTTATATTGGTTGATGTGTCTTTTTGCCAGTACCACGCTGTTTTGATTACGATAGCTTGTATTTCGAAACTAGAGAGTATGCTGCCTCCTTTTTTGTCCCTTCTATTCCAAATTTTTTGGCTATTCAGGGTCTTTTCTAGTTCCATACAAATTTTAGGAATTTTTTTCTATTTTTGTGAAATGTGATATTGCAGTTTTGATTAGAGTTGCACTGAATTTGTAGATCACTTTGGTATCATATGGACATTTTGATGATATTCCTCTAGTGCATGAATGTAGGATATAGTTCCCTTCATTTCTGTTTTTAATTTCTTTCATCAATGTTTTGTAGTTTTCAGTGTACAGATCGTTCTTCGTGTCCTTGATTAAATTTACTCCCAAGTGTTTATTTCTTTATGCTATTGCAAATATAATTGTTTTAATTTATTTTTCAGATAGTTCTTGGTTAGTATATAGTATTTTTCAACCTTTTTTTAAATATCATGGCACACTTGAACCTGTAGTTAAACTTCCATGGCACACTTAAATTATGTTGATCCAAAAAAAAAAAAAAAGAGTAAAACAAGAGTACACTTGCTGTTTTTTGAACTTCTTTCAAAAGCTATTTAATTAATGACCTTAAAAAATATTCATGGCACTCCTAAGATCCTTTCATGGCACACCAGTTAAAAATTGATGAGTTCGAGGATATAAGGGTAAAGAATTCCATTTACAGTAGCAATAACAATTTAAAAAATACTTAG